>NW_027257552.1:0-307142 GCF_043159975.1 Macaca nemestrina | reverse complement strand
TCTCGCGGGGGGTTGGCTCACCCCCCCTGCGAGGGTGGCGCCCAATAGCCAAGGGGGGGAGAGGGGGTGGCTATTGGTCCCCACCTCGCGGGGGGTGGCTCACCCCCCTGCCGACTGGTGGCGCCCAATAGCCAAGGGGGGGGGGAGAGGGGGTGGCTATTGGTCCCCACCTCGCGGGGGGTGGCTCACCCCCCTGCGAGGTGGCGCCCAATAGCCAAGGGGGGGGAGAGGGGGGTGGCTATTGGTCCCCACCTCGCGGGGGGTGGCTCACCCCCCTGCGAGGTGGCGCCCAATAGCCAAGGGGGGGAGAGGGGGTGGCTATTGGTCCCCACCTCGCGGGGGGTGGCTCACCCCCCTGCGAGGTGGCGCCCAATAGCCAAGGGGGGGAGAGGGGGTGGCTATTGGTCCCCACCTCGCGGGGGGTGGCTCACCCCCCTGCGAGGTGGCGCCCAATAGCCAAGGGGGGGAGAGGGGGTGGCTATTGGTCCCCACCTCGCGGGGGGTGGCTCACCCCCCTGCGAGGTGGCGCCCAATAGCCAAGGGGGGGAGAGGGGGTGGCTATTGGTCCCCACCTCGCGGGGGGTGGCTCACCCCCCTGCGAGGTGGCGCCCAATAGCCAAGGGGGGGAGAGGGGGTGGCTATTGGTCCCCACCTCGCGGGGGGTGGCTCACCCCCCTGCGAGGTGGCGCCCAATAGCCAAGGGGGGAGAGGGGGTGGCTATTGGTCCCCACCTCGCGGGGGGTGGCTCACCCCCCTGCGAGGTGGCGCCCAATAGCCAAGGGGGGGAGAGGGGGTGGCTATTGGTCCCCACCTCGCGGGGGGTGGCTCACCCCCCTGCGAGGTGGCGCCCAATAGCCAAGGGGGGGGAGAGGGGGGGTGGCTATTGGTCCCCACCTCGCGGGGGGTGGCTCACCCCCCTGCGAGGTGGCGCCCAATAGCCAAGGGGGGGAGAGGGGGTGGCTATTGGTCCCCACCTCGCGGGGGGTGGCTCACCCCCCTGCGAGGTGGCGCCCAATAGCCAAGGGGGGGAGAGGGGGTGGCTATTGGTCCCCACCTCGCGGGGGGTGGCTCACCCCCCTGCGAGGGTGGCGCCCAATAGCCAAGGGGGGGAGAGGGGGTGGCTATTGGTCCCCACCTCGCGGGGGGTGGCTCACCCCCCTGCGAGGGTGGCGCCCAATAGCCAAGGGGGGGAGAGGGGGGTGGCTATTGGTCCCCACCTCGCGGGGGGTGGCTCACCCCCCTGCGAGGTGGCGCCCAATAGCCAAGGGGGGGAGAGGGGGTGGCTATTGGTCCCCACCTCGCGGGGGGTGGCTCACCCCCCTGCGAGGTGGCGCCCAATAGCCAAGGGGGGGGAGAGGGGGGTGGCTATTGGTCCCCACCTCGCGGGGGGTGGCTCACCCCCCTGCGAGGTGGCGCCCAATAGCCAAGGGGGGGAGAGGGGGTGGCTATTGGTCCCCACCTCGCGGGGGGTGGCTCACCCCCCTGCGAGGTGGCGCCCAATAGCAAGGGGGGGAGGAGGGGGGTGGCTATTGGTCCCCACCTCGCGGGGGGTGGCTCACCCCCCTGCGAGGTGGCGCCCAATAGCCAAGGGGGGGAGAGGGGGGTGGCTATTGGTCCCCACCTCGCGGGGGGTGGCTCACCCCCCTGCGAGGTGGCGCCCAATAGCCAAGGGGGGGGAGAGGGGGTGGCTATTGGTCCCCACCTCGCGGGGGGTGGCTCACCCCCCTGCGAGGTGGCGCCCAATAGCCAAGGGGGGGGAGAGGGGGGTGGCTATTGGTCCCCCGACCTCGCGGGGGGTGGCTCACCCCCCTGCGAGGTGGCGCCCAATAGCCAAGGGGGGGAGAGGGGGGTGGCTATTGGTCCCCACCTCGCGGGGGTGGCTCACCCCCCTGCGAGGGTGGCGCCCAATAGCCAAGGGGGGGAGAGGGGGTGGCTATTGGTCCCCACCTCGCGGGGGGTGGCTCACCCCCCTGCGAGGTGGCGCCCAATAGCCAAGGGGGGGAGAGGGGGTGGCTATTGGTCCCCACCTCGCGGGGGGGTGGCTCACCCCCCTGCGAGGTGGCGCCCAATAGCCAAGGGGGGGAGAGGGGGTGGCTATTGGTCCCCACCTCGCGGGGGGTGGCTCACCCCCCTGCGAGGTGGCGCCCAATAGCCAAGGGGGGGAGAGGGGGTGGCTATTGGTCCCCACCTCGCGGGGGGTGGCTCACCCCCCTGCGAGGTGGCGCCCAATAGCCAAGGGGGGAGAGGGGGTGGCTATTGGTCCCCACCTCGCGGGGGGTGGCTCACCCCCCTGCGAGGTGGCGCCCAATAGCCAAGGGGGGGAGAGGGGGTGGCTATTGGTCCCCACCTCGCGGGGGGTGGCTCACCCCCCTGCGAGGTGGCGCCCAATAGCCAAGGGGGGGAGAGGGGGTGGCTATTGGTCCCCCACCTCGCGGGGGGTGGCTCACCCCCCTGCGAGGGTGGCGCCCAATAGCAAGGGGGGGAGAGGGGGTGGCTATTGGTCCCCACCTCGCGGGGGGTGGCTCACCCCCCTGCGAGGTGGCGCCCAATAGCCAAGGGGGGGGAGAGGGGGTGGCTATTGGTCCCCACCTCGCGGGGGGTGGCTCACCCCCCTGCGAGGTGGCGCCCAATAGCCAAGGGGGGGAGAGGGGGTGGCTATTGGTCCCCACCTCGCGGGGGGTGGCTCACCCCCCCTGCGATGGTGGCGCCCAATAGCCAAGGGGGGGAGAGGGGGGTGGCTATTGGTCCCCACCTCGCGGGGGGTGGCTCACCCCCCTGCGAGGTGGCGCCCAATAGCCAAAGGGGGGGAGAGGGGGTGGCTATTGGTCCCCACCTCGCGGGGGGTGGCTCACCCCCCTGCGAGGTGGCGCCCAATAGCCAAGGGGGGGAGAGGGGGTGGCTATTGGTCCCCACCTCGCGGGGGGTGGCTCACCCCCTGCGAAGGTGGCGCCCAATAGCCAAGGGGGGGAGAGGGGTGGCTATTGGTCCCCACCTCGCGGGGGGTGGCTCACCCCCCTGCGAGGTGGCGCCCAATAGCCAAGGGGGGGAGAGGGGGTGGCTATTGGTCCCCACCTCGCGGGGGGTGGCTCACCCCCCTGCGAGGGTGGCGCCCAATAGCCAAGGGGGGGGAGAGGGGGTGGCTATTGGTCCCCACCTCGCGGGGGGTGGCTCACCCCCCTGCGAGGTGGCGCCCCAATAGCCAGGGGGGGAGAGGGGTGGCTATTGGTCCCCACCTCGCGGGGGGTGGCTCACCCCCCTGCGAGGTGGCGCCCAATAGCCAAGGGGGGGAGAGGGGGGTGGCTATTGGTCCCCCACCTCGCGGGGGTGGCTCACCCCCCTGCGAGGTGGCGCCCAATAGCCAAGGGGGGGGAGAGGGGGGGTGGCTATTGGTCCCCCACCTCGCGGGGGGT
This sequence comes from Macaca nemestrina, assembly GCF_043159975.1. Classification (NCBI taxonomy): domain Eukaryota; kingdom Metazoa; phylum Chordata; class Mammalia; order Primates; family Cercopithecidae; genus Macaca; species Macaca nemestrina. The sequence goes on along the minus strand of NW_027257552.1, from coordinate 303,732 downwards.
GGCTCACCCCCCTGCGAGGTGGCGCCCAATAGCCAAGGGGGGGAGAGGGGGTGGCTATTGGTCCCCACCTCGCGGGGGGTGGCTCACCCCCCTGCGAGGTGGCGCCCAATAGCCAAGGGGGGGAGAGGGGGTGGCTATTGGTCCCCACCTCGCGGGGGGTGGCTCACCCCCCTGCGAGGTGGCGCCCAATAGCCAAGGGGGGGAGAGGGGGTGGCTATTGGTCCCCACCTCGCGGGGGGGTGGCTCACCCCCCTGCGAGGTGGCGCCCAATAGCCAAGGGGGGGAGAGGGGGTGGCTATTGGTCCCCACCTCGCGGGGGGTGGCTCACCCCCCTGCGAGGTGGCGCCCAATAGCCAAGGGGGGGGAGAGGGGGTGGCTATTGGTCCCCACCTCGCGGGGGGTGGCTCACCCCCCTGCGAGGTGGCGCCCAATAGCCAAGGGGGGGAGAGGGGGTGGCTATTGGTCCCCACCTCGCGGGGGGTGGCTCACCCCCCTGCGAGGGTGGCGCCCAATAGCCAAGGGGGGGAGAGGGGGTGGCTATTGGTCCCCACCTCGCGGGGGGTGGCTCACCCCCCTGCGAGGTGGCGCCCAATAGCCAAGGGGGGGAGAGGGGGTGGCTATTGGTCCCCACCTCGCGGGGGGGTGGCTCACCCCCCCTGCGAGGTGGCGCCCAATAGCCAAGGGGGGGAGAGGGGGTGGCTATTGGTCCCCACCTCGCGGGGGGTGGCTCACCCCCCTGCGAGGTGGCGCCCAATAGCCAAGGGGGGAGAGGGGGTGGCTATTGGTCCCCACCTCGCGGGGGGTGGCTCACCCCCCTGCGAGGTGGCGCCCAATAGCCAAGGGGGGGAGAGGGGGGTGGCTATTGGTCCCCACCTCGCGGGGGGTGGCTCACCCCCTGCGAGGTGGCGCCCAATAGCCAAGGGGGGGGAGAGGGGGTGGCTATTGGTCCCCACCTCGCGGGGGGTGGCTCACCCCCCCTGCGAGGTGGCGCCCAATAGCCAAGGGGGGGAGAGGGGGTGGCTATTGGTCCCCACCTCGCGGGGGGTGGCCTCACCCCCCTGCGAGGTGGCGCCCAATAGCCAAGGGGGGGAGAGGGGGTGGCTATTGGTCCCCACCTCGCGGGGGGTGGCTCACCCCCCTGCGAGGTGGCGCCCAATAGCCAAGGGGGGGAGAGGGGGTGGCTATTGGTCCCCACCTCGCGGGGGGTGGCTCACCCCCCTGCGAGGTGGCGCCCAATAGCCAAGGGGGGGAGAGGGGGTGGCTATTGGTCCCCACCTCGCGGGGGGTGGCTCACCCCCCTGCGAGGTGGCGCCCAATAGCCAAGGGGGGGGAGAGGGGGTGGCTATTGGTCCCCACCTCGCGGGGGGTGGCTCACCCCCCTGCGAGGTGGCGCCCAATAGCCAAGGGGGGGAGAGGGGGTGGCTATTGGTCCCCACCTCGCGGGGGGTGGCTCACCCCCCTGCGAGGTGGCGCCCAATAGCCAAGGGGGGGAGAGGGGGTGGCTATTGGTCCCCACCTCGCGGGGGGTGGCTCACCCCCCTGCGAGGTGGCGCCCAATAGCCAAGGGGGGGAGAGGGGGTGGCTATTGGTCCCCACCTCGCGGGGGGTGGCTCACCCCCCTGCGAGGTGGCGCCCAATAGCCAAGGGGGGGAGAGGGGGTGGCTATTGGTCCCCACCTCGCGGGGGGTGGCTCACCCCCCTGCGAGGTGGCGCCCAATAGCCAAGGGGGGGAGAGGGGGTGGCTATTGGTCCCCACCTCGCGGGGGGTGGCTCACCCCCCTGCGAGGTGGCGCCCAATAGCCAAGGGGGGGAGAGGGGGTGGCTATTGGTCCCCACCTCGCGGGGGGTGGCTCACCCCCCTGCGAGGTGGCGCCCAATAGCCAAGGGGGGGAGAGGGGGTGGCTATTGGTCCCCACCTCGCGGGGGGTGGCTCACCCCCCTGCGAGGTGGCGCCCAATAGCCAAGGGGGGGAGAGGGGGTGGCTATTGGTCCCCACCTCGCGGGGGGTGGCTCACCCCCCTGCGAGGTGGCGCCCAATAGCCAAGGGGGGGAGAGGGGGTGGCTATTGGTCCCCACCTCGCGGGGGGTGGCTCACCCCCCTGCGAGGTGGCGCCCAATAGCCAAGGGGGGGAGAGGGGGTGGCTATTGGTCCCCACCTCGCGGGGGGTGGCTCACCCCCCTGCGAGGTGGCGCCCAATAGCCAAGGGGGGGAGAGGGGGTGGCTATTGGTCCCCACCTCGCGGGGGGTGGCTCACCCCCCTGCGAGGTGGCGCCCAATAGCCAAGGGGGGGAGAGGGGGTGGCTATTGGTCCCCACCTCGCGGGGGGTGGCTCACCCCCCTGCGAGGTGGCGCCCAATAGCCAAGGGGGGGAGAGGGGGTGGCTATTGGTCCCCACCTCGCGGGGGGTGGCTCACCCCCCTGCGAGGTGGCGCCCAATAGCCAAGGGGGGGAGAGGGGGTGGCTATTGGTCCCCACCTCGCGGGGGGTGGCTCACCCCCCTGCGAGGTGGCGCCCAATAGCCAAGGGGGGGAGAGGGGGTGGCTATTGGTCCCCACCTCGCGGGGGGTGGCTCACCCCCCTGCGAGGTGGCGCCCAATAGCCAAGGGGGGGAGAGGGGGTGGCTATTGGTCCCCACCTCGCGGGGGGTGGCTCCCCCCCCGCGAGGTGGCGCCCAATAGCCACCCCCTCTCCCCCCCTTGGCTGTTGGTCCCCATCTCGCGGGGGGTGGCTCACCCCCCTGACAATGTCACTGTTTTTTTACACCCCCTGCAGTACAATGCATGTTATTATCTTTTCTCACTTTAGCTGTTGAGAACAATGTCACATGGCGCAAGACACACCCAGCACTATTTGGAATATTATCATTCTCTCTTCTTCTGGAAAGTAGAAAAAATATCTCAGGCGATTTGGACAACCCATTTCATATTGACAGTATTATCATCCTCTGCCAAGGTGGATATTAGGAACCATATCACAGGGGGCGTGTTAACTTCCTGGATATTGGAGGCCAAATCATCCTCTCCTCACTAGGTATAGGAAACAATGTGACAGTCAGGGTAGACACTCCCTGAGACTTGAGGTGTTATATCTATTCCTGTGTATTAGGATCCACGATGGACACACAGCGTGTTTAAGATTTTTCGAGTAATATCATCTCCCCCTCTAGACATTATGAGCAGTATCATAGACGGGTGTTCACCCTCTCCAATGTAGGGAGGAATATCATCCACTTCCCGCCTGGATATTAGGAACCATATCAAAGGAGTGTTTGTAACCCCTGCGATATCTGAGTAATATCATCCTCTCCCAGGTGGAAATTAGGAACAGTATCACCGGTGGCATGTACACCCTCGGCGACATTGAAAGTAATATCATCCTCTTCCCTCCCGGATCATGGGAACAACATCACTGGGTGGTGTACACTTTCTGCGATATTTGGAGTAACATAATCTTCTGTGCCTTGGAATATTAATGACAATATCACGCGGTGAGCGTGTACATCTTTTGCAATATTGGGAACGAAATGATCCTCTCTCCCCCTGCAAATTAGGAAAGATATCACAAGTGGGTGTTCACCTCCTGCGATATGGGGATTAATACCATCTTCTCTTCCTGATATCAGGAAGGGTATCACGCGGGAGTGTACAGTGTCTGCCATACTGGGAGTAATATGAACCTCTCGGCCTTGAGATATTAAGAAGAATATCACAGGGTGGATGTACACCCCCTGCCACATTGGGAGTAATATCAGCCTCTCCCCTCCATGCATATTGGGAACAATATCCCAGGCTGGGTGTACGCTTCCTGCTCTATGGGGAGTCATATCATCCTCTCCCTTCCGGGATATTAATAACACTATCACAGGGCGGGTGAACACAGCCTGCGATACTGGAATTATTATCATCCTCTCCCCCTCCGGATACTAGGATCCATATCACAGAAGAGCTGTACCCTCCCTGCGATATGGGGAGTGATATCATACGCTTCTTCCGTGAATATTAGGAGCAATATCACCAGGTGGCTGTCCATTCGTTGCTATGTTGGGAGTCATGTCATATTCTATCCCCCTAGATATCAGGATCAGTGTCACAGCGGGAGTGTACACCAGCTACGATATTAAAACTAATATCATGCTCTCTGTCCCTGGATATTAGGAACGACATCACAGGTAGGTGTACACCCCTTGTGGTATTAGGAGTAATAATATGGTTAATTATTAAACATCAATGATCGATTTTAATAATTATTAATGACACTTAATTAATAGGATACATTATTAATTATGGATAATTATTTTACATATAGGATTATGCACATTTAAAATTAATTATTAATATTAATGTCATTTAACAATATTAATTCTTAATATTAATCTTTTTTTATTACCAACATCTCTTAGTATTGACTTAAACAACATTAATTGCCGATATCATTATTTTATTATTAATAGTGATATTACTATTCATTATTAATACTAATCGTTAACATTTTTAAGCAATATTAATTTTTACTGTCTTTATTATGATTATTAATATTGATGATTATTATTAATTTTTATTATATGTATTAATATTAGTAATTAATAGACTTGTTCCTGATATCCGGCGGGGAGAGGATATTACTCCTAACATCGAAGAAAGTGTACACCCCTCTATGATGTTATTGCTAATAGCCGGGGGTAGAGGATGACATTATTGAAAGAGAGAACAGAACTGGCCTCAGCAACAAGAAGTAAGGAGATGCAGGGTCAAGCAGCCGTGTGGTTCCATCACACTCAACATTCACACCAAGCGGAGCACAGGCAGGACCAGCCGATGGGGGAGCCGAAGTGGAGGGTCTCTGGGGTGGAGGCCCTCTGGGTGGGCAAGATTCTCTACCTAAAACTCCAATAGAAGGTCTACACAGCAGTAGTTAAAGAAAACACACACTGGCCGGGCGCGGTGGCTCAAGCCTGTAATCCCAGCACTTTGGGAGGCCGAGACGGGCGGATCACGAGGTCAGGAGATCGAGACCATCCTGGCTAACACAATGAAACCCCGTCTCCACTAAAAATACAAAAAAATTAGCCGGGCGTGGTGGCGGCGCCTGTAGTCCCAGCTACTCGGGAGGCTGAGGCAGGAGAATGGCGGGAACCCGGGAGGCGGAGCTTGCAGTTAGCCGAAATCGCGCCACTGCACTCCAGCCTGGGCGACAGAGCGAGACTCCGCCTCAAAAAAAAAAAAGAAAACACACACTAAGAAAAAGACCAAAACAAAAATAGGACACCAAGTTTGGTCAACCGGGTCTCACAAGCCAGTAGGTAAGAAAGCCAAGGAGGGCCCACCAGAGGAGCTGGGGGTGGGTTCCTGCCTGCAGGGGGCCTGGGACACCCCATTACCACAGACGAGGACCCAAGCTTTGGGGAGAAAGCTGTCAGAGTCACCAGTGAGCTCTTCAGAGCTGGAGCCACAGAACAGGGGAGGAGCGCTGGCCACGTCCCCATGTGCGCTGAGAAGCTGGGGTGGGGGCACACCCCCAGGGGCCAATGCAAACAGTGGACCGCGGGCCCTCCTCCTGCCCAGAGGATGCTCAGCTCCCAAGGGACCACCAAAGTCTGGAACCCAGGGACACACCACCTGACCCTCATGCCCAGGCCTCCTGGACCACGCAATATCCAGTACAGGCAGGCCTTCTGGGCTTGGGGCCAGGACAGGGGTGGATGGTCCTGCTAGGCAGGCCTCCTTCTCCCTACCAGCTGTGCTGGTTGCACTGTAGTTTTGTTCTGGCAACATATTGCTGCCCACTTTGGCCACACCAGTCCCCGGCTCCCTGGCTAGGCCCAGTGCTGTCCAACCTACCTACACAGGCCCCAGACACCCAGTGCCCACCAGGCTGTGTCAGCCAGGAGGACCCATGCTTACCCCCTGAAGTATTCGTGGGAACCTGCATCCGACAGGGACACACAGCTCAGGGCCAACTTCCATGGGGCCTCTTGGTTGTGGTGGTAGAGGTGGGGGGGAGTTGACCTCCAGCCCTCCCATCCTGGCCACTGTGTTCTGTGGGGATCATTCAGTCCTGGGAGCTTCCTAGGGACCCCAGAAGGAAGAGAACAGGGTGGTCATGGCGGCCTCAGCCCCAGGCTCTGGGCCCGAGTGCAAGAGTCTTTCGGTTCTGGTTTGATCTGGGCAGTAACAACAGGTCAAGTCATTCACACAAGGATTGGCTTCAATATAATGCATCAAGGGACTGTGGAGGACACAGATCAGCCTCCAGGCCAGTTACACGTGGTGACTTCACCAGTGCAGGCTAGGGAGTGGAAAAGCTGACCTCTGACCTCCCCACCTACCCTGCTCACCAGAGGCCAGTAGTGGCCAGGGATCCCTGACTTCAGGCAGAGGCAGGCAGCACCGTTGCTGCCTCCTTTGAGCCCATCCCAGGGCCCACAGGGCCTGGAGAAACCTGGCAGGGGCTGAGTTGGGAGAATCTGGCAGGGAGATGCCAAGTGAAGAATGTGAGGGACTGGGTATGAGGGGCACTAGGGCACAGGGTCTGCTTCACCTGGGGAGGTGGCAGTGAGACATACAGTAGCCAAGCCTCTGCAGGCACCACCCTGCTGCCAGGCATGTGTGGTGCCCATACCCACCCTGATGGCTGCAAGAAGGTTCTTCATCAACAAAACGGGAGGACACACCCACACCCATATAGGCATTGGTACCCACACACATCAGAGAAATAAGTTGCTGCTGTGCCCAAGGTGTGGGGAAAGGGGCAATGTCCCCTTCCTCCCCATGGTGGGACCAAAATTATCCGCTCCTGCCAGCACCCCCTCCCCCAACTCCACAAGCTGCTGACCTCCACCCCAGTGCCATGCCATGTGCCAGGAACAGCTCAGCGGTACATCCCAAAGGGTGCTATCCTGGAGCGGCTGTGCTGGGCAAGGGACACGTTTCCTAGTCACAGAGGTTTTCTTTCTTTACTGCTCACCGGCCCTGTGCCTCTGTTTCCCCCACTGTGGCACAGTGTAAAAATCCCATCTTGAAGGCTAGGAACCCAGGAAGATCACCACACCTGGTGAAATGGTGGGTGAAACTCCCTGCCTTGGACCTCTTGCTCCAGGACTGATGTCCATTGGGACATGGCCAGGCCAGCATCCTGGGGAGGGCTGCATTCCTTGCCTGGGGAACCTTACTCCCAGTTAGGAATCCCTGGAGTTGAGGCCCCTAATGGATTGGGGGAGCCACGGGGTAGAATGGAGGTAGCCCCATCTTACAGGACTGTGTAGACCCCAGAAAACAAGCATTGAGTTCAGACTCTCGTCTGAAGCTGGCCACCTGAAAGTATTTGGGCTTTGGGGTGTGATGATGGCCTGGGGTCAGGGAACTGGTTTGGACACGCAGGACGTTCTCTGCAGCTCCCTAGGGTACAGGGTATGTTGCTAAGTATATGCTTTTAAAAACCCTAGGAGGAGAGGGCACCCAGAAGGGGCCCTGAAGCCAAGGGCAAGGTCCAGGCTTTCCACCTCCCCAGCTGAAGACATGCTGGAGGACAGTTCTCCAGAGTTTCATAACAAAGAAGAGAAAAAAGAAATCAAAAAGACCTGGAGGATAGGCAAGTGAATGAGGGCTGACTGGGATTACCCTGCCCTATCCTCAAAACAAGCCTTCCCTATCTGTCCTCTGGGCCAGGTGAGGAAACAGGTCACAATAGGACATTCAGACCCTGAGCAGGCAGCTGGCAGAATGGAGCCCAGGGGGTGCAAACACATTTTTACTAAGGCACATCCTGCACAGCCCTAAATCCATTAAAACTTGAGGCAATACAGCACATGCTCTGTGAGCACAGGGTTGGGGCTGGGGTTACAGATTAACAGCATCTCAAGGCAGAAGAATTTTTCCTAGTACAGATCAAAATGGACTTTCTTATGTCTTCGTCTTTCTCCATAGACACAATAACAGTCTGATCTCTCTTTCTTTCCCCCACACAGAGTGTCACCACTGTATGTCAGCCACTGGGGGACAGGCTTCAGCTTACACCCACCTTCCAAATTCCACCCTCTCACCTTGGCAGAAGCTGGCCAGGAATTGGGGCCAATGGATGGGTGGGGTCTGCACACGACACCGTGTTCAGGTCCCCATGACGGCCTCATACATGGGTGGTGGCCCTGAAGTTCCGGGTGCCACACACACGCCAGCCCCTGCTCAGGCCCTGATCTTTGAGAAGGGGGAGCAGCAGAACCTGGGCACTGACCCCACAGTGCCACTCACACCCACAGACAATTCTCCAGACAGGCATCAGGTCTCGGTCATGGCCACCTCCCCCTGCAGGGCCTCAGCTCTTTCCCGGGACTCACATGGTCCTTCCTCACATGCAGCTCTGGTAGGATGCATTGATCTGTACCCAGGGGCTCTGAGGTGACAATGGCCACGCTCATGCAGACTGCAAGGGCACAGGCTGGGTGCCCATTGTGGGGACCCTGACTGCAGCACTCCCAGACTATCATCGGGCATGCTGGCCCCCAGGCTTAGCTAGGGCACCAGCGGTAGGAGTGCACTGCTCTGGACTCTGCAGGAGGAGGATAACTGTCACCGCATCTTCATGATCTTCATGTTCTCCTGCTGGTGTCACTGTGTGTTTCTCATCTCCTGGTTATACGATTCAGGGCAGACTCTCTGAACACCTTGTGGGAAACAGCACAGTCCAGCAGAGAAGAGGAGAAAAGCTCAGCTGCGAAGATGAAAAAATGGCAGGTGTGACATGGACCCCCATTCAGATTCTGTATTTAGATGAGGTCTTCCGAAACACCTGCTCTCATTGGATAATACTTCAAATATATATACAATATACATATACATATATATACACATATATATAAAATTTATTATTTTTTTTTTTTTGAGACAAAGTCTCACTCTGTAGCCCGCACTGGAGTACAGTGGCATGATCTCGGCTCACTGCAACCTCCACCTGCCGGGTCCTGGTTCAAGAAATTCTCCTACCTCAGCCTCCAGAATAGCTGAGATTACAGGCATGCACCACCATGCTGGGCTAATTTTTTGTACTTTTAATAGAGACGGAGTTTCACAATGTTGGCAAGGTTGGTCCTGAACCTCTGACCTCGGGTGATTCACCCACCTTGCCCTCCTAAAGTGCTAAGATTACAGGCATGAGCCACCGTACCCGGCCCATTGTGGCAGCTTAATCACAGAGGAAAAGAAGGCCTGGACCCAACAGGAAGATGATGAAAAGGGATAAGAGCAGCTCTCTCACCTATGATGTTGCCAGGCACTTCCAACTTTCAACATAAGGGACACTAAATAGCTTTCCCAACAAAAACTGAGATGTTGGGTAAAACCTACAAAAATTGCATCTTTGTAAGTGCATTACTGAGCTCGCATTGAAGGATGGAATCCACAGCAGTCAATAAAGAATTGGCGGGAACCAAAGTGGAATTTTTTTTTCGGTTTAGACAGTTGCACAGAGGATGGGGCATCAGAAACAAAACTGTATGTCTCTCCAAAATGAGGCCAGAAATCTGACATCTTAGACTTAAAATAAAAGCCTACTTCAGAGCAGGAGCAGCAAGGAGAGCAGCTGTCCCTGAATTGGTGCAGGGTGGAGGGAAAACCACTGACCCTGGGAATCGATGAGAAACAGTCCTCCAGGAGTTTGTGCTGGAAGACCTTGAGAGCATGGGTCAAATCGACGTGGCACCAGGCGGCTGCTCACTTCACCTCTACCCCATGTGAGTGAACATCTTTGCTGAAACAATGCAACACTGTCCTCAAAATATCTCCCCACATAAAATTCCAAGGAAGATAAGTCCACGTGCAAAAAGTTACAAAACTTAAGTAAACAAAGTACTGCGGATACATCCAATAATTCAAGAAACAAATTCAGTAGAGCCACAAAAATCCAAAAGGTGGAAAAGATCAACTGCTGGCAAAGTATGCACTGCTGTTGCTCCTGTTAAGAGACTGTATTTCACAAAAAGCTAGACACGCCCCTCTGTGGCCTCACACTTGCCTTCTCAGGCATGTCTGCCCCAGAAATGCCCTTGCAATGTCTTCAAGAGACACATACGGGGCAAGAATATTTAGGCAGTGATTGTAGAAATAGAAAACACCTGAAAGCCATCCGAACACACCTCTATCAAGGGAAAAAGCTGGCACAGTCACATTGTGGAATATGATACAGCTGTGAAAATGAACTGCAGTTAGAAGTATCAACAATGAAAAATTACAGTGAACAAAGGAAATTATGGAAAAATACGCTGCTATTCCATATACAGTTCACAAACCATAACGTATGACATTGCTTAATAATATACACAAAAATGATAAACTTTATGAAAAGCAAGACAAACATTAACACGTCAGTCCTCTGTCTGGGTGAAGAAGGGAGACCCAGGTGATCAAGGAAGGGCATATTGTAGCCTTTCAAGACACTCGATGCTAATGGATGATGACATCAGTGCAATTATTAATCTATCGGATTATGCATTCAGTTTTGTTTGTTTGCTTGTTATTGATGCAGAGTTTTGCTCATGTAGCCCAGGCTAGAGTGTAATGGCATGATCTCGGCTCACTGCAACTTCTGTCTCCCGGGTTCAAACAACTCTCCCACCTCAACCTCCCGAATAGCTGGGATCACAGGTGCCTGCCATGATGCTCAGCCAACTTTATGTATTTTTTTCGTAGAGACGGTTTTCACCATGTTGGCCAGGCTGGTCTTGAACACCTGACCTCAAATGATCCACCTGCCTCAGCCTCCGAAAGTGCTGGGATTACAGGCATGAGCCACCGTGCCCACCCAAATCTTATAGACTCTTACGTGTCATATATTTCATAATTAAACATAAGAAATAAAATATTTACTGTAGTTTGTAAATGAAAGAGCAACAAAAAATGTTACAAACTTTTAAACATCAAACCTGTTGTATAGCTCATAGTGACCCTCGTATTAAGCTGTGGAAGTTCCAAGTTGTATTTCACTGTAATTTTCTAAAAGCTAGGTGAACAGATGAAAAACTGAATTCAGTTTTGAAACAAGATATTAAGATAATGTTACTGGTTAAAGGTGTCCAGCTTCTTGGTGCCTTGAACCAAGACTTGGACACAATGAAAAAATGGAGCAAGGAAAGAATGAAGCAGCAAAGCAGAGATTGACGGAAAATGAAAGAACACTCTACAGAGTGGGAACGCCTGAGCACAGGGAGCCCGTTACTGAAGTTTCTGGGGTTTAAATCCCCTCTAGAGGTTTCCATTGGTTACTTGGTGTGCACCCTATGTAAATGAAGAGGAGGAAGTACAATTACAAAGTCATGTACTCAGTGTACGCCCTGTGTAAATGGAGAGGATATTTCCTGTCATAGCCCAAGAGTTTCCATTTGATTAGTTCTCCGAAGTCAGGGTGAATCGGCCTTATGTTCCTGCCTCCAGACCCCTTTCTCCTGCCTCCGTGGAATGGATGGCAGGACATGGAAAAGTGTTCTGTCCAAATGACATATCCCAGGGCACTGGCAGCTGAGGACAAGAGGGAAACAGTTGGTGCCACTGAGGAACGCTCACCCGTGTCTCCACACCGCACAGAACAAAGTGAGTGTCCTTGTCCTGAACCTTCTGAAGTGAGTATCTCACCTCAGGGCTTTCATGAAACCCCTTTTTGGAGAGGCTCCTTCTCTCTCCTTCTGCAGCCACAAGGCAGCAGGGATAGCCCCTCTCATGCTGAAGTTCCTCTAAAAAAAACAAAGAGTATAAAATAATAGAATTAATGTAATGAATAATAGAATAATGAAAATGAAACTTTTTTACTGAAGCAGCTCTGGAATTTCATGTATTGGTGGCATTAAAAGCAGAAAATGAGCCTATAGGCCTGGTGGGGAGGCTCACGCCTGTAATCTCATCACTTTGGGAGGCCGAGGAGGGCAGATCACGGGGTCAGGAGATCGAGACCATCCTGGCTAACACGGTGAAACCCCGTCTCTACTAAAAATACAAAAAATTAGCCAGGCATAGTGAAGGGCGCCTGCAGTCCCAGGTATTCAGGAGGCTGAGGCAGGAGAATGGCGTGAACCTGGGATACGGAGCTTGCAGTGAGCCGAGATTGCGTCACCGCACTCCAGCCTGGGCAGCAGAGCAAGACTCTGTCTAAAAAAAAAAAAAAAAAAGAAAAAAAAGAAAAAAAAAAAGAAAAAAGAAAATGGGCCTATAGAGCTCAATTTCATGGCAAAAAATTAAGGAAAGAATAAAAAGACTACTAATAATGGTGACGTGAGCTGCTCGTATTGTCATTTTCTCTGGTACCTAATATTGGGGAGGAGGTGGGACCACCTGCCACTAGGCTCCAGGTGATTTTCAGGCTGTTCCCCCAAATCACTGCAACTTCTTCCCTGCTGGTCCCTTGATCCTGCTGCTGTGCCGGGCGTCCTGTGTGGCAGGAGGCACCTCGGCAGCTTCCAGTGGGATAGGCCTGCGGCATTCTGAGGCTGAATGCCGTGATCACTAGGAAGTGAGGAGACACAAGCAGGAAGGGTTCAGGGATGGAGCGGTCGCTTCTCAGGGATCAGTCGCAGGCCGAAGCTGGGAAGAATCCCCTTTCAGGACAATGGCTCCAAGCTGAGGTCAACGCTGTTTCTGTGCATTATGATGACTGACCTGCATCCATAGGGAAGCATATCCGGGCTCCTTTTTCCTAGGTGATGTTGGGAACACCTTGAAATGGGCACTGGTGGATTTCAATTCCAGCCTTCCAGAAGCCACTCGAAATGGAAATTGAGCTAAGGGACGTAGCTGGAGTAAGTAAACAACTTTAGGTCCTGAACAACAATTTTCACATACAATATAGTGTGCAGGGAAAAATAAAGGCTCAGGACCCCAATTTACAGCCAAAAAGGAAAAAAACATTAAACTGAAGCTGAATCATGCAAGAAACTGCCTTTCCTTTTGTTCCTAATCAGATAGCTCAGATAAAGGGTTACATATCTCCACAGGAAGCTGGTCTATGTTCACCTTATCTTATGTAAAGGACTGATTTACCGCATGCGAGATGAAGACATAACTGATCATTCCCCACCTGCTCTCTTTCTCTTGCAACCTGAGGACCACCACAGATTCCCTCTTTCCCCTCCAGCCCACCATTTTCCTCCAGCCCACCCTTTTCCTCCAGCCCACCCTTCCCCTCCAGCCCACACTTCCCTGCAGCCCACCCTTCCTCTTCAGCCCACAATTCCCCTTTAACTACTGAAGCCCTCAAAATCATCTTGGGAGGAAGGCATAGACCACAGAGTGTTTCACGATCCTGTGTTTTTTCCTTCCAAGCACGTCCTTAACCTTGGCAGAATTAACTTTTAAATGGATTGAGATCGGTCTCAGGTACCTTTTGGTTTACAATCGCATGCCTCAGCCATCACACAGCTCTCTGGCCTTTGTCTTCTTTTACCAAAGGAGGAGGGTGAATTCCATGATCCTAAAACCCCTTCAGCTCTCCATAGGTTTCTGGGGGGACACAATTACCTAAGAGATTAGAGAGAGCATCATAAAATATAAGTAGACGGTGTATGGCAGTTAGGGTTAAGTTTGGCTGCATAAAACAGAAGATTCAAGCTAACAGAGGCTCACACATATAAAGGTCTGTCTTTTCACATGAAAGGAATCTGAAGGCAGGCAATCCTCCCCTGTGCACTGAATCTGTGATCTTATCAGAGAGCCCAGCTTCTCTTATCATTGCCTCAGGCACTTTGACTGAAAGGTGGTTGTATCTTCTAGATCACCTCATGCCCCAAGATAGCAGCTTTGTTCCTCCAATCACTGCTGCATTCAAAGCAGCAGGAAAAAGAAAAAATAAAACAACCCATACTCGGTAGTTTGGCTCCTTTTAAGGAGTCCTTTTGGATGTCCTGCTCAACAATTCCACTTATATCACATAGGCCAGAATGGACCCACATGGCCACGTGGGTGCACAAAGACAGCTGGGGAATGAAGCATTTAGTGCAGAGCCTTGGTCAGAAGTGGAGGAGGAAATGGATGTTGAACCAACTGTTTCTCTCACATGGCGTGTTAGTTGAGCTTGGAAGGATGAGTGGGTTATTTACAGACAGGCTTGGAGAGAGACAAAAGCAAGGATCGTGTGTGGAAGAAGCATGCTGGGAATTCGCAGGATAAAGAGAGTCTCCCCCTCACTGCAGATTCTTCTGGCTAAAACTCAAGGGCTTCTGAATTATTTCCATACTTTTTCTTTCTGAATTTAGAAGATTTACAATTCAATTATATGTAATGGTAAGACATCGTCTCCTTGGGGATTGTTTAAAAACAAGTCTGTTTGGGTTTGGAAAGAGAAACCTAAGACCCGCGTGCAGGGGGAGGGAGTTTCAAGGTTCCTGGAACACAATGCTGGAAGGAATTCAGGCAAAATATTCCATGGTCTTCTGACTGCTCTCTGGTGCCTGTTGTGAAGTCTAAAATCTGTGATGCTCCCCAGGAATGGCTGTGTTCTGAAAACTTTTCCAGGAGAGTGTCTTGAGCTGGACTACATTGTTAGCTCTCTGCTTCACAGAAAGCCTTCTCAAAGTCCAGAGGGTGCTTAGATAAGATAGACTACATGGCACCCAAGGTTTCCTCCATGGTTTTTTTCCAGACATCTCTGAGGCATCAGAAGCAAGGGTCAACAACTCAGTTTAATAGAAATTTTAAAATGAATCAAATATTTGGATGGAAGGAGAAACCTTCAAAATTATGCCTATTACTTAGCATTTTATCTTCCACAAAGCAAAACAAAGCTATAAACTTCTCACTGCAACTGTGAGGGAAGAGGATCCTAAAACATTTTGTCTTAGCCTGTTTTCTGCTTCTCTTAGCAGAGTGCCTGAGACTGGGTATTTTACAAAAACAGAGATTCACTTCTCACAGTCCTGCAAGTGGGAAGTACGAGGTTAAGGGGTGGTGGTGGGCATCTGGCAAGGACCTTTGTGCTGTGTCATCCCACAGGAAGGTGGTGAAAGGAGCTGGGCACATTCCTCAGCCCCGGGCTCAAAACTCCCTGAGCCTAGCACAAACACATCCCATCCTCCCATCCCACCACCATATATCTCTCAAACTCCCTGAGCTCAGTACAAACACCACCTGGAAAGTCTCCGATAAGGAGACAGCCGTTCAAGGTTACTGAAAGCGCAGGAGCCAAAAGAATTTCTTTGTTCCCCTACAACTTTCGGGCTATAAAAAGCAAACGCTTGCATTGTTCGGGGCCCTCTTGTATACTGTGTAAAGGAGGGACCAAGTTCGAACTTGTAGTAAAGATCCTTGCCGCTTGGCTTTGACTCTGGACTCTGGTGGTCTTCTTTGGGGAACAAACAGTCTGGGCATAACATCTGGGGGCCCGTCCGGGATTCCCCAAGCCCACCAGACCCCTGGTCAACGGATCTGCTAGGATCGATCTACTGATAGGTGAGCTGGCTCGTCTCCGTTTGTCTGTCTGTGTCTGTGTGTCTGTTCTGAATCTGAATCTCTGACTCGCGAGGTCTGAAACTGAGGCTGGCACAGTCCTGGCGGATGCGCTATAGGACAGCCAGTGGAGACCGGTGGGAGACGTCCCCTGGCTCTCTTCTGATTTAAATTGCGATCTGAGTTGCCGGAGCGGGTTCGCGATCCGGGCAACAGTCTGAATCTGACCCCGGTCCCCGGGTGTGCGCCTGCTGTCTGAATTGCCCCGGTCCCCGGGTGCGCGCCTGCTGTCTGAATTGCCCCGGTCCCCGGGTGCGCGCCTGCTGTCTGAATTGCCCCGGTCCCCGGGTGCGCGCCTGCTGTCTGAATTGCCCCGGTCCCCGGGTGCGCGCTCGCTGTCTGAATTGCCCCGGTCCCGGGCTCCCGGCTTCCGGCGCGCGCTCGCGGCCCCGGTCCCCGGGCTCCCGGCTTCCAGCGCGGATTTCCTTTACAGGGATTCCAACCCACAACCTAATTCTAACCCACATTCCTTTACAAAAAGAGACACAGAAAGTGAGACTGGAGAGAAGAGAAAATAAGTGAGAGAGAGACCATAGAGATGGGAAAGGGAGAAAGTGAGAAGGGAAATCGGAAAGAGAAAGGGGAGAAAACGGCAGACGTGGAGAGTCAGAGAAAGAGACTGAGTATAAAGGAGAAAGGACACGGGATGACAGAGAGACAGAGAGAGAGAAAGCACGCGCGAATGAGATAGAAACTTAAAGAAAAGACCCTGTAAGTATGTCAATCAAAGATTTAGACAGAAACGGAAAAATTAGAGAGAGAGATAGAGGGACGGAGCAGGCGGAGGGGAGGCGGGCTCGCTGAAAGGGAAAGTAACTTTAAAAGGCTGGGGGGGCGGACGCGAGGGCGCACTTCGCGGACTAGGCCCCCCCCCCAGCCGCCTGACTCCACGGTGGCTTTACCCCTTCGGGAAATAAAACCCCCAGATGACACAGAAATCCCCAAGCTCCAGTACTGGCCATTCTCCACCAGTGATCTGTATAACTAAAAGACTCAGAGTGCTCGGTTTTCAGACAACCCCAAAGATTTACTGGCTTTACTGAATAGTGTCATGTTCACCCACCAGCCCATTTGAGATGATTGTCAGCAGCTCCTCCGAATCTTGTTTACCACGGAGGAGCGAGAGGGAATACAGGTAAAAGCTGGAAAGCTGGTCCCGGGGGACGACAGTCAACCGACTGCTAACCCTGACCTCATAAACGCGACCTTTCCTCTGACCAGGCCGGCGTAGGACTACAACACGGCAGAAGGTAGGGGACGGCTACACCTTTATCGCCAGACTCTAATGGCAGGTCTCCGGGCAGCTGCTTGCAAGCCCACTAATTTGGCTAAAATATATTCTATTCGGCAAGAAAAGACAGAGAGCCCAGCCACCTACTTAAAAAAATTAATAGAAACTTTTAGACAGTACACCCCCATAGATCCAGAGGCTCCAGAAAGTCAGACAGCTGTTGTAATGTCTTTCATAAATCAGGCAGCCCCAGATATTAAAAAAAACTCCAAAAACTAAAAGACTTGGAAGAAAAGCGGATTCAAAACCTCCTTCAGATAGCCCAGCAGGTTTATAATAACAGAGATACTCCAGAAAAAAGGCAATTTAAGGCCACTAAAAAATGACCAAGGTCCTGGCAGCAGTAGTACAGAAAGAACATCTACAGCCAGAGTACACCCAACCTAGACGGCCCCCCCCCAGGCATGATAATCTGAAAAAAAAAGACCAATGTGCCTACTGCAAGGAGGCTGGCCACTGGGTAAGAGACTGCCTCGCTACTGCCCAACCCGGACCTGGACGCCCCACTCCATGACTGCACCGAGATACTAGCTCAGGTGCACGGAGTTCGAGAAGACCTGCAGGATCGCCCACTTCCTGACGCCGACCTCGTCTGGTTCACTGATGGGAGCAGCTTCATGCTTCAGGGCCAGAGGTACGCTGGAGCGGCAGTAACTTCAGAGACTAAGGTAATCTGGGCGGAACCCCTGCCCCCGGGGACATCGGCCCAGAAGGCCGAATTAATAGCACTCACCCAAGCTCTTACCTTAGGGGCGGGGAAAAAGCTGACGGTATATACAGACAGCCGATATGCTTTTGCAGCAGCACATATACATGGGGCCATTTACAGGGAGCGGGGGTTACTAACGGCTGAAGGAAAAGAAATAAAAAACAAGCAAGAAATCCTAGCCCTGCTAACAGCCCTATGGAGGCCAGAAAAGTTAGCCATTGTGCATTGCCCAGGGCATCAGAAACTAACTACTCCAACTGCTCAAGGCAACTTTCTGGCGGACCAAACTGCAAGAAAGGTGGCGAAGGCTCCCAGCCAACTCCTTGCACTCCAGCTCCCTGACCCGGGCCCCCGGGACTTGCCATATTTCCCTGATTATTCAGAACAAGATCTCCAGTGGATTGACAAGCTTCCCCTGAAACAGATCCAGAATGGGTGGTGGACTGATACTAATGACCAAACCATCCTACCAGAAAAATTAGGACAACAAATGTTAGAACACATCCACCGAACCACCCACCTGGGTGCTCGGTGGATGATAGACCTGATCAGACGCTCTAAGCTCAAATTCAGACATACAGCCGAGATGGCCAGCAACATCGTGACAAGTTGCAAAGTCTGCCAGCTTAACAACGCCTACCCCCAATCCCAGGCTGCAACGGGAACAAGGCTCAGGGGAACCAGGCCCGGTATCTACTGGGAAGTAGATTTTACTGAGATAAAGCCAGGAAAATACGGGTATCGGTACTTACTTGTCTTTGTAGATACTTTTTCAGGGTGGACTGAAGCATTCCCCACCAAGAAAGAAACTGCTCAGGTTGTAGCAAAGAAAATCCTGGAAGATATCCTCCCCAGGTATGGCTTCCCCGTCCAGATAGGGTCAGATAATGGGCCGGCCTTCGTCGCTAAGGTAAGTCAGGATTTGGCTTCCATCCTTGGGGCAAATTGGAAACTACATTGCGCTTACAGGCCCCAGAGTTCAGGACAGGTAGAGAAAATGAATCGGACCTTAAAAGAGACCTTAACTAAATTGACTATGGAGACTGGCGCTAATTAGGTGGTCCTTCTCCCCTACGCTCTGTTCCGGGCCCGTAACACCCCTTACAGACTGGGCCTTACTCCTTATGAAATTATGCATGGCAGACCCCCACCCTTAGTTCCCGGCCTAAAAGATGATCTGCTCAAGTCCGAAACAGAAAATGTCTCTGAACTCTTGTTTTCCCTACAAGCCTTGCAGAAAATTCATCAAGAAATCTGGCCCAAGCTGAAGGAACTATATAAGACCGGTCCCCCGCCGAAACCCCATCCGTACCAGCTGGGAGACTGGGTCCTGGTCAAGCGACACCGACAAGAGACCCTAGAACCCAGGTGGAAAGGACCACTCCAGGTACTCCTAACCACACCCACCGCCCTAAAGATAAAAGGCATCGCATCGTGGATCCACTACACCTACACCCACGTCAAGCCAGTGAACCCAACCTCTGATCTTCTGGGACCAATCACGGCGGCGGCTGAAGCACCGGACACGTGGACTGTGGACAGAGCTAGGAACAACCCCTTAAAACTCACCCTGCGCCGGCAGCATAGCTCACTGCAAACATGCAGTTAGGTAGTCTAACCCTAACGTTAGTCGCCCTAGTGGCCGCTGGAGAAATCACAAAACCAGCTCATAATCCCTTTGTCTGGAGATTCTGGCTTTATGAAAACCGAACCCACCCTGGGCAACCTCATAAGCCCGGAAAATTATTGGCCAGTGCTGATTGCCCTTCCTCAGGGTGCAACAGCCCAATTCTACTAAATTTTACTGGTTTTCAAATAGCCAAACCTATGACACCAATAATATGCTTTGAGTTTGATCAGACTAAATACAATTGTAAACACTATTGGTGGCACCAAAATGCTGGCTGTCCTTATAACTATTGTAACATCCACAGACCCCGCTATTGGGGAGAGAGAAAACAGTTAGACCCTAAATGGCCCTTCTATCGTAGACGGGATAGAGACTTTCCATATACATGGATAGTTAGAGACCCCTGGAACTCCCGCTGGACCACACCTCAACATGGGGCTGTATACTACTCCCCCTCCTCCACATGGCCTAGCAGTCACCTCTATCTGTGGCGAGGCCTAGTGCAAGTACTGCCCCTGGTCCACGGGAATATCCAACGACAGGAAAACAGACTAACACAAGACTTACATCCTTTCTCCTGGTTAAAGTTATTACAAGAAGGACTAGAACTTGCTAACCTTACAGAACTTCATAGCCTGTCTGGCTGCTTCCTGTGCGCCACTCTAGGGCGTCCACCGCTAACAGCTGTCCCTCTGCCATGGGGATCCTCTACCTTTGCCCAAGCTAACAACCTCCGAAACCTCTCGTATGCTCCTATCCTGAGCGTGCCCCTATACCTAAACCCCAGTCAGGAGAAGTTTCCCTACTGTTTCTCAGGAACCAATTCCAGCCTCTGCAGCATCACTGCAACGCCCCCTAATATCACCTTAAAGGCTCCATCAGGCATATTCTTCTGGTGTAATGGAACCTTATCTAAGAACCTACCTAGTCCTTCTGTTAATAACCTACTATGTCTCCCTGTCACATTAGTTCCCCGGTTGACTCTACTAACTGCTGGCGAGTTCCTAGGGTATACCGGTAACTGGACTAGTGCTGTTATTCACCCAGACCCTAGACCAAGACCTGCACGAGCCATATTTCTCCCCCTCATTGCAGGAATCTCCCTCACCGCATCCTTCATTGCGGCCGGACTGGCGGGGGGAGCCCTAGGTCACACCCTCATAGAAAGTAACAAGTTATACCAACAATTTGCCGTTGCTATGGAGGAGTCGGCTGAGTCCCTTGCCTCCCTTCAGCGGCAGCTTACGTCCCTAGCTCAGGTAACCTTGCAAAACCGGAGGGCCCTAGACCTACTCACTGCAGAAAAAGGTGGTACATGTATATTTCTAAAAGAAGACTGTTGTTTCTACATAAATGAATCAGGACTTGTAGAGGACCGGGTCCAACAGTTACGCAAGTTAAGCACTGAAGTAAAAACACGGCAGTTTGCTTCAGCTGCAGACCAATGGTGGAATTCCTCTATGTTTTCTGTTAGCCCCCTTCCTTGGACCCCTGCTAAGTCTACTATTTCTGCTTACCGTAGGACCTTGTGCTGTTAACAGAATTTTACAATTTGTTAGGGAGAGATTTAACACCGTACAACTCATGATCCTCAGAGCCCAATACCAACCTGTAGACGCTGAAACAGAATCAGACTTATAAGACCCAAGATTGGCTCTAAAGATACCTGAAAAGAAGGGGGGAATGAAAGGAGCTGGGCACATTCCTCAGCCCCGGGCTCAAAACTCCCTGAGCCTAGCACAAACACATCCCATCCTCCCATCCCACCACCATATATCTCTCAAACTCCCTGAGCTCAGTACAAACACCACCTGGAAAGTCTCCGATAAGGAGACAGCCGTTCAAGGTTACTGAAAGCGCAGGAGCCAAAAGAATTTCTTTGTTCCCCTACAACTTTCGGGCTATAAAAAGCAAACGCTCGCATTGTTCGGGGCCCTCTTGTATACTGTGTAAAGGAGGGACCAAGTTCGAACTTGTAGTAAAGATCCTTGCCGCTTGGCTTTGACTCTGGACTCTGGTGGTCTTCTTTGGGGAACAAACAGTCTGGGCATAACAGTGGAAGGGCAAGAGAGCATGAAGGAGTAAGAGGGGTCATACTCACTTTTGTAACAGACCAACTCTTGTGATAAGGGACCCACTCCCCCAATAACAACATTAGTCCACTCACCAGGGTGAAACCCTCATGACCTGATCACCCCTTAAAGATCCCTCCCCTCAGCACTACTGCATGGGGGATTCAGTTTCCAACACTTGAAATTCGGGGGACTATTTCAAACCATAGTAAGAAAACAATGGCAAAAATAAATTACTTATACAGTGTTTATCACTGATAATAAGGTATGCACAAAACATCATTTATAGTCTATATTCACTGTAATATGTTGTGCTCTATTTTCATGTTAATTCATGCAAAGAAATAAAAAACAAAGAGAAAGATTTTCGAGAGAGGTATTAAGAAAGAGCACCATAACTTTTAGTTAAACTGAGAAACTGGTGGAAGTAATTGTTAAAAAATATTTTTTATTTGCCGGTTGTTTGGAAGTCAGTGGTGACATTTCAAGGAGGAGTTGTCATTGGGAAGGCAGATTTCAGGAGGCTTTAGTAAGAGTGCATGAGGAAGATGGGGAAGGAAGGAGGACAGGTGACTTAGGAAGATTCTTGGTGGCAACTGGAAGTGCACAAATAGAATGGTGACTTCAGGGAGAAGCAATTCAAGGAATGTTGTGTTTTGCTTCTCTCTTTCTGTCCCTCTCCCCATCTCTCTTTCCCTCTCTCTCTGCCTCTGACTTTGTCTGTCTCTGTTTCTCCCTCTCTGTGTCTCTCTCCTGGTTGCTCTGTCTCTCTCTGTCTCTTTTTAAGACTCTGTGTGTGTCTCTGTCTCTCTCTTCCCCTCATCTCTTTCTCCATCTTTCTATGTCTCTCTGTGTCTCTGCTTCTCTGACTTTTTCTATCTCTCTCTCTCTGTCGCTCTCACTCTCCCTCTTTCTTTCTTTCTTTCTTTCTTTCTTTCTTTCTTTCTTTCTTTCTTTCTTTCTTTCTTTCTTTCTTTCATTCTTTTTTTCTTTGCGTGTGTGTGTGTGTGTGTCTCACTCTCTTGGTATCTCACTCTCACTCTCCATCTCGCAGCTCTCTTTGGTTTCACTATGCAAGCTGACTCTCCCCACCTGATGATCCAGTGGGATTAGCAGGAACCGGGTGGACTACCCCCACCACCCGCATCCTGTGCCCATCCATGAACTGGGGCAGAGGAGAGGACTGATCTCGCTACTTGGCCTGGCTGGACGTGCTGACCCTCAGGATCACAGGCAGTGGAAGGAGCAGCTCCTGGAAGGTCAGAGTGAGACCTGTGATGGATGGAAGCCACAAGTATGTTGAGCACCAAAAATGATCAGCACTTGGTCTATGGCAGCAGGAGCTCAGAAGTGAGGAATCCTAGGGCCTTAAATGAGTCGCCCATTGTGGCAAAAAATTTTTAACAAAAAAATAGCCCCTTGGGCCGGGCGTGGTGGCTCAAGCCTGTAATCCCAGCACTTTGGGAGGCCGAGACAGGCAGATCACGAGGTCAGGAGATCGCGACCATGCTGCCTAACACGGTGAAACCCCGTCTCTACTAAAAAAATTCAAAAAACTAGCCGGGTGAGGTGGCAGGCGACTAGTCGCAGCTACTTGGGAGGCTGAGGCAGGAGAATGGCGTAAACCCGGGAGACGGAGCTTGCAGTGAGCTGAGATCCGGCCACTGCACTCCAACCTGGGCGACAGAGCGAGACTCCATCTCAAAAAAAAAAAAAAAAAAAAAAAAAAAAAAAAAGCCCCTAAGCAGTGTTCCAATGGCCACCTCTTAAGCAATACAATTGACCCATGAACAATGCAGAGATTAGGGGCACCAACTCGCCACACAGTTGAAAGTCATACAATGACTTTTGACTACGCCAAAAAGAATTTACTAATAGCCTATTCTTGGGTGGAAGCCTCAGTGATCACGCAGAGAGTCGGTTAACGCACATTTTTTGTGTTATATGTGTTGTATAGTGTATATAGGGACTACAGGTGTTCCACCATGTCCTGCAAATGTTTTATTTTTATTTTTTTATTTTTTGTAGAGACAGGATCTCCTATGTGGCCAAAGCCGGTCTCAAACTCCTGGTCTCAAGCTGTCCTTGTGTCGGCCTCCTAAAGCACTGAGATTATACACATGAGCATGGCACACAGCTGATTTATTATTTTATTTTCTCAGAACTCTATGCAACCTGATTCTTAATACATAAGGAAAGAGAAGCCAGACAAAGGTGGAAGGAGTTACACACGATGTGAGTGTCATTTGGCACTTAGACAAGAGAGGCGGATGATAAAAATAAAAGATCCGCATGTCGCAATTGGCAGTGGGCTTGGATATGGACTCCAGCCCTTTTTATTTTTATTTTTTTAGGAGATAGTGTCTCACTCTCTTGCTCAAAGTGGAGTGCAGTGATATAATCGTATCTCGCTGTAATCTCAAAATCCTGAGTTCAAGTGATCCTCCTGCCTCAGCCTCCCAAGTAGCTGGGACTACAGATGTGCCATCGCTCCAGGCTAATTTCTTTTTTTTGAATTTTGTAGAGACGAGGTCTTCCCGTGTTGCCCAGGCTAGTCTCAAACATGTAACCTCAAGCAATCCTTCTGCCTTGGCCTCCAAAGCGCTGGGATTATAGGTGTGAGCCACTGTACCCGGCCAAGAAACCAACCCCACCTGTTTTCTATATAAAGTTCAGCATCTAGATACAAAGCAAAATAATTTTGAAAGATCAAGGAGTCTGAAGGGAAGCTGGTGGGAGGGGAATGGGCTGAAGGCAGCGTTTTCTGGTCTACGGTTTTGCTTATTCTTGGACTTTCCAAAGTCCCGAAAGAAGCAGAAGGAAAGTGAGAAGGGAGGAAGAGGCAGGAGGAAAGGAGGAGGGCTGCGCCTCTGAGGTTGCAGATTAGCCCAAGGCGGCTCAGTGGCTGGGAAGGAAGGAAGGAAACCCCCAAGGACGAAGGTGGTGTCAGAGTACTGGGTCCATCAGAGACTGGAGGGGAGGAGGGTGCTGCGAGCCAAAGACCTTCCTGCTAGCACTGCAACCTCTTAAACTGCTTAGGTTTTTATCCAAATTTGATGCGTCCCCATTTTGTAGACCTCCAAACAAAGTCACTCAGGGTAACCCAAGCAGGAAGGGGAGGATGATAGGAGAAGCTTCCCCACCTGATGATGCCCTTCTGGCTTTTATCCATTCCTGGGAATGACTCTTTCTCCAACTCGGGGGATGCCCCTATGGGAGAATACAGTGGTGTGGACCAGCAGTGGAGAATTCCAAGTCCAAAAAACGATTGGCATTTTAAAGGAAAGTAAGAAATCATCCTGCATATGTGAAATATTGGAAAAAAAGGTTGTTACTAATAATTCTCAAGAGACCACTCTGGTGAGATTGGGTTTCTTTGGGGATGTGTCGAGCAGGGTATATGTACCAAGTGGGCACATCCCACCCTTCAGACTCCTCCCTCAGCTCCTGTCTACTGTAGCAGTCAGAGGGCAGCTCCGGTCCTCATCTCCTCTGAGAGACCCACTCAATCATTCACTCACTCATTCACTCACTCGTTAACTCATTCACTCACTTACTCATTCACTCCGTCACTCGCTCACTCACTCATTCACTCAGTCGTTTACTCATTCACTCACCCTTTTACTCACTCACTCATTCATTTACTCATTCACTCACTCATTCACTAACACATTCACTCACTCACACACTCACTCATTCACTCACCCATTCACTCACTCAATCACTCACTCATTCACTCATTCACTAAGCCATTCACTCACTCATTCACTCACCCATTCACTCACTCATTCACTCCCTCATTCACTCACTCAGCCATTCACTCATTCACTCACTCATTCACTCACTTATTCACTCACTCACTCATTTCCTCACCCGTTCACTCAATCATTCACTCACTCCATCATTCACTCTTTCACTCACTCATTCACCTCTTCACTCACTCATTCACTCGCTCACTCACTCATTCACTCACCCTTTACTCACACACTCACTCATTTATTGACTCATTCACTCATTCGTTCATTCATTCACTCACTTCCTCACTCACTCATTCACTTGTTCGCTCACTGACTCATTCACTCACTCTTTCCCTCACCCATTCACTCACTCACCCACTCATTTGCTCACTCACTCATTCATCCACTCACCCATTCACTAAGTCATTCATTCACTCACTCACTCATTCATTCACTCACTGACTCATCACTCATTTATTCCCTCAGTCACTCACTCATTCACTCACTTGTTCACTCTCACTTATTCACTCACTCATTCACTAAGTTGCTCATTCACTTACTCACTTTTTCACTCACCCATTCACTCACTCACTCATTCATTCATTCACTCATTCACTCACTCAGCAATTCACTCACTCACTAACGTTCTCTCATTCACTCATTTACCCACTCACTAACTCATTTACTCCTTCACTTATCCACTCACTCATTCACTGACTCACTCACTCACCCATTCAGTCTATTACTCACTCATTTACTCCTTTACTCACTCACTCACTCCCTCATTCATTCATTCAGCAGCACCCATGACAGGTTCACTCTGTCCTGGGCTCTGCTGTTGCCCTGGGCCTGCAGCAGGGAATAGTCAAAGAGCTCTGAATCCACGGCATTCAGAGTTCAGCAGGGGGACCTGTCGAGAAGCTCAGCAGATAGGTGAAATGCCCCATGTGTGACACTGAGGAGGATGTTTTAAGAGAAGCAGGGAGGGAACAGGAGTGTGCATGGACCCCAAAATTTCTGCGAGGGTGATCGGGGGAGGCCTCACCATGCAGGAGACCTTTCAGGACAGACCTGAGGAAGGTGGGCAGAGTGGGTAGGGAGAGGAGGGCCTGGCCTGAGGAAAGAGCAGGCTGGGCCTGAGGCTGTCGGGGGGCCTGAGGTTGTCGGGTGCCCGCATGGGCCTCTGGGCAGCACCAGGATCTAATGGGACCAAAGGACAGGCCAGTGGGCCATGTGTGGGGCCTGTGACTCCGAGTCAGCAGAGAATATGCCTGAATTACATCCTGATAGGTGCACCCTGACTTTGAAGCTGAGGATACCTAAGGCATGGAAGTGGGGTGGATGTGGGGGCAGAGCATGGGATGGGGAGGGAGCCTGTGCCGGTCCAGGTCAGAGGTGGTGGCTTGGCCCCGGTGGCTCCAGATGCAATGAAGAGCCAAGAGGGACTTTCCTGAGGGACTTAGATGCCGGGGTGGAGGAGCACTGCAACGTTTCAGCCTGAGTTCCTGGGAGGATGGAGTCACCAGGAGCTGAGGTGAGGAAGACTGAGCGGTGGGGGGTTGTGCGGGGGTGCAGAGGCCTGAGCTCAGTTCGGTCCCTGCAGATTTGAGACGCCCACTCCATGCACAGGCAGAGACGGCAGGGAAGGGGAAGAGGATGCAGCTCAGGTAGCCCTGGAATGTGAAGCCCCACATGCTGGGGCACTGGGTCATGGCGCCCTCATGGCTGGGAGCTGCTTCCCTCCTGGGATGCCACAACTCCTTTAGGGCACATCGGCAGCTCCTGCGCTCACCACAGAGGGGAAGTGGGAAGAGTATCTGTCCCTATGCATGTTCTCCTTCACTTTGTCCTAGGCAGGTCCCAGGCAGCACCTCCCCTCCCAAGTGGCTCCCCTTGGCCCCTGCCCCTAGTGTTCACAGCCAGACCCTCGAAGAGGGCTGGACTCAGTGGCTCACTTCTAAAGAATAGAACCAGGCAAAAGAGGTGGCGGTCTCTCCTGAGATTGGATTGGGAGGGGCTGCAGGTTCCGTCCACTGGAACTCTCCCTCTGGCTCTTGATTGGTGCTAGTTCTCGCAAAGCCAGTCACCTGCCCAGGGCAGAGGGCGGCCTGAAGCTGATGCCACAGAGAGACTGGGGCCTTCAGTCCAAGTTTGTAAGCAACAGAATCCTGCCAGCAACACAGAAGCGAGCATGGAAGCAGCTCCTCCGCTGATGAGCCTGAGCCTTCAGAAGACAGGGCAGCCCTGGGCAGACACCTGCTGCAGCCGCGGAGAGCCCCTGGGGCAGAGGGCCCAGTGAAGCCTGCACTCCTGGCCCAAGTAGTAATCATACCTGTGGTTTAACTGTGTGCTGGTGTGGGCCACAGTTTGGACTAACCTGTCAAGGGACAATAAAGAACAAACACACACCTCAGGTCCTACTGGGTGGAAGCTGTACGGTCAGCACGGCATGTAATATCTTCCTCTTGAATCAGAAGATTCATTGCTAAGGCTAACGATTAAAAAAAAAATACCTCTAGTTGTAGCACCATTAAAATACATGACGTGCAAAAAAAAAAAAAAAAAAAAAAAAAAGAGCTATAGCTATTCTCTTCCATCTTAGCTACAGGTATATATTAATATATGTTAATTCCTTGACTGACTGAGCAATGGGCCAAACTCATGAGAACAGATGTGTGAGGACTGTCAGTGACCACCCTGACCCCAGCCCTTACATACAGACAAACTTTTCAACATAATCCGTAACCTTGGGGGTGTTGACACTCTAAATTTTATTGTTTTTAATTAACTATTTCTTTTCTCTAAACAATACCTGTTCATTGGAGAAAAAAATAGCATTACCTGTACTAAGCAAAAGAAAGGAAATAAAATGCTCAGAAACATTTACATATGTATGCAGACTCACACACACTCACAGACACACACACACGCACAGGCTCGCACTGTGTCTAGGACTGCCTTTTCACTTATTTGTATGTCCTGAACATATTTCCACGTCAGTAGACACTTATCCTCGTAGCGGTAACAGCAATTAAATATTATTGCAGCATCTATTTTTATCATCATTTATTTAACTCGTCATGGTTGAACTGTTCGGTTGTATCTCTCGTTTTCTGTATTACAGGCAATTTGATGACAAATGACTCATCCCCTAATGTTCAATATACAAATATCTAGTGTATAAGGAGATAAGGGGAATTTAGCTAAAATACAATTCAGCGTGCCCCACCTTCTCCACATGTAATATGCTCCAAAAAGGCATGAATAATTAAATTAGCCCTTCTATTCTCCAGCACAGATCCTGAGCCCAGCGGTGGGTGCGGGTGCTTAGAGCCCCGGTCTGCTCTCCTACCCGCCAAAAGGCAAAGGCCACTCAACTGCCACCTTAAGACACCCAGGATTCTCCTCTTCTTTTTTATTAATAGAATAAAGCTCAGGCTCGGTGCATGAGAGCAGCGCTCTTCGACTTTGCATTCATCAGAGTAACCTAGATGGCTTGTTTAAAAATACACATTCCCTGGCTGTGCTCGCAGAAACTGGACTTCAGTGGTTTAGTGGCGGTGTGCATAGGCCAGGTGATTCTGAGGACCACGAGGGGTTAGGGACTGCCCCGTTAATTCCGGCCAATGGAGAGATCAGACCATCCAGCATTGTCTGCAGCATATTTCTTTTTCCTCTTTTGCAATGAATATTTGATGCTCAGCGGGATGAGCCCCAGGATGAGGCACACATGAAAGAAAAATCCATGCCTCTCCATCTTTTCCCCAGGATTGCCCTTTGGTGAGACTCTCTTTTGCGACTGCTTCACTTTCCCTGGTTCATAGAACAAACCTCTTCTTAGTCTCTTTTGTTGTCTCTTATCTGTTCAACAAACACCCACTGCGCAGGACCATCCTCCGGAAAAAACGTCCAGTGGGGCCGTTTGGGAGCCCTTCTTCGTGGGGTGAGCACTGAAGGAACCGGGGCCCCATAAGCCCGTGCTTTTGTCGGGGCTGCCCCCTCTCCCATCTCAGGGTACCTGGCACCAGGCTGTTAAGCTGTGGATAGGCAACCGCACATCCCATTGGGTGTGCGTATTTCAGCACAAGGAGTTGGCCAGTGAAGCCGGCCGAGGTCTGCACAGCGTACAGCAGCGCGCCTGTCCGTGGGGAGGAAGGGTCGTCCCGCCTCCCCTCCAGGCCAGTCCTGTTGCGCCTCCTCCTGCCCCACTCTGACTTTCGCGCGCCCAGGCGTCTCTGAGGGTCGCGCCGATACCCTCCTCTACCCCAAGGCTTCTTCTCCCCAAGGGCCGGGCTGGGGGCCCAGGAGCGTCACAGCCTCCGTAGGCCCCAGAAATCGCAGCTTCGTCAAGGCTAAGCCTGCCGCGATAAGCTTTTCCCACCACCTGGAGGATCCACTCTCCGTCCGTCCTTCCCGACCTCAGGCTGCAGAGAAAACTTGGGGGCGGCGGTCGAGGAAGCCGCGCCCCGAGGCTCCCAGCACAGGCCCAGGAGGAATCCTGCCGGCAACAAGAAGCTGTGCGCGCGGCCGGGCGCGAGCCTCCGCGTCCAGGTGGGGTCTCCGCGCCCCAATTCCACCCCGCCCCGCATCGGCGCTCCCCGCAAATGAGGGGTTTCCACACGCCCCGGCGTTCCCGCCCACTCAGGGTCTCCCTCGACCCCCCGGGAGATGTTCCTCGCTTTTTATCCCGCCCCGCTCTGGCGCGCCCGGTAAACGATGTGACCCCGCCCCGCTGCGGTCTCCCCTCCCCAGGACACTGCCCCCGTCCCCACTTGTGGTGCTCGGGGCATCTCTAAAGCCCCCAACCAGAGTCCTCCAACCCACCTGCGAGGCTCGCGCACCAGCAACGCGGCCCCGCCCGCAGGGACCCCGCCCACCTGTGGCTCTATCCCCTCCTCTGCGGCCTCCCCAACCGCAAGCGCGGCCCCCACCTACGACGACCCCCGCGTAGGTCCTCCTGCCCACACCCGCCCCCCCGCCAGCCCCTGCCCCAGCCCCTAGCCGTGCCCCCGCCCCTAGCCGCGCCCCCGCCCCCGCCCCCGCAGCCCCTCCGGTGCGCTCGGGTCCATCCCGTCACTGCCCATTGGCCCTGGGTCCGCGCAGGGGCGCCGGCCTGGCGGCGGTTCCGAGTTGGGCGCGCGCCGGCAGGGTTCCCTTTGCCAGCGGCGCAGTCAGACTAGGGGCTGCCCTCCGCCTTCTCGCCATGGACGCGGACGACTCCCGGGCCCCCAAGGGCTCCTTGCGGAAGTTCCTGGAGCACCTCTTCGGGGCCCGCAAGGCCATCGGCGTGCTGACCAGCGGCGGGGATGCTCAAGGTGCGCGCCCCCCTCCCTGCGGCGAGGGAGTGACGGACGGAGGAGGGAGAACACGGCGAAGTGGATGGGGCGACGGGGCAGAAGAGGGGGAAAGCGATGGGAGGACCCGGGGAAAGGTGGGGAAGCGATGGGAAGAACCGGGGAGACGAGCGGGGAAGCGATGGGGAGAACTGGAGAGAAGCCCGTGACCCGGAGCGGCAGGGGTACCTGCGGGGCGGCGTGAGCCGGCAAGGCAGCCCCGGGGTCCTTGCCGGGTGTGGCGGAGGAGGAAGGGACACGGCGGTAGGAACCTCCGTCCGGAAGAGAGTGAGCTTTCCACACCCTCTGGTTTATGTTTTAAATTGAGCCTGGCAGAGGGGGTCGTCTGGAGCGCCCTTGGGGGACGTTCTCCCTCAGAGCTGTAGGACGGGGCCGGGCTTCCCCTCCGAAATGGGTACAGCGCGATCACTTGCTAAGTGGCCCCCCGCCCCCTAACTCCGCCCCACGTCACCCCCCAGCTTGTCGCTTTTCCGCTGGAAGAGTTTAAAAAAGGGTTTCCTAAAAGGATTAAAAAAAAAAAAAAGGGTTTCCTGCACTAGTCGCTTTTCGGCTAGTGACGATACCGAAAACTAAAATGGGTCCCAGGCCCTCCCCGCCAGCCTCTGCGGACGGGAAGGACCAGGAAGCGGGGACTCGGGGACGTCAGCGGAGCCGGGGCGCGGGCTCTGGGCTTCCCCTTCCCTGCAATGTAGAAGCGGCTCTGCAGGAGGGGCCCGAGTCTGGGCCCACGACGCGGGCGCGTCGGGAGGACATTTAACATTGACGAGCCGGAGGTGGTGGAGACTGTGCGCCCCAGGCCCCGGGTGCACGTGGGGGCGCCGGTGCCCCGATGGTGGAGCGCCCCGATCCTTGCAGCCGCTGGATGGTAGATCCGCGCTTCCCAGGCGAACGCTACCTGGGAGCCTTAGCGATCGCGCGGGCTGGAGACGCGACGCGCCCGGAGCTGGGTTTTGATATTTATTTTCCCGGTTCCTCCTGCAGCAGATGCGTGGAAAGGCCCGGATGGCGGATTTCCTCCCGTTTCGGGACCGCGCACTGAACAAGGATGGAACGGGGATGGGCCCCCAGCCCACGGCCCCGGTGACCTTCCCTTCGCCCTTGAGCGCGCGGGGCGGGCGCGGGTGCTGCAGGTTGGGGCGCTGTGGGCGCCGCCCCGCCCGCCGCGAGCGCCTACGTGATGCCGGGCCCGTAGTCTCCTTGCGCCCAGGCCCGGACATCCGTCTGCCACGCACTCCCGGAGCCCGCAGCGTAGCCTCCCCAGGCCCAGCACCCCCCGCGGGAGACCCCAGTGGCAGCGCCAGACCCCGCCCTGCAGCCCGACCCCCAGCGCCCCTGGTAAGTGCTCTGGCGTTAGCGTTCTAGTAAAAGGACCCCCCAGCCTCAGCATTCCTCCTGTAGGGTTGGATTCTGAGAGAAAGAAAAGGTGATGCAGCAGACGCTGGGATTGGAGAAATTACCAGAGTGAAGTGGAAATAGTCTGGCCAGCGTGACTTAAACCGGCCCGGAGATGTGCAAGTACCTTCAGAAGCAGAGGGAACATCTTGAGTGACTTTACCCGGGCCGCGAAAGACAAGAAACCTTTGGCACGGGAAGAGCAACCCATCTCTGGAAGTCACCAGGGCGGGTGGAAGGTCAGGGGTTCAAGGTTATTTTGGAATTTAGGTGCTGTGGTTCCTGCACGGTGGCTCATGCTTGTCATTCCAGTGCATTGGGAGGCCAAGGCAGGAGGATCGCTTGAGCCCAGGAGTTCCAGAGCAGCCTGGACAACATAGTGAGACTCCGTGTCTACAAAAAAAAAAAAAAAAAAAAAAAAAAAAAAAAACGAAAGAAAAACACATTAAGATGCTGTATGTATTGGAAAATATTCATGGGTCATTCTTTTGAGCTTCATGTCCAAAAGCTTCCTAAAATGCTTGGGAGTTTGTGTACAGGCATGTGAGATTAGGATACATTGGCAGAATCGCGGTGTTCTCTGTTATCCTGGTTTTGCCACCCGGGAGGAG
Organism: Macaca nemestrina; assembly: GCF_043159975.1. Lineage (NCBI taxonomy): Eukaryota > Metazoa > Chordata > Mammalia > Primates > Cercopithecidae > Macaca > Macaca nemestrina. The sequence goes on along the minus strand of NW_027257552.1, from coordinate 271,462 downwards.
TTACACATATTGAAGGTTAGTAAGTCCACGCCTCTTCTCTTCTGGGGAAAAAGGTACTTTGGAAACCAATATTATGTGGGAACGTGGCTTGGTTGGTACAGCCTTGGCTTAATGGGAGACAGCTGCCCTCAGCTCTGCAGGTGGCATCAAATACGGTGGCCTCGAGCCCACATGGGTCACACCTGGGCTGTCCCTGGGGAAGCCCGCCACGGCGGGTCACCTGGGCATTCTTTCCCTGGCAGAGCCGAAGTCACAATTTTTTTGTAGACTCTAAAGAGCTTTACCCTTCCGAGATATGATCTTGAACCTGTTGGAGCATTTGGACGCATTTCTTTTAAGGAAGTTCACCTCCAGATGTGCTCAGAGGGCCTGGTCTTAGCTGCCACAGATTTACAAATTCTTACAGTAAGTAGGTTATTCCTCGAGAATTTATCTGTTGTGCCCCCATTCTTTTTGCCATTTTATTCTGATTCTATATTAGTACTTGATTTTCCCTGACATAGAAGACTATTGCCTGTAGCTAGAGATCAGAGAACATATTCACATTCAAGTATTAATTTCAGGGGAATTATCTGTCAGATGTGAAATTATGGTAAAATTCCATATATTAAAATGACCATAGCTACTATTTGTTGAAAATATTTTGTATACTAGGAGCTTTACAATTCTTATCTCCAAGCCTAGATACATGATCCCAAGAGAGGCATGCCCTCATTTTGGAAGTGGTGAGAAAGACTCACAAAGAAAAATAACTTAGGTAAGGGCATGAGGGGCATACGTGATTGTGGTAGGAGCAAAACAGATCCTAATTCCAAATATTGTACTCTCCCTTAGACCATGAAGAGTGCTTATGTCTGGCTCTGTCACCCAGGCTGGAGTGTAGTGGTGCCATCATAGCTCACTGCAGCCTCAAACTCCTGGGCTCAAGTGATCCTCCTGCCTCAGCCTTCTGAGTAGCAGGGAAGACAGGAATGCACCAACATGACCAGCTAATTGTTATTATTAATATTATTATCATTATTATTATTATTTCTGTAGAGACAGGATCTCACTATGCTGCTGAGACTGGCCTTGAACTCCTGGCCTCCTCTAGTGAGCCTCCTGCCTTGGCCTCCCAAAGAGCTGGAATTACAGACATGAGCCATCATGTCAGGCCTCCACCATACTTTTCATAGGACTTTCTTGGTGAAGCTCCTTAATCTAGTTAATGCTCAAAAGTGAACAAAACCCAACTTGCTCAAAATTACACAGATACTCTTTGGGTGGTTTTGTGAGGGGAATGGAAAATAACTTTTTATAGCGATAGGAGTCAAGGTGGCAAAAAATCATATTAAGGCTTAATACCAACGCGATGGGCTGCTTTTCTTCCCCCAGTAGAGTTCATATTATTTAATTATAAGATAAAATTGAAAATCTCTTTCCTGTATTCCTGACTCCCCAGGCCTTGAATGAAGAAAGTATTTCTCAGGCTTGTTTTTTTGTTGTTGTTGTTTTGTTTTGTTTTGTTTTTCCTACTTCTTTGGGTATCTTCTGTCTCAGGCTGTGGGATTTTTTGTTTTTTGTTTCCCCCTGCTTCTTTGGGTATCTTCTGTTGTCCCAAGACATGTCTGGAAACTTAAATTGATTTTCACTCAACCTAAAACAAGCTCCGCAGCTCTTGATCGCAGACTGATCATGACTAAGTGCCCACCGCCACGTCACGCTGTGCCACACACCAAGAGTGACTCACTGTCTTAGTCACAGGTTGTGGCTTCTGCAGGGCCTGATGCCTGGTGGAGCTGAGTGTACTGGGAAGTCCAGGTGCATCCTTAGGGTGGGCTGGATGCGAAAGCAGCGTCCTTTTTGCCTGTGGTGACAGGAACATCAATACAGTATTTATAGAAAGTTCATATAAATTGAGTATCAACCTTTCCAATCCTAGTGAGAATAGCTAGCGTTTAGTGACTCTCTGTTATGTGGCAGGCCCTCAGTGATGCTGGGCACTGACTTATCCCCACTTTACATATGAGCAAGGGATGCCCGAGGTGTTCCAGCTTCCCTGAGTTCACAGAGCTCCGTGGTGTGGCCAGGCCCTGTGGCTGCAGCAGGGATGTTCAGTGCTGAGTGTAGCTGTGTCTTCGCTGTGACTTTCCCGTGCCCAGCACCACGCCTGGCGCTTGACAGGAACACAAGTGTTTGCTGCCTGCCTCCCGCCTGGAATCTCCAGTGAGGAGCAGGAAACCAGGGCTTCTAGCTGTCTTCTTCATTCATGAAGTCCTTTAGAGGAATTCAACCCTCTCTAATCAAAAGTACCCAACATCCTCAGGTCAATATGTATACACTGTTAAGACTTCAAGATTAGTACCTTAAAACCGAAGTCAGAAGTGTGAGGTTTCAATTGACTGGACATGCATTAGGTCAATGCCATACATATTTATTGGACACCGGGCTTGATCCCCACATGGGCACCTTTGGTGTCTGAAGCAATATTCCTTGGGTGGTTTTGTGAGGGCAACGGAAAATGACTTTTTATAGCGATAGGAGTCAAGATGGCAAAAATGATATCAAGGCTTAGTACCAATGTGATGGGCTGCTTTTCTTCCCCCAGTAGAGTTCATATTATTTAATTATAAGATAAAATTGAAAATCTCTTTCCTGTATTCCTGACTCCCCAGGCCTTGAATGAAGAAAGTATTTCTCAGGCTTGTTTTTTTGTTGTTGTTGTTTTGTTTTGTTTTGTTTTTCCTACTTCTTTGGGTATCTTCTGTCTCAGGCTGTGGGATTTTTTGTTTTTTGTTTCCCCCTGCTTCTTTGGGTATCTTCTGTTGTCCCAAGACATGTCTGGAAACTTAAATTGATTTTCACTCAACCTAAAACAAGCTCCGCAGCTCTTGATCGCAGACTGATCATGACTAAGTGCCCACCGCCACGTCACGCTGTGCCACACACCAAGAGTGACTCACTGTCTTAGTCACAGGTTGTGGCTTCTGCAGGGCCTGATGCCTGGTGGAGCTGAGTGTACTGGGAAGTCCAGGTGCATCCTTAGGGTGGGCTGGATGCGAAAGCAGCGTCCTTTTTGCCTGTGGTGACAGGAACATCAATACAGTATTTATAGAAAGTTCATATAAATTGAGTATCAACCTTTCCAATCCTAGTGAGAATAGCTAGCGTTTAGTGACTCTCTGTTATGTGGCAGGCCCTCAGTGATGCTGGGCACTGACTTATCCCCACTTTACATATGAGCAAGGGATGCCCGAGGTGTTCCAGCTTCCCTGAGTTCACAGAGCTCCGTGGTGTGGCCAGGCCCTGTGGCTGCAGCAGGGATGTTCAGTGCTGAGTGTAGCTGTGTCTTCGCTGTGACTTTCCCGTGCCCAGCACCACGCCTGGCGCTTGACAGGAACACAAGTGTTTGCTGCCTGCCTCCCGCCTGGAATCTCCAGTGAGGAGCAGGAAACCAGGGCTTCTAGCTGTCTTCTTCATTCATGAAGTCCTTTAGAGGAATTCAACCCTCTCTAATCAAAAGTACCCAACATCCTCAGGTCAATATGTATACACTGTTAAGACTTCAAGATTAGTACCTTAAAACCGAAGTCAGAAGTGTGAGGTTTCAATTGACTGGACATGCATTAGGTCAATGCCATACATATTTATTGGACACCGGGCTTGATCCCCACATGGGCACCTTTGGTGTCTGAAGCAATATTCCTTGGGTGGTTTTGTGAGGGCAACGGAAAATGACTTTTTATAGCGATAGGAGTCAAGATGGCAAAAATGATATCAAGGCTTAGTACCAATGTGATGGGCTGCTTTTCTTCCCCCAGTAGAGTTCATATTATTTAATTATAAGATAAAATGGAAATCTCTGAAGCAACGCTTCGGAGCCCAGTCGGATGGAAGGGGAAACTGAGAACAGTGCCGTTTCGCCTCACACAGCTCCGGCGCCCCTCACCATCCTGTGCACACACGTTCTTTGATGGGATCTTTTCAGTGTAAAGTGCAGTAATTGATTTTGCAGAAATTACTGGGTCTGGGAGGCAGACGATGAGTGATGGTGTCACCCCGTGGCACAGTTGGAGATTTATGTGATGGCATCATTTTCTATGAATGCAGACCGCTTTGTGTGCCATTCTCGGAGGACCCTTCGAAGCTAGACATTTTGTCATCTTTCAAAAGAAGCATGTTTTCCTTCTTGGTTACAGAAAACTAAAAGCTTTTGATACAGGACTCCAACCTTTTATCAGGGAGAATCAGGGCTCTTTAAATAAGCTCTACCAATCGGATGGGCCATCAGAAACAATTAAAATTAGAAAGATGAAGATACGGTAACAACGTGGTCAGGGCAAACGTCACGATACCAGATTGCACGTTCACAGTTGCCTTTCTGCTAAGAACGTGCGGGTGAATATGGAACAGAGGGCCATGTGTCAGTAGTTGGGTTGCGTTTTGTGTTTCTTTTCTACAAGCCCTTTCTGGTGTGTTTGTGTATATTAGAGAGTAGCTGCCCAGAGGCTTCCATTTCCCTCCCCACTCCTCGGTTCTCTCCATCTTCACCCCCAATTCCCAGTCCTTTGTTTGGAATTACAGTCATTGTGCTTGTCAGGATGGAAGAGGGAGCCAGACACATGGCAGACCAGAGCACTGAGAGGCAGAGACTTACTTATAAGTCCCGCCCTGTCCCTGCAGTCTGGAGTGCTGAGATAGGGTCTCGGTGTTTTCCTCTGCAGAATGGAGGCATCACTCGGTCTCTGTCTTCTCTCCCTGTCTCTTTCTTCACTCCCATCTTCCCTAACACACATCCACAGTGCAAGTCTTCAGGAGGCAAAAGAGAAAAGGCTAGACTGTGCTGGGACCCCAACCCCAGGGCCCATTTGCTGTCTTCCCAGCTTCCATGTGCCCAGAGCCGCCTGGGGGAGCCTTCGGAGGTGCAGATCCTGACTGTGTGGGTCTGAGTGAGGCTCCGACTCTCACCGGTAGGGGGAGGGCGCCGGTGCTGCGGGTCCCCCTGGGGTCAGTGAGGCGGTTTGCAAATCCTGCAGATCAGCTTCTCCACTTCTCCAGGTTTCTCCAACGTGAGATGCTCCCAGGAGTCCTGTGGGATTGTTTTCTGACTTTGACCAGGATTTTGACGGAGAAGATTCATTAATATAGGACCCCTTGTCTTAACGTACATATGTAAATGATCTGATGTGAAGTTTTCTGAATGGAAAATGATGGAAAGGTTGGCATGCAGTAGCCTCGGGGAGTCATTCCTTCATATCTTTTTAGCTGTGTCTTACTACAATTAAGATTTTGTTTCTGTGTGTGTGGGGTTTTTTCAGATGGAGTCTCCCTCTGTTGCCCAGCCTGGAGTGCAGTGGCTTGGTCTGGGCTCACTGCAACCTCTACCTCCCGGGTTCAAGCGATTTTCCTGTCCCAGCCTCCCAAGTAGTTGGGATTACAGACTTGCGCCGCCATGCCCACCTGGGTTTTGTGTGTGTGTGTGTGTGTGTGTGTGTGTGTGTGTGTGTGTGTGTGTGTATCTTCAGTAGAGATGGGGTTTCACTGTATTGGTCAGGCTGGTCTCGAACTCCTGACCTCAAGTGATCCACCCGCCTTGGCCTCCCAAAATGCTGGGATTACAGGCTTGAGGCGCCACACCTAACCTTATTTCTGTGTTTCTGTAATCATTTCGCACATTAACCGACCGACTTCGGTGAGTCAGGGCAGGCTTTAGGCAAAAGAACCAAGTCCTTTATGCCCCTGGAGCTCTCACTCCTGCGGTGAGGCGTGGGTACAATGTGCCTGTAGCTGGACCTGAGAAGAAAAGCTCCAGTCTTATGAAAGGGCCCAGGGGAGCCTCTGGTTGGAGCCCTTTGACCTGACCCTACGGTGAGGGAGGACTCGGTAGAGGAGGGTGGCCCAGAGGAGGACTTTGGATTTGTCTTAGGGGAACTGGGAAGCAGGTGGAGGGAAGCCGACTGACTGGGAAGCAGACTGACTGTCTCCGATTAAAGGTGGCTCTGTGGAGAGGAGAGGACAGGAGGAGAGGTAGTGAGTTTAGGGTCGCACAAGAAGTGGCCATAGATGGAAGCTTATGGGGTGGGGCATGTGGCAGGGCAGCCCTGTGCCCACAGACACACCCTGCCGAGGAGACCCAGGGACTTGAGTGTGTCAGGGCGTGGGGTAAATGGCCACTCAGCTATTACAGCCGGAAGGCAGAGCGTGTGAGCTGCGGCAGACACAGGCTGGTGGGGTAAAAGGAGAGTCTTCATAGCAGTGCTTAGAAGAATAGAAAGTGGGAAAACCAGCAAAAAACTATCAACAGGAGATTAATGAATCCATTATGGTACCTGGAATGGAAGGAATTATTGTCAGCGTTTAATAAGGAGCTTTGTGCTGGTCGAAAGTCAAGAGATGCACAGTACACTCAAGGGCAGTATTGAAGAGCCGAATCCAGAGCAGCTCTGCACAGTAGATCCCCTTGGGGCCAGAGGGGCCATTTGCAAATCCAAGCAGATCCCCTTCTTGGAGGTTTCTCCAACGGGAGCATCTCCCAGGATTGGGGCCTGCGTGGGTGGCTTGTGTTATATATGCCATTTTAAATGATCTAGTTGCCACATTAAAGAAAGGCGGGCCGGGACGGGGGGACACTGGGTGTCATGACTCATGCCTGTAATCCCAGCACTTCAGGAGCCCAAGGCAAGTGGATCACTTGAGCCCAGGAGTTTGAGGCCAGCCTGGGGAACATGGAGAGACCCAGTCTCTACAAAAAATACAAAACAATTAGTCAGATATGGTGTTGCACACCTACAGTCCCAGCCCCATGGGAGATTGAGGTGGGAGGATTGCCTCAGCCCAGGAGTTGGAGGCTGCAGTGAGCTGTGACTGCACAGGTTTACTCCAGCCTGGGCAATAGAGTGAGACCCTATCTAAAAAAAAAAAAAAAAAAAGTAAAACAAAAAAAAACTTTTATATTCAGCCCATTATTTGATAACAATCAGTTATTATGTTGATTATTAATATTTTACACTGTTTTCCATACTAAGTCTTTGAAATCCATTGTGTAAAGAATCTTAAAGTACATCTCCATGTGGACAGGATGCACGTGGCCAGCGGCTCCTCTGAGGGACAGTGTGGTCACGGCGATGGGTGGCGTGTCCTGCCTCTATGTAGAAGATCCCCGTGTGGGTGTTTCTGCGAAGGCCCTGAGGGATGTGCAGGGGAGGGCCGACACCGTCCCAGCCACGCAGAGGACCCTGGAATGCAGCACACTGCCAGCGCGCCCATGCCCCAGACCATCTGCTGCCTGAGCTCTTTCCCAGATGTGCATTTAGCTAACCTCCCTCCCCTTCTTCCCTTTCCTTCTTTCCCCAAATGTCACCCTCAGGCAGGTCTGCAGGCTCTCCGCTTGTCAATGGCAGCCCTTCCCCTCCCCACCCTCTTAACACCCCCACCCCACTTGTTATTTTTCTCCTTAGTGCTTATGGCCATCCACCCCTGGGCATCATGCATTTGTTCACTGTGTTTCTTGCTTTCGGGTCTCTCCTGATCAGAACAAGCTCTGCCCAGACCAGAGACTTTCCATTTTGTCACCGACGCATCCACATAGCGCCCGGCAGCGATGGCGCTTGGAGCACCTGAGGTCGACAGTGGGCCGGTGGTTGAGTGAAGAGCCCTACAGATTTATCTCAAGCCCTCCCCTGACCCTACCGGAAGACACGGTGGTCTGCACAGTTCAGATAGTCAGAGAGGCCCCCGGCTCGGTGACTTTGAACCGGTGGGGCTGGGGAGGGGGGAAGAGCACGTTGACAGAATCCCCCCTTGGTATCCCACCTCCCCATGCCTACATAATCCCTACATTGTCAAAGGAGAGACCCCTAGAAGGAGCTTTGGCAGCAGGAGTGAGATCAGCGCAGTGTAAGCTCATTTTCTGACAAACCAGTGGCAGCAGTCGGCAAACTGACTTTATTTCTCAAAAAGAATGTATGCATCGAAATTAACAAGTGAGTGATCAGCAGTGTGGGAAAATTCAGGAAAAGCAGTTCAGTGCTGTGAGAGAGGGCGAGGCAGGGAGCTTTATTACTCCAGACAACGGAGGAGGTAAAAGGATAGAACTGGATTATTTCATTAGATTTCATCTATTCGGTTTTTTTTTTTTTTTTTTTTTTTTGAGACGAATCTCGCTGTGTTACCCAGACTGGAGTGCAGTGGTGGAATCTCGGCTCACTGTAACCTCCGCCTCCTGGGTTCAAGCGATTCTCTTGCCTAAGCCTCCCAAGTAGCTGGGACTACAGGCGCATGCCACCACGCCCGGCTCAATTTTCTTTGTATTTTTAGTAGAGATGAGTTTCACCCTGTTATCCAGGATGGTCTCAATCTCCTGACCTCGTGATCTGCCTGCCTTGGCCTCCCAAAGCCCTGGGATTACAGGCATGAGCCATCACGGCCAGCCTATTCCTTCCTTTTTTTTTTTTTTTTTTTTTTTTAAATACAGTTTAGATTTTATCAGAGCAGAATCCCAGGAAACTGACATTTGTAAACTGGGATATCCAGCTCCTCCAAGTAGCCAGGAAATAAGGGTGACCTCAGTCATTCTTGCTAGGCCCTGGTGTGGGCCAGGGATGACTCTGACTCAAGGAAGAAGCGGTCTTGTGACTCTCTTACCCGCACTGTGGTTTAGTAAGAAGCTGTTAAAAAGTGTGTCATGTGAAGAAAGTGATTTAATAATTGGTCAGAGTAATGACCACATATTTCCTATGTAACCACTCCCTCGTTATCTCCAACTTTATCTTTGGTTCTCATGACAAGATTATCACTTCCCTGAAAACTGGGATTTTTGCAAATGACGAGGAGGTGTTTTTCCAAATGGTAAGGTTCTTCTTTGGTGGGAAGATGTTTTCTCCTGGAAATCCTTAGGAAAGTTATTCGGTTCTTGGGTTGGGCTCCCAAAGCCAAAACGAAACGAGATGGATTATCCCCAGGATACCTGAGCTATAAGGACAATCTGTAGCTTGAGTGTGGAGTGAAAGACACTGAAACTGCCCTTTGTCCCAAATAGCTGTGTGCTGGGGCCCTAGGACAGCCCTAAGAAGATGGTGAAACAGGTGACGTTTACCTGTGAGGCTGAAAGCACTCATTGCCAGGCTGTGAAAGCCCGCACTGCAGGTGTGCATGTCTTCATCCCTGTCCTGCGGGTGACAGAGCCTGCCAGTAAATGCTGGTGCATTTCCTTCTTATTTTTCATCCAACCGTGTTCTCCTCCCTCCTAACCCCTTACTGAATGTTCCTGGGGCTTCCTCAGGTTTCGCCCTGCAGGGCCCAGCAGGAGGCAGCTGATATGCACTCCTCACCATTCAGAAGTTCAGAAGGAGGGCTTAGAACCACACAGGCTCCACCCCCAGGCAATTAAGTGAGCATCTGGCCTCAGCAGGCATTATTTTCCTTCAAGTTCCCATTGGTGACTCTAAGGCACAGGCATTGTAATAGAGGAAATCAGGAAGTCTTGAAAGTTAAAATGAAATAAGACTATGGTTTACACTGCAGCTTCACCACTTCGCTAATGTCGTTACCTTCCAGTAATCAGTTTATCCCCCTCAGAGCCTCAGCTTTCTCATCCCTTCAGGGAGGTGTCAGGAGCTCTGCGGGCTTCCTGTGAGAATCATCCCGGTGAGGGCTCTGGCTGTGGGTGTGCAGTCAGCAAGGGATGCCCTACTAGGTCCCACCAAGTGCTGCCAGCCCCTGAGCTCAAGGATGACACGTGAAGAAAAGCCCTTCGCAATGTAGGGCTCCATCCCAACAATGTGCAAGTGAATAGAAGTCCTTTCAGGACCTAGTGTTGTGTATTTTTAAGTGTGGTGCCCTGTCACCTGGAAATTGTTAGAAATGCACGTTCCCAGGCTCCCTCTCCACCTGTGAAACCCTGGGGGTGGCCCAGCTACCCGGGGTGCGGCGGCCGCCGCTGGTGATCTCCTGCTGTGGGGTGATGTCACTGTTCTTTCCGGGAGGGTGCAGGTGGACCCAGGTGTGGGTGGTGGGGAGAATGCTGCAGGGACTTCAGGAACTAGTTTAGTGCTGGGATTCATTTTTACTCTGCACAGGAGTCTCCTGGGGTCACCTTGTGTATCATGTCCAGCTTTTTTTTTTTTTTTTTTTTTTTTTTTTTTTTTTTTTTTTTTTTTTTGAGACAGTGTCTCGCTCTGCCACCCAGGCTGGAGTGCAGGTGGTGCAATCTCCGCTCACTGCAAGCTCCTCCTCCCGGGTTCACGCCATTCTCCTGCCTCAGCCTCCTGAGTAGCTGGGACTGCAGGTGCCTGCCACCATGCCCAGCTAATTTTGTATTTTTAGTAGAGATCGAATTTCACCATGTTGATTAGGCTGGTCTTGAACTCCTGACCTCAGGTGATCTCCCCGCCTCAGCCTCCCAAAGTGCTGGAATTACAGGCATGAGCTACCACAACCACTGGGCTAATTTTTAAGTTTTAGAGATGGATTCTCACTGTTACCCATGCTGGTCTCAAACTCCTAGCCTCAAGCAATCCTCTCATCTTGGCCTCCCAAAGTGCCTTGGATTTGCAGGCATGTGCCACCACACCTAGCCAAACATTGATCTTTCATTTTAAACTTCATCTAGAGATGTGACAAAAACCAAAAGAGGTATTTGTTAAAATACTTTATAACCCTAGTACAGTAATAGAGTAATCCAACTGACAATTTCACAAAACTCAATTTTTGGCAACAAGTTCAAGGTTATACATATTAATACAGATAACACATTTATTCAACCAGAGGAAAAAGGTCACAATGACAGAATTGATCTTTTTCTTTATTATGTTGCCTGAGCTATGGTTAAGATTTGGGGAACTAGTACCTTAAAGAACCTTCAGAAATGTCTTATTCTAGAATTTAGAAACAAACTTTATACTCTCAGGGTTGAGAGAATCCAGGAGCAATCACCACCCCTAGTGTCCACATGCTACTCTCCAAAGGCCCTTCCCCACTAGCCACAGAAATCAGAGCTCCCTGGGAAACAGAGAGTTGAATCTCTGGAGTAGGGAGGGCCTGGCTGTGCATGCTTTAGGGAGGTGGGAGTAGGGGTGTAGAAACCAAAGAAGTGAGACCAAAATGGGCCAACAGCTGGAGAAAATGTGGGCATAAAAATAAATTCTACCTGATCACATAGTCTCAAATATGTACATACACAGAAATATTTCTGTGAGGTCACAGGGGTGCTAAAAAACAAAACAAATAAGACTGGGGGGGAAAAAGAAGAAAAGAAAGAACTCTCTTCTCCATGTTGGGTGCAATGACTCATGCCTGTAATCCCAACACTTTGGGAGGTCAAGGTGGGCAGATTGTTTGAACTCAGGAGATCAAGACCATCCTGGGCACCATGGCAAGACTCTGTCTCTACAAAAAAATATGAGCACTAGCTGGGCATGGTGGTGCACACCTGTAGTCCCAGCTACTCAGGAGGCTGAGGTGGCCCAGGAGGCTGAGGCTGCAGTAAGCTAAGACCATGCCACTGTACTCCAGCCTGGGGGACAGAACCAGACCCTGTCTTTAAAAAAAAAAAAAAAAAAAAAGACAGCCTCTTCTGTCATCATTAGAGGTAGTTCCTGCACCGCCCCTCCTCCTCAAACTGGAATTCCCAGGGAGAGCAGCCGCCCCTGCCTTTTCCACTGAACCATATTTCAAGATAACCCAACAGCCCCAGCTGATGTGGAGCTCTTCTTTGAAGATGTCCAGCAAAGGAATGAAGAATTACAGAATTTGAAAACTTCACAAACTCTAATAAATGATTCAGACAATAATCCTCAATGAATATGAAAACCATTAATAGGTTGATGAGAAACTCATTATCACAGGACACCAGAAACTCAGGTGCACCAGCTGCTCCGTGGCTGAAGGGAGAAAGCAGATCTTCACAAGACAGTGGCCGACTCTCAGCATGCACCCCGCTGGCGTGAGACCCCCCAGTGGAGGCAAGCAGGCCTCACAGGATGGTAGAATGTGGCCATCTATGCAGAACTCCCCACGAGGGACTCTGCTTCCAAAGGCACAGCCTGACTCAAACTAAGTCTTTGGATCTAAGTTCCAGTTCTCAGGAAACACAGGAACATGGCACCCAACACCACACAGAAGCAGCCAGGTCACCTGGAAAGTGAGAGCGCCCGGAGGAAACCCGGCCTGCACACTCCGCTGCCGTCCGAGAGGGTGCCCAGGAGAGACCCGGGCTGACCAGCTGTGATCTGTGGGACCCTGTGCCACAAACACTTTGAGGCCAACTAGAAAATTTGAATATGGAATAAGAAATAGGCAGTTTTAAGAAAGTATGTTTTATTCTATTAAAACTGAAAATTGCATTAGCTCATGTAAGAAATAATCCTCATGTTTTAGGGTCATAAATTCAAATATTTAGGGGTAAATGATAACATTTATAATTTACTTCCGAAAACTTCACAAGGAAAAGGATATCTATTATGTGATAAGTGTTTAGGGGCTCATTATCCTAGTCTACTTTTCTGTATGCTTGAAAGTTTTCATAATTCTTTTTACGTAAAATAATCTTTCAAATATGTTTTTACGTTAGCATTTCTATGTAAATTATTAGTGTTTTATATAATATATATAACTATATTATTATGATAATAACCTTATATTAGTGACATAAGAAACAAGCGATGTATCAGAACGTGAGGATGTAATTAAGGTTCTGTGACTGCATCCACTGTCGGAAGAGCTCTTCTCCGTGCCAAGGACAGACTCGAAGCTTCACACACCCTGGGTCGGGGTGGGCACCATCCATGCACCCCCACTCTCCATGCAACAAAGCTGGAAGTGATGCAAGAAGCTGGGGGCCAGGACCCTCCTCTGGGGGTCTCTAAACACCGTGTTTGTAACCACCATTCTGAGCCCACCGAAGGCTATCGTTGTAAATGTCCAAAATCAATGTCCAAGTAAGATAGGCAAACTTAGGCCAAGAATCTTACCTACACTTAGACATTTCTTAAGCATCGCTAAATGTGAGAGAAGCCATGTCATGAAAATGTAAGAACACAAACAAGTCAACTTTTCACAATCCACCATCAAACTTTTCCAACAAAATATTACCTAGCATTGCTTGGGTGATAGTGAGTGGCATGAAATTGCTTAAGCTGCTCCCACGTAAGTTCCGGGATGCAGAGTGGGTCATCCCCAGAGACCACTGAGTACGTGTGGTGGGGAAGAAGTCTGTTTTGAAGGTGCTGGGAGAATATCCTCTCATTGTTTGTCTTGAAATGTGAAGTAAATAAATAAGAATATATACATATAGAATAATACACACATGCTACATTACTTACAATATAGCCAATTGATCACATTCTGTTGCATATGCCTGTAATACTTTGCAAATAAAACTGTTCTAATGGTATTAAAATTAAAAAAAAGAGACACCCTGCAGGCATTGTTTAACACTGTATTCAATCACCATTACCCATGCACAGGACGCAAGGATTGAGAACAATGGACTTTTTGATGTGTGTTGCAACAAACTCATAGCCGAGGGCTGTAAATTGGAGGGATCACCAGGTCTGCCTACCAGCCACCAGGCAAGTGGGGAGAAGCTGTCACCCCAACTTGAGTTTCAAGAAGACTCCTTGGAAGAAAAGACCACCAAATTGAGAATGAAAAGGTAAGAAATAGTTCACCAGCTGAGGGGGGCTATGGAAATCAGAGAGCAGGCCACCCATGAGCCTCAGGGACACCAGCACAGGCAGGTTGTCAAAGTCACAAGGGGACATGAAGACACAGACGCAGGACAGCAGCTCTTAATCCAAAATGGTCTCAAGACTCCTTTACACTCTGAAAAATTAACCCATTTATGCCTGAGGTTGCAATTTTTTTTGTAAAAATCAGACCTTGGCAATAACCTTGAGCTGTAGGATATAAATGACTCCCACAAGCTTAGGATTCCGGTAATGGAACACTAGGCACAGTTGGGTTTTAATGAGGACCCAAATAGCTTTTGATTATGTGGGCTTTTTTTTTTGCCTGTGTAGGTACCTGTGTGTGTTTATATAATTTTTCTATATTCTAAATTAAAGTTGATTAAAAAATTAAAGTGTTAAAAAATACTTATGCATTAAGGTAAGCCATCATTACATGTTAATATAAATATGTTTGAAAAATACTTCTCATAACAAAGTAAAACACTGACTACTTAGAGTGATGCTGTGTTGCCTTTTTTGCGAATCTCTGTAGTGTCTGGCTCAGAGGTGAAGCTGGACTCCCCCATCTGCTCTGTATCCAGCTTGCTGTGTATCACACACGTCACCACGCAGCCTCTAGAAAGTACACCATGTACTTGGGCAAGAATGAGTGAAAAAGACAATGTGTTGATAGTGGTGTGAAAATAGCTTTTCTCTCACTGTAGATCATACACGGGGGTCGTCAGACATGGTCTGAGACCTGCTGGGAAGAACAGCAGCCTGGCCCTGCTACCCCCTGGCTTCTGCTCACAGCACTGACCCCAGCTAATCCAAGAACATGTCACCTATAATGAGAATATTGAAGAAAAATCAACCATCTTCCAGATGTGTCTATATCATGATACGGTACATGGGTAAGGTAAACTGAACACAACATAAAAAAGAAAACTTACAAACGCTCCCTTCATCTCATTAAAGATGTCTCCTTTAAAGACTCATTAAAGATGACTCCATTAAGGGGCATCTGGGGGTCGCTAGGATTCTCATGTTCCAGCCGCCATCCTTCTTGCCTGAGGACAAATAATTATAAGCTGACAGTGACTCAAACACTAAAGTCTGTATCAACTAGTTAATCACTTATGACATACCAGAAATCCAGCTCACCTAAACCTGGGAAAAAGGTGGCATCCAAATACACTGAGAGGAGATCCTGAAAGTCCTTGGAAAATGCATACAGAGTATAATCACTAGCTGGGTTACAAATGAAAAGTGAAATTGTAAAATTTAACAGATTTCTACTAAAATTATTGAATCTCAAGGCTCATTTCCCCTTTGTCCTAGGACAGCAAGTTGTAGCTATTCTTGAGATGGGGCAGTGGCTCCATGCTCTGGCCCCCGACCTCAGCAGCTGTCCCAGCTCATCACCCTGAGTGCCAGCTTTCCCATCTCATCTCAGGATCTGCACTGGACGGGCACCAGGTCTTTCTTCAGCGAACATCTAAACTCTCTCAAGTGTCTCCAGAGACTTTCACAGGTCTACAAAGATGACCTCATTCTGTAAAAGCATGGATTTAACTTGCTCTTCGATGTCACTCCTTCACAGAGTGCACTGTTCATCGTCACCCTATCCACTAGCGTCAGTCTTACTAAAAGTCAAACATCAATGTTAGTGGTAACTCTGGAGGCCTGGCATTGTAGCGATATCCCCAAGAGAAAATTGTTTTGAACCTTTCTGGGAAAAGTTCACGTACGTTTTATTCAAACGCTAGTTTTTATAATCTCGCTACCATGTGGCTTTCCTGAAGGATGAAATTTCTAATGTCCTTCAGGTAGAGAGAGGTAAAAAGTATTCTAGAACATTAGTTGCCCACTCCTCTCATCCCTTCTCAGAAACTAACTGAATTCCAGTGTGTGTGCCTGGCAAACCCAAACACGGTTTTCCGTTCAGGATGCTGGTCTTACCTGTGAAGGCGTTCATGAACGTGGAGAGGGACGGGTTCAACATTTTGAAGAAAGGGTCTCTGCATGGGTATTTCCGAGACCCACAAAGGATGGTATGCTCAAGAATGTGAGGAACATCGGTACTGTCCACGGGAGTGGTGCGGAACTGCACGCTAGGGAAGAAGGAACGGCACGCCAGGAAGGGGGAGGAACAAGGAACAGAAGGCCAGCGACGGGGAGAAACAGAACGCTAAGGAAGGAGAATGACTAGAATACAAAACGTTCATCTTAGTGCTGTGGACACAGTTCCCAGACGCATCATCACCTCGGGCTACTAGAAATCATTCTGACACCACAATCCTCCAACCCAGGGTTTCCCAACTTTAATGTAAATCATTGATTCAGAATATAAAATTATATTTTGATGAGATTGTAAGTCCGTGTAAGCTTTTCCTTATTTTTCAAGATGCTCTGTCAATAAAAATACTAGTGAGGATGATATTTAAACCACGTAACATACAGTCAGTGCTTTAAACCAAGCTTGTCTAACCCACAGCCTGCAGTCCGCATGCTCAGGATGGCTTGGAATGCATCCCAACACAATCCCTACACTTTCTTAAAACATTGAGGTCCTCTATTTATTTTTTTTTAGCTCGTCAACTGTCCTTAGTGTTAGTGTATTTAGTGTGTGGCCTAAGACAGTTGTTCTTCTAATGTGACACAGGGAAACCGAAAGATTGGACATCCTTGATTTAAATAAAACATTCAAGACCATGTTCTTACAATGCACCACGTACCTGAACAGATTATTCGTGTCTTCTCTGGCCAGGTGTAAATACCTGGCTCCTCTGTCATCGTGGCTGAGCTTCATGGCCGTCAGGAACAGCTCGGGAACAGATGTCACCTGAGTTAACCAGAAAAACACGAGCAGTTAAATGTAGACAAAATAGCCTGTGAAATGGTGATCTTCGACACACTGAGAAAGCTGGCTTTTCTGCCTGAAGTTAGATGATACCGGGAAGCCAGTATTTCAGAGCTGGAGAGAACAGAACTGTCCTGTCCAAGTCCCTTATCCTACAAACAAGGAAAGTAAGACCTAAAGAAGGCAAATGAGAATGTGTGTGTATATATGTATATTTTTGAGTGCTTATTACTGCCTAGGTATTTTCCATTTTTTTATTTTTAAATTTTTTATTCTGTTTTGGCTAGGCATTTTCTAATCATGTCACATAGAATCCTGTGAGGGAGGTATTCTCATCCTCATTTACAGATGAAAAAACTGAGGCTCAGGGTGATGAAACAAGCTGCCCGAATCAGAGCCAGGATTAACCCTGGTGTCTGCTCTTCCCACGGTACTGTGCTGCACCTAAATAACACAGCACCCTTTCCAACGCCTGCTGAGTGCCTCCTGCTTTTGTGTACTGCACCTCAGTAACACAGCACCCCTTCCAACATCGGCTGTGTGCCTCCTGTTTCTGTGCATATAATCTCCTGTAGTGCGAAGCACGGGCCTGCAGGAGGGGCAATGCTGGAGTGGGCTAGCCGGCGACAGTGGGGAGAGGGTCCAGGATCAGTCTTTGCTTCTCCTAGTTTGGGATGGATTCTCGATGGTAGCTGTAAGCACAAAGCTGGGGCTTCCAGAACAGCTGGAGGGGCTGGGAGGATAGAAATGCCCCCCAAAAAGATGAAAGACTCCCCACTCCTGGGGAAGGGTGGAAGATCTTCTCCTATCTTAGGCAAGCCTCCTGGTAAGTGTCCATACTCCTCGGTATGAAAGAAACTGTCTTCTCTTCCAGTCATGCCAGCCGGCTCTCTCCTGCAATCACATACCACGTCCCTGTGATCACCACACCACTTGCCACTCTCTCCGTCCAGGTGCCATGAGTCACCTGGCCAAGCACACACAGCAAGTCGCTGACAGAGGTGAGACCTTGGGTCTCCTCAGCCCAATCTAGGGAGCCTGCCATCCAACAGTCATGCATAAAGCAGCCCACTACGACCTGCATCATCTACCGCTGTTAAATTACTTGTTTCCAAGCTTACCGTACTTTGTATCAGATGATCAATGAATTTAAAATCAGCAGATACAGTGAGATGTCTGCTTTCTAATAATATATAGCTTTAATAATAATAGCGTTCATGGTAGCTGTTTCTCAAACAAGAAACATGACTTATCGTAAGTTTCTATGGCTGGACACAGTGGCTCACACCTTTAATCACAGCACTTTGGAAGGCCAAGGTGATATGGTTTGGCCTCGTCCCCACCCAAATCTCATCTTGAATTGTAGTTCCCATAATCCCCACATGTTGTGGGAGGGACCTGGTAGGAGGTAATTGAATCATGAGGGCGGTTCCCCCATGTTATTCTCGTGACAGTGAATATGTTCTCACGAGATCTGATGGTTTTATAAGGGGCTTCCCCCTTCACTTGTCATTCTCTTCCATACCACCCTGTGAAGAGGTGCCTTCCACCATGATTGTAAGTTTCCTGAGGCTTCCCCAGCCATGCAGAACTGTGAGTCAATTAAAATTCCTTACTTTTTGGCTCATTCATTATAAATTACCCAGTCTTAGGTATTTCTTCATAGCAGTGTGAGATTAGACTAATACACAAGACAAGAGGATTGCTTGAACTCAGGAGTTTGAGACCAGCCTAGACAACAAAGTTTCCACCTACACCTATACCTACACCTACACACACACACACACACACACACACACACACACACACACACAAAATGAGCCAGGCGTGCTGGCACCTTGTCCCAGTTGCTTGGGAGACTGAGGTGAGAGGATCGCTTGAGCCCAGGAGTTCGAGGCTGCAGTGAACCAAGATCACACCACTGCACTCCAGCCTGGGCGACAGGGTGAGTCCCAGTCTCAAAAATAAGTACATTTGTATAAAATTTGAAAAATAAAGGAGAAGAATCTACCACTCTGGGTGAGGCCCTTATTAATAGTAGCCAGTACTATAAACTCAGGTGTCTGTTTGCCTGACCTTTGCAGGATTTCACAAATGCACTAAGTCTGTTGTCAGGACACCCATGCCTGGACCTTGCCTGGAACCCCCTAGTCACTTGCCTGCTCCCTTTCTGGAGCCCTGCCCAGAGGCAGCTGCTTTCTCACACCACCCTGTCCAGCTCTTCCCTCTCCCCCCAGCAGCAGCAGCTCCCACTCCTCCTCCCGCCCTTGTCCTTGGCCCTCCGCATGGCATCCACCATGTGCCTCCAGTCACAGCCACGTCAGTCTTTCTAGACAGTAAGCTGTTTGTCTTTTACACTTGCTACAACATCAAGCATAGCACAGAGCCAACAGCTGGCCAAATATGTGAAGAGTTGTCATTTTTAGTTACTACGCTAAAAAAAAAAAAAAAAAAAAAAAAGGAAAAGGTTTAAGCAAATAACAAAACAAAAAACAAATGAATCCATTTTAATATAAACCCAAGTAAGTATAGGTCCACAATTTCTTCTTTATAATTTTGAAACCCAAGTGGCTCAGAAAACTGAATGATTCTGCAGAAGTTTAGAGCAAACTATTTGATGGCAAAACCTGACTGAACAGATCAGGGCACTGAGTCTTCGTGCTCACACTCAGCGAATCATCAGGTTTGGCCGCAGAAACCCTAGTGTGTCTAGGGTTTCTAGAAGGGCGTGCTATGTTGGGCGGGGCTGTCCAAGTGATGGGAGGAGCTTAGTGAGGGGTGGCTCTTTGCAGGTGAGGAGTGGAGCCTAATAGGTGGGGATGCAGGTGAGCTGGGGTTTGGGGACGGGGCTTGCAGGAGATGGGGTGGAGCCAGTGGGGTGGTGCTGCAGGCAAGCTGGGTCTTGGGGGCGGGGCTTGCATGCGAGAGGCGGGGCCTTGTGGGGGCAGGGCTGGCAGAAGAGGGTGGGGCTTGGTGATGGACAGGGCTGTTCAGGTGAGGGTAGTGGCCTAGTCGGGGGCTGCTGGAAGCTGGCCAGGTGAACCTTGGTAATCCTCTCTGGCCTTGGTCCTGTGGCTCAGGCTGTGCCCAGCAGAGAGGGCGGCCCGATCGAGCTGCGGTCTCCACCCTGAGAGCGAGGGCTCCTTTCCCCAGCGCAGGTTAAAGCACCGTGTGTCCACCTGTGCAGTGACTGGTCCCCATGTGACCTGGAGGGCAGAAACCCTGGGTCCTGCCTCTGGTCCAGGGCTTCTGCTTCCCCTTCCTGCAGTTCCTGGGAGGGTCTGTGTGTCCAGGGGGCTCTGATCCCTGCCTCAGGACCACGGGTCAAGATCGCCCACTGTGGAGCTGGCCTGGATCTTGCTTCTGTGGATCCTCGCTGTGTGGTTCTGGAGCAGTTCTGTCCTCAGGAGAGGGATCCTCACAGCTGCCTCGTGGTGCCGTGAGAAGAATTAATAGCACAACCCCCGGGTAACTGCTCGTAGCCCTGTGCAGGGCCAGCCCTGTGTCTCCACCAGTTCCTTCCCTCTGTGTTCCCCACACTGTCACATCGCCAGCCTTTATTTCCTTTTCCTTGGACCCAGGCAGCGAGTGCCCCGCTGGCCTTGGCAGCCGCTTCTCTAGCATGTCATCAAATCACTTCCTGACGGACAGCACTGACCAGCCATTGGTGTCACCAAAGCCCCACAAAATAGAACCCAACTTTTCTATTAAGCTGTGCAGAGCTGTCCCAGCTCCACTTCCCACAGGCTGGCCTCATTCACCATGGGATCCGTGGTTCTCACCTGGGGCTGGGGGTGCCCCTGGCATCCGGTGGAGAGTGTCAGGGATGTCCCTCCAAGCCCAGTACAGTCCCCCAGACAGTGGCCCGCAGACAGCAGCACACAGCCTGTTGTCTCTGTGGCTTCCGGTTCCCCGAGGCCAGCTGTGCTTTGCTGCCTCTTCATCCTCTCAGACGGGTGCCCTCTCTCCACCTTCGCTGGTTAGCAGTGTTCCATCCATTAGAGCTCAAAGCACTGCCTCCCGGCAGTGCAGCCCCTCCTCTTGGAAGAAAAAAGGGCCGGGCACGGTGGCTCCATCCTGTAATCCCAGCACTTTGGGAGGCCGTGACAGGCGGATCATGAGGTCAGAAGATCAAGACCATCCTGGCTAACACGGTGAAACCACGCCTTTACTAAAAAATACAAAAAAAACTAGCCGGGCAAGTGGCAGGTGCCTGTAGTCCCAGCTACTCTGGAGGCTGAGGCAGGAGAATGGCGTAAACCCAGGAGGCGGAGCTTGCAGTGAGCTGAGATCCGACCACTGCACTCCAGCCCGGGCCACAGAACGAGACTCCGTCTAAAAAAAAAAAAAAAGAAAAAGAAAAAAAAGAAAAAACAGGCTGTGGTGTTTGAAAAACAAACAAAACCATTTGGTTTGTTAGTTTGTTCTTCGACCTTCACAGGCTCCTAGGTCACACGTTTCAGTGTCTCAGCGAGTGACTTTCTGCCTGGAAGGCGTATCAGCCTCTTGTTTGATGATGTCAGCCACAGCAGAAAGAAGCACTCCATAGGCCCCGTGCTCAGCACCTTGGCATGAGCTCTTGCCATCTTCTGTTCATGCTCATCACAGCTCTGTGCAGTGGGCGTCCTCCTGATCCATGTGGGATGATGGAGGTGGAAGGGTGAGTGATGGCAGGATCACGTGAGGGATCTCTCCCGAGGTAGGGAGGGGAACCGGCCCAGGACCTCAGTGTGCATGGCATCCTTCTTCCTCCTCTTCTGCCTCTCTGTGACTATTTGACTCAGGCTGTAGGGACAGACATGAGTATGTGCAGAGCGTGTGTGCTCCCCTGGGGGTGTGTGCTCATATTGGCAGGGAGGGATGTGAGCGTGTACAGAGCGTGTGTGCACACCTTGGTGGTGTATGCTGGCATTGGTAGGGATAGATGTGAGCGCATACAGAGTGTGTGCTGGCATTGGCAGGGACAGATGTGTACAGAGCATGTGTGCACACCTCGGGGGTGTGTGCTGTTGTTGACATGGACAGACGTGAGCGTGTACAGAGCATGTGTGTACCCCTGGGGGTGTGTGCTGGTGTTGGCTGGGACAGATGTGTATAGAGCGTGTGTGTACACCTCGGGGTTGTGTGTTGGTAATGGCACGGACAGACGTGAGCGTGTACAGAGCGTGTGTGCACACCTGGGGGTGTGTGCTGGTGTTGGCACGGACAGACCTGAGCGTGTACAGAGCGTGTGTGCACACCTGGAGGTGTGTGCTGGTGTTGGTACGGACAGAGGTGAGCATGTACAGAGCGTGTATGCACACCTGAGGGTGGGTGCTTATGTTGTTTTGTAAGTGGCAAATACGTAGCCCTTGCGTCGGGTGGCCCTGTGCCTGTGCTGAGTCTGTCAGTGGACCTCAGGTTGGGGTCTCCATCTCCCCAGACAGCACTCGAGTGTCTTGAGGTTTCAGATTCTTCTTCTCCAGGTACTTGGGCCTCCTCAGGACCAAACATCAGAACGAGCCAACTGCAAACTACAATAACGTTCAAATCCATCTTCAGTAGGAAAAACAAAAGCAATTGGAATAATTTTCCAACATGACCCCATGGCTAAGCCATTAGATACTCCAGCCAACAGATTGAGTCACTTTAAAATTCACACCGATTAAAATGGTTTTGAGAGTTGCAGAGCTTTGCTGCTAAACTTTGAAATAATTGAAGCGTTCTGCTCCACTTGCTTACTAACTAGGGTTGGAGATAACTTTCAGTCCAAAGTAACAACCTAAATCCAGATTAGATTCGATGCTCCCACTGACACAGGAAGAGACAGTGGCCCTTCCTTGTTCATTCTCCTGTGTTCACATATTTGTCATTTTTTTTGTATCCTGATCATCACTTCTGATTTTCCAATTGAAACTAAAGGGAGTTTAGTTCTGTTTTGGAGAAGCTGTGGTTAGTGGTTTCTTTTCATGGTTTGCTTAATCTCTTAAGTCTGGTGCTTACGTTTACCCAAAGGCACTTTTCTTTAGTATGACGATGCCATTGCCCAGGGCTTCTCCTTCCATATCTGCTCCCCAGGAGGCCCCCTAGGAATGGGTACTGGAGATCCAGCCGCTCTCTGTTTGCCATTTTCTGTGAGTCCAATGTAGGTTTGGCTCAGAGAAGAAAACAGACCTCCGGGTTAGGTGCCCCTGACTGCTTGCTTGTGAAATGTTTAACGATAAGGTGCCTTCCAAACTAATTTTACACATTCAGAGTTGTAGCTTGAAGTATCACTGCAGTCATAAGAACAAGAAACACTCCCATAAAGTAGATAGGCAGAAAAAACCACAACAATTTAATAAAGTACAAATAAAATGGTGTTGTAAGAATATACAGTGGGAAATGCTCTTAGTCCAGCCAGATTGGTATGGCGTCCTCTTGTAAATACATTCAGCCACGTGTGGCCCTGATCACAATCACTACTGTGAATTGTGATCCAGAATGTTCTTGGGGGGCTGATGCCTGGACTGTTCCAGCAGTTGAGTCTGATTGGGCATCATGGCGGTGATGTGCTTAGAACGGCCAGCTGGACTGAAGGGTGGCCACCCGTGCACTCACCACGTGCGGTCGTTATTCTGGTGATGGAGTTGCACGCGGCGCGGCTTGTCCACCTGGGCTACTTAAAGTACCGGGAACCCAACTGCGGGCGGGTGCCTCCCGACATGGGAGCTGTCTTTTTTATCCAGGGCCCTCTGGTGCTGCAGACACTGGCCGCCGGTCCTTGAGCCCACGGGGAGGCACCAGAGGGCTCTGCTGGGCCATGGCTGTCCCCGAGCAGGTGGTCAGTCATTGCTTGTGGAATGGTCCATAGCCTGTGAGTTTATTCCCGGGGTCTGTGTGGGCAAGGTTAACCAGTTCACAGCTGGGCACTTACACTGGTGACACTAAAGTGGAATCTATATTAGCTCGCATGGGAGTGCGTGAGGAGCTGGGAGGGTGGGGGAGGCTTGGCCCTAGCACTGAAGCCCGGGCTCCTGACATTTCTGCGTCTTCCTGTTGAGGGGCCACCAGGGCCCCTGTAGGTCCTGAAGACAGTGGATGCCCTATGGACAAGGGGATGAAGAAGACTCTAGTGGCTATGGGAGGCAAAGAGACAGTCGCTCCCCCAGAGCCAGCCCTGTCGACACCTCGACGTTAGCTGGTGGGACCTGTTTTGGACTCCAGCTTCCAGAAATGGGAGAAAATAAGTCAGTGTTTAGGGCGCTAAATTTGGGGTGATTTAGTGGAGAAATAGAAAACTAGCCCAGGAAGGTGCACGCATTGAAATGTGCTCTGTCCAGGTGTTCACAGTGGCGTGAGGGGGATGATATCAGGGTTCGGGGAACTGTGCAGTTTTACTGAAGGAAGGGAGCTCACCACGCCTTTCCTCATGTGACTGAAGGTATGTATGCCTGCCACACCGCCCAGGACACGGGGACTAGAATTCTGACTTTATTATGTCAACCAAGCCACAGTCAGAACACGTTGAGAACTGAAATGAGCTTCCTGCAGCCTGAACTGGGAAGAGGAATCGCAAGTAGTTTGTGTTTTTCTACACAGACCTGTCCTTTCAGATTTTGTTGAGTTCTGGAAAAAGGGAGAAGCCAGGCACACCTCAGTGAGGGCCAGTGTTTCTGGAGGTGGGGCGGCTTCAGCCTTAATGTGGCCGTGTGGCTGGGAGGCTCAGAAACTGCCCTCCAAGGGCACCCATCTGTTCCTTTCTGCACTAATACCTCCTTTACAGAAATTCCAGAAATTCCAGAGCAGTGCGGGAGGCCTCTGGTCTGGATGGGTTTGTGTGGACCAAGGTCACAGGGTGTTGTCCCAAGTATTTATCCTGATGTGGCAGAGGCTCTGTTCCCAAATAATTATTCCACAGTTTCAGAGCTTATATCTGAGTGATAGTCTTTTAACTTTGTTGCATAAAAGCAAACAAAGTATGTTGAGGTTCTAAAAATCCATTTAGTAGTCACGGCTGTAAACTCATACATGGGGCTTTGGGATGGAGTGAAAACCACCGTAACCTGGCGTGGACGCTGCGTGGTATTTTTAGCGTGGTGGCCTGCTCGTGCCTTGAGCTCCATCTGCAGCGTGAGCAACAGCTGTGCATTTGAGAAATGTGGGCAGGTCAGCTTGCTCCTCCAGGGGGCTGTGGGGATGTGGGTCAGGGGCCTGGGATGAGGCCACATCAGTGGGAAGGAGCTTGGTTGTGTCAACAGATATGTCTGCCCCTACAGGCCCGCAAGCCAGCCAGAACCCAGTTTTCCTTTGGTCATCTAATGCCAGAAAAAAAACCTGTTTCTTAGAGATTCTCATAATTTATATTAATGAACCATTTGACCATACGTAAAATGTTATAAACGCACGAGGCTTTACAACTTGACAGATGTGTAACTCACATGTTAGGATTGAATCAAACCGTTGAAGATATTTCACTTGATGGATTTTAGCAATTTATGTGCAAACCAAATGCCAACAGCATTTTGAAGGAGTATTTTGGAATTTTAAACACAGTGGGACAGTGCTGGGTCTCTGGGATGCTGGTGGGGTGAACGTGACCTCAAGTTCTTGGAGCTTGCAAGCAAGCAGGATTCCTAAATTGTCACACCTGCAGTGCTGGAAGTCAAAGTGGATTTCTGTAAATGAGGTATTAGTGCAATAAGGAACAGATGAGTGCCCTTGGAGGGCAGTTTGAGCCTCCCAGACATCGCAGGAAGAAGCGTGGGAGGGGGGCAGTTACCCACCAGAACCTTGGATGGTGGAGCCAGGATTGCTGGTGGCCCTGGGTGGCAGGTAATTACGTGCAATAAGGAATAGGTGACTGCCCTTGAGGGCGGTTTCTCAGCTCCCTTCAGAATCGCAAGTGGAAGACACCCCAAGGTGGGGGGTAGGGGTTCGGTTATCCACTGGAGCCTGGATGGTGGAGCTAGGTTTGCTGGTGGTCCTGCGTGGCAGGTCATTACGTGCAATAAGGAACAGGTGAGCGCCCTTGAGGGCAGTTTCTCTGCCTGCTTTGGAACTGCAAGTGGAAGACTCCAAAAGTGTGGGGGGGGTGGGGGTCGGTTTTCCAGTGGGGCCAGGTTTGCTGGTGGCCGCTGTGTGACAGGTCTCTGCGTGGAGCGATGGGAGGTGAATGGAGTGGGAATAGAGGACGCACCCTCCACAGCTACTGCTGGGAGTTGGCTCTGGTAGCAGAGGGGGCATAGAGGGAGTCCCATCAGGAGCAACACGGCTGGGGTCCCACGTGTGCTGGACGCTGAGGTGTGGCTATATGTGATCTCAGTCTCCACAGCCGCCCTGGGAAGTGGGTTCAGTTACCTTCCCATCTCATTTGAGAAATCTCCGGGGCTCACATCGCAGCTGGGTGGGGTGGAACTAATGTCTCAGGCAGGACATTGGCCCCAGAGCCCAGCTCTTAACCCACCCCTGCTGTTTTCAGTCCACCAAGTTTGTAGAGAGGGGTGTGTGGTGGTGGGGGGTGGAAGTCGTGCATTTCAGGGGACGGCTGAGAAACCAACACAGTAGAAGGGGGGCAGGAAATAAACCAGGCAGGAGACACAGGCAGTGCTTGGGAGATCTGCGCGGGGTCTGTGTGTGGGGGGCGCCTCTGGGCCTGTGAACCCCGTTCTGTGCTCCTGGCTTGTCCAGCCTTCACCCTCAGCCACATACTGCGCGCTTTAGGTGAAATCTCAGTCCCTCGCGTGGTGCGGCCATCTTTTCTCCCTGGCTTTGCCTCTCCTTAAATCAGTTTCAGTGGGGATGGTGGGGTGGTTGGTGGTCCATGGAATTTGCCCTCCACCCCTATCCTTGTCCTGTCTGGCCTGTTACCTGAATCTGTGTCTCTTCAGAGCCTGCAAATGAGTGGAGGCCATGGCAGCCTCCAGCTGACCGGCCTCTCAAACTTTTTTATTCATCAGAATCATGTTAAAAGCTGATTCCTAGGCACTTCATTAGACTCTACGCCTGCCTGGTGTGGGTACTTTGAGGAAGGTACAGAGGGTTGCTGGGCTGTTCCAGGAGGGAATTTGCATTTGTAGAATGTCCACTGTGCTCCTTCCAGGACTCTATTTTCCACGCACATGTGGCATTAAACCTGGAAGACCTCTGGGTGCTGTGCTGGGTGAGGAAGCCCCGCCTGGATGAGGGGCTGCTGGGGCTCGGACTTGATTCCTGGGCTGGGGGCTGCGGGTTTACTCTGTTCAATGGGCCTGCTGATGGGATGCCCTGGGAAGTCCTGCTGTACACTCAGGGAGGTAGAGAGACACGCTCAGGAAATACAGACCATGGATTTAAAAATTCCTACTGGAAAATCTTTTATGAGCAAATTTGCATCTGACTGAAGACAATCATTGCTTGAGTAATTGGTTTGTTTACAAAATTGGTCCTATGAACAAACAGATTAGTTTTCATTCATGCCTTGTCTATAACGTAAATAGGAGCTATTACGGCAACCTAAATTAATTTTAAATTTTGTATCAGATTGCATTCCAGATTACAAATGGCTGCTTGATAATCTGATTGATAAAATGGAGGAATTTGGTTCTTGGAACCCAGAGTGAAGAGAACAGAATTGCTTTGGTTTCTCAAAAGCGTGTGACAGGGGTGACCTGGGGTGAAGAAAAGTGGCTGGAGTCATTACACTCGAGGAGATGATCTGCCCCAGCTTTTCTCAGCTGTCTTCTGGATAAAACAAAAGAGTGATAAATGTGGAAAAATTCAGCACTGAGTTCGTCTATGCCCTGAGCTTCTCATAGGCTCATTAATGTGACTAGGCTGTATCTGTGAAGCCTCCATACAGGCACAAAGAAATTAGGCTAGAGTAAGGCGGCTGGCGACCTCTGGTGCCTGGGCCACGTGTCATTTCCTGAAGCCCTTTTGGGTGAAATGACAGTCGCAATGTCTGTTGTTTGGAGGAGTGTAATCTCATGTATGAGATGTAGATTTAAAACACCAAAGCCAGGAAGCTTGGTGGGAGTGGCTGTCTTCCAAGTGGTTTTCTGTGCTGCCATGGATGAGGTGTGGATGTGTCATCCGTTGGTGAGATCCACTGGTGAAGGGGCTAAGCAATCCCTTGGTTGGGGGGGTTTGTGAAGCTACATCTCTTCTGACATCCCAAGTAAATACATTTTGTAAAACTTGTGAATTTGACCCTGACCCTAACCCTGAGTGTTGAAGTGTGGCACAGTTTCTTGAGCCCTCTTCTGCATTGAGGATGAATGACTGTAAATAACCGATTCCTCAGTGGTGAAAGTTCAAATTTAGCTTCCCTGAGGAAGCCAGACCTCAGTCACCCATGTCTCCATTATAAACACGGCGGCCTCTACACGGGTGGCTGCAAGTTTCCAGGTCCTCCTTGAAGAAGCAGCCGTGTGGTGCTTGGTGATTTGATAACATCAGCCACCTTCTGTCTTCTGTCTAATCATGGTACAAATGATTCTCCTACAAGGAAATGGATCTGGTTTCTTCCCCGATCATTGGAAGAAGCAGCCTACCTAGGGACTGCACCGTCCTCTGCATTTTCACAGCAAAGCCTGTGTCTGTCTGCGAGGAGTGTCATGTGTGTCGTGGGAATCACAGGAATTCCCTTAATCCACATTTTGAGGGCTCGGGCAGCTCTGCCTGTTTTACCTGGGACGAGCAGCGGGTGGTCTCTGGCTGCTGTGGGACTAGGGCTTGGGGTGCGTCATCACATCCGGTGGCCTGTCCAGGTGGGCATCATTGTCTTTTGCCTGTTGGCTGAGGCAGCTGTGATGCCATGGGGGTCATACTTGTGTCGGGGCCAACCCAGTTCTTCCCGTGTACACCTCTCCTGCTGGAGTGCCTTTCCTTATGATGACGTGTTGAATTAGCGTGGAGAATGTAGAGAGGCTCTGGGCCTCTCCTTCCCATTCTTACTCCCTGGAGCTGTGATGCCCAACAAGGGAGCCCATAGCCAGTGGATCCTTTAAATTTAATTAGAATAAAGATTTGATTACATAGCTAAACACATTTGAAAAGAACATCACAGATTGAATTCCAGATTCAGCCCTTCAGGCCCAGTGGCCACATTTTGGGGCTCAGCAGCTGTAGGTGGCTGTTGTCTTTCTGTGTTGGCTGAGCAGATTGGGACGTTTCCGGTTCAGCAGGCAGTTCTCTTGCATGGTTCTGCCTGTGGTGAGGACACCTTGGCTGGAGAGCCTTGTGGGGATGCCTTAGGCCTCTGGTGGCAGCCAGGCTGCATGGTTTCTGTGCCCCGGGTCCTGTGCAGGCCCAGATGGATCCCACCACAGAGTCAGCACTGCTAGACTTGGGTACTGTGTGTAGACAGCAGAGGGGCACGTCCGGGCCTTGCTGACTGGCCTCCTTGGCCAGGCTCCCGTCTCCAAGTCTTCAGGGGAAATGCATCCACCATCCACACCGTGCACCAGAAGAAAACTGCAGGCTTCTCTGTGGGTGGTGAATTGAGATCATGCAGAGTGACTAGGCTTGGGCTCCTGGCCAGCGTGGAACCTGATGATAGCTTTAGGTGGAACCTGACATGCCTCCGTGTGTTACATTGCAAAGAGAATGCAGTGTTGTCAACTTGAATCCAAATGTGCTCCCGTTTTGAGGTGGAAGGTTCTGGGAGTATTGGCCGTTGGTGATTGTCCTGCTGTGGAGGACTTTGAATGCAGGCACTGGTTTAGGGTAACCCTGGTTTCCTGGTCCTGTATGTGGGCATCCCTGAGTGTGCTGGGCTGGAGGAAGGCAGGGCAGATGGGAGGGTGACAAGAAGTCAGGTGTTTCCAGCTGTGGGGAGTGATGCCATCAGATGGCCAAGATCAGGAGGGTGGTGGCCACGGGACCAAAGCGGGGGTGGGTGGAAATGCCATGTTTCCCGGGGCATGGGGAGGACCTGTTGAGCTCTATTCCTGGGCAACAGTTCTTCCATTCTCAGGAATCTGTGCCATTGTAATTGAGTAGCAAATTCTGTAATTGCTCTAATTACTTCCTGTTAAGTCCCCATCCCAATTACCATGAATTAGCAACAGTGACAACAGTTTGCCTGGTCAAGCCTTGCCAAGAAAAACCAGTGGAACTAGTTTTAGTTGCCTTGAGTTTCCTCCAAATCGGATGCTTAGAGGCTTGTGTCCCCACAGCTGCTGCAGTTTCTCCTGGGTCTGGCAGGCACATTCCAGACATTCACATCTCAGCTCAGATGCAGGCGTGCACATTATTTACAGAAAATCGCACTGTGCTGTGATCGGCTTGAGCTGACGTTTTCTAGGTGGGAGGCGGAGGCCGTGGGACCTGTGAGGGACTGTCCGAGTGTCCTCTCATTGACTTGGAGCAGGTGTACATCTGTTCTTCAAAAGTTCTAATGGGATGAAATTGGAAAAACAAATTTTTGAAATTCACGTGTTATGAACTCTGTTGAGTGATTTCCTCTGAAATGAGAGACTATTTGCAGACAAGGCGGTTGGCCTGCAGCTCTCCTTAGAACTGTCCTAGACCTCGATGCCATCCTATGGTTTCTTCCTGAGTGTAGGGTGCGCTGCTTGAAGCAAAACCAAAGGAAAGAACGTGGTCAGTGTGCATCACTACTGCAGCCAGTTCAACGCGCCCACCCACTGGGAGGGGCGCCGGATCACTTAACATTTTAAACCCATTTAACACTAAACCAGTAATCAGCCAGTGCTTTCTGTAACCAAGTTATCTGGCTCATGGGAACCTGACACTTGACTTTTCGGAAGAGAATACTTGCTTCTGTGGAGTGTCAATATTTGTCTCATTTCTTGAGACTTTGTTCAAAGTGATGAACGTGTGTAAATTAGGACCTATTTGTGTAAATTGGGCCACAGAGCTCTCTAGACACAGTCGGGGGGTAAAAGGCTGTGAAAGATGCTGCCTGATGTGAGCCGTGGCCAGGCACTTTGGAACCTGGGATCCCATCTCCAGCCTTTCAGAGGACATAGAGGAATATAAAATGCAGATGAGAGAGTTCATATTTTGGGCATCTCTGTTCTTTTGAAATCAAAGTGCAAAGAAAAAGTTTTGCCTTGAGGTCTTACCCCATACTTGTTTTTCTCCTGAGGTTTTAAAATTTTCTTAACTCCTTTTTTCTCCACAGATCCTTGGGGAAATTCTGTCTTCATATCTTCTTAAAAGATATGGTTAAATTGAACACTGAAATTTAAAAACATGCTTTCATACTATTTTTCTTTTAACTGATGTATCTGACGTTGGTGAAGAACTAAGTGGGCGTGTTGGTTTACTTTTATTTTTTTGAGACAGTCTTGCTGTGTTGCCCAGGCTGGAATGCAGTGGCACGATCTTGGCTTACTGCAGCCTCACCTCCTGGTTCACACCATTCTCCTGCCTCAGCCTCCTGAGTAGCTGGGATTATAAGTGCCTGCCACCATGGCTTGTTCATTTTTCTATTAGTAGAGACAGGGTTTCAACATGTTGACCAGGCTGGTCTTGAACTCCTCACCTCAGGTGATTTGCTCACCTTGGCCTCCCAATGTGCTGGGATTACAGGCATGAGCCGCCACACTCGGCCTGGGATATTCTTGATTGTAACTGTAATAGATCCCTTTAATAAAAACAAAACAGAACAACAACAACAACAAAACAGCTGTCTGAAAAGTCCTGAAATTAAAGAGCCCGCTTGGACAGGCATTTGGAAACCAGTTGAATGGCCCAGCACAAACCATATTTACATGGGCCATTCGGCCTCTTAAATCCTTAGGGTATTTGAAGTGGTGGGGATATTTGCATTTCTGCCTCTGGATATCATGTTAGTATGAATTCGACTAGTGTTTGAGGGCCAGGCTCAGATCCGGGAAAACAAGAGCCCCTGACCTCACACCTCTTCTCTTCTATGTGTGTGTGTGTGAGGAAAATAGAAAGCACAAGAATATTTTTTTTTCAATGAGCTGGAAAGATGGAAAAACAAGCTTAAGATGTTTAGTTGTTCAGAAGAAGGGAAGTGCAAGGAATACTAAGCTTTGCTGCTGCTGAAGGAGGCCCCTGGTGGAGGCTGTTTCAGAGGTGGGGTTTCTCTGAGAAAGGTAAGAGGCAAATAGGATGGCCCATCTGGTTTGCCAGAGATGGGGAAAGTTAGTATCCCCAAAACAGCCTCAGCATTCTGGCAAAGGCTTTGGAAAACCAGCTAGGGTGTGGGACCCTTGTTGGCCACTGGGTAGGAGGAAAACATTGCTGGTCCTGAGGACTGTACCATTCTTCCACTGCTATAAAGAACTACCTGAGGCTGGGTAATAAGGAAAAAAGGTTTAATCGGCATACAGTTCTGTGGGCTGTACAGGCTTCTACATCTGGGGAAACTTACAATCATGGTGGAAGGTGAAGGGGAGGCAGGCATGTCTTCACATGGCTGGAAGAGGAGAGAGAGTGAAGGGGAAGGTGCCATGCACCTCCAAACAACCAGATCTCAGGAGAACTATCATGAGG
Organism: Macaca nemestrina; assembly: GCF_043159975.1. Taxonomy (NCBI): domain Eukaryota; kingdom Metazoa; phylum Chordata; class Mammalia; order Primates; family Cercopithecidae; genus Macaca; species Macaca nemestrina. The sequence goes on along the minus strand of NW_027257552.1, from coordinate 239,521 downwards.
ACAACACTTGGGGGATTGTGCTCAACCATAAGAAACCATCCCCATAAGTCAATCACCTCCCACCAGGGCCCACCTCCAACACAGGATTAGAGTTCAGCATGAGATTTGAGTGGGGACACACAGCCACACCACGTCAGGCTTCCCATTCTTCTCCTGCATGTGCTTCCCAAATGGTTCTGTCATTGGTTTTTGTTGATACATAATATATGTACGTATTTTCTGAGTGCATGTGATATCTTGATTCATCCCTATATTAATCAAATCTGGGTACTTGGGATGTCTTTCACTTGAAATATTTTCTTTTCCTTGTGCTGGTAATGCTCACATTATTCTCTCCTAGCTGTTTTGATAATACACAGTAGATGACCCACTGCCATCCCCCTGCTGATTTACCAATAGTAGGTCTTGTGCTCCCATTAGGCTGTGTGTTTGTGCCCGTTGCCAGCCTCTGCCCATCCTGCTTATGAGTGAGCTCTGCTGGGCCCTGTTGACCACCTACTCTTGGCCTCCATGAGATCTGCTCTCAACTCCTGCTTATGAGTGAGAACATGCGCCGTTTCTTTGCTTGGCTCATTTGCTTAACACAATGTCCTCCAGCTCCATCCATGCTGTCTCGGATGACAGGGCTCTCCGCTGTGTGGTAGAGTATTGCTCCTGTGTATGTTCGGGCCATGTTCCCTTCATCCCCTGTTGACGGGCACTCGGGTGATTCCGGACCTTGGCTTCTGTGGATGGTGCTGCATTGAAGCTGGGAGCAGTCACTGGCTTCATATTCAGGGGACGTGAGCCACTTTGATGTTCTCAAGCAGCCTATCCCCAAAGCCCTCTGTGGAATGCCGCATTCCTTTGTGCCCTTGGCTTCCACTAGGATGAACCGTTGGAAAGTGGATTTGAATGCTTGGGTTTCTGTCTTTAATTGGTACCCGGCTGCACTGACCAAGCAGGGGTCCCAGTGACCCTGGACACTACCTCACATAAGGTCCAAAGATGCTGTTAGGTTTTTTTTTAACTTAAAAAAAAAAAAAAAACTATGGACCTGGTTAAGATATAGCATTATCAGTTAGTGTTTTTCCTATTGGAAAGGTGTATATTTTATTTTCTAAGAAGGAAAGAAATCCTGTTAAATACTCTAACCACAGATTAAATCATGTCAAGGAAAGAGGTACTATTTTGGGGGAAAATTGTCCCTTCATGTCAAAGATCAAGGGAATGAATTCCATTGTTTAATTGAGTTAATTATGAAATCTTAAGTGGTTTTGAGAAGACGAGCTGCGGATGCTGCAAAACATGAGACTGATACTGATTTAACGTTAGTCAGCCCTGACAGAATGTGGCTAATATTTAAAGCTTGCTCCAGTATTGCTTGATAGATTGTAAGTTAAAGTAAAGATTGGTTTGATGCTTTTATTTTACAAAATATTGAGGAAAAGTTTGACAGCCAAGGAAACAGCCTTCAACCAATTTATTCCTAATTTCTATCACCAGAAAAATTTGTCCTGTTAATTCCAGAATTTACTTTTGGAAAGTTCCTGTAAGGAGAGCAGAGGTATTGGTGGTTGAATGATGACTTGAATTTAGGTGAAGATCCTTAAGTATTTCATAGTCATGTTTGTCTTGGTGGTTTTAGCAATTTTATATTAAATTTAGAACTGCAAGTCAAACCAAATGTGTTCTTTTGCTTTTGTGATACTCCTTTGTTTGTAAGACTATACTTGTAAAGAATGATAAAATGTGTATAGGGCATTTTCTCTGTGTAGATATTAGGATTTTTAGGGAAACAAATTAATCATTCTTCTAATAGACATTGTGCTGTGTGTTGGGTCCTTTGTATATTAGTTGAATTATTATAATGAGGACCACTTGAAAGTATGTTTCTATACAAGATATTTTATATGCTGCCTTGTGTTATGCAAAATCCTTCATCCTCTAAGAAGACTAAGTAATGGGTTGGAGGAGAGGTTTAATTCCCCATTAGGTCTATTCCGAATGCCCAGAATTGAATGCGAGTATGAATTATGTTTTCGAAGTGGGGTGTGTGTGGTGAACTCCTTTTTAGATCATGGGAGGAGGAGGTAAAGCAAAGATCAGATTTGCTGATGAACATTTGTGCATATTCTAGTGGAGAAGTCATATGACCTGACTGCACCTGCGTACTCTGATTTTGGTGTCGTTAGTGTCTGTAGCCACAAGCCTCAGCTGAAAAAGAAAGGCTTCCTGGATGGGGAAAATAGGAATCGGTAAGAACCCGAAATTGTCTGTCATGGCCTGTGAGTCACAGGTAAATAAACCTGCCTGAGGGGACGTTGGCTGTACAGTATTTTCCTTCTGTTTTAAGACTGTCAGAAAAAGGTCAGTTCTATTGTGTTGGGTCCCTGGACCTCATCTTTGCTGCAGAGGGGACTTGCCATTATACCTCTTGCCCCCAGTGCCCACGAGGCTGATGCCACATAGAAGACCTGCAGGTCAGTGGAGTTGAACAGGCACCGGACACGCTGTACACCTTGGAACACATCTGAGAAGTGCATCCTTGCAGCAGGTCTGGGGTGAGAGCGTGTTCCATCTCCTCTGCCTTCTCTGGCTTTGCGGGCCTTTGAAGTTGGGCCCGGAAAGTGAAATTAGTTTCATTTTCTCGAGGTCAAAGCCGGAATCAGGCTCATCATTTCCTGCAGTGTTCACAGCAGCAGCTCTTAAACTCGACATGACCTGAATCCGGATAGTCGAGGTTCCGCCCTGCTTTGTGACTCGGTTGTGTGTGGTCTTGAGAAAGTGAACATGGGTTTTCTTGACGCTGAGGGGGCCGAAGAGACCCGCCCTTCACTAGGGGTGTGTGTGAAGCATTGGACCCTCCAGTCAGGAGGCAGCAGGGACTCGGGAAAGCCCCACATGCCCTCCAGTTCCCTTATGTTGAAATGGTTTGTACTCGGCCATGCCGGGTTATTTTGGGAGGTAAGTGGGGGGTTCACATGGGGGTATGCAGTATTCTTAGGTGTCAGGTGCGAGAGTTGAATTTGTAGAAGCTGTGCAGATAGGAAAGGACCTGGCAGGGAGTGCTGTTTACACGGAGCCCATTTAACGCGAGGTCTGCGCTCTCCCTGGGTCCGTGTCTGACCGGTGTCTCCCAGTCTGCAACGGGGCGTTCACGTGACTCGGCGCCATCATCCCACTCTGTGTAGATGTCCGAGGATCTGTGCGTGGCTGCTCTGTTAGAGTGAGTTATGCTAATGAACTGAGAAACAGTGAACAAACCCTGAATTGGTCAGCACTGGTTCCACGGCGAGTTCTGCCGTGGTTGGAGTCATTCATCATAAAGTGTGCTGGACTCCTATGCAGAGCTCTGATTTTCAGAGGCCCTTTAACTTGGCAGCTAACCAGCGGCTTCCTTCAGAAGACATTTGAGTCCCCTTTACCTGCCAGGGTGACCCTGGGAGTTTGAAGATGAGTGAGACAAGCCCTCCCTGTCTTGTGGATTTTACTGTCCAGAGGGGAGACAGATGTAGATGGTGAAGGAGGCCCTATCGGGGTCAGCGCATGTCGGTTTTATTTCTGTAGCACTTGCTGTGTTCAGGCTGTGCCCCGGGCCATGTGCAGAGCATCTGGGGACCCTGCCCATGGCATCCCAGGCACAGCTAGCATCCGCACCATCTTCGTACTTGACCTGAGTTTTGGGGGAAGTACCGAGTACGGCTTCTGCCTTTGCTGGAGAGAGTTGGAGTCAGGGAAGTCCTCCACAAGGAGATGATCGCCAGCTGATTCCTCAAGAAAGAGAGGTGGTTCCCACAGGGGCAGAGCAGGGCAGCATGCACAGACGTGGGTGTGGGGTCTGGGGCAGGTGCGTCTGAGTGGGGTCTGCTGGGAGACAGCGGGAGTGAGGTGTGAAGGCATTTCAAAATTTACAGGATAAATTATCACTAAGGTGATGCTGGGGGAACAGATAAAATCAGGACTCTCTAGGGTAAAAGTGGACCTAGGGTTACCCTGGGCGTGGGTGTTTTCAGGCTCTGAAGGCAGAGATTTAGGAAATTGGGCAGAGTTGAGCCCCAGATGAGGATGAAGGCTACCCTTGGGGGGGATGTTGAATGAGACAGGGATGGAAACCCAGTGAATATCCTGGGGTCAGTCCGGCAGGAAGGCAACAGAGGAGACTGGTGCCCTCAAAGACCCTGTGGGTCCTGCCTCTCAAAGTGCTGGGATTACAGGCATGAACCACTGCTCCCTACCGTTACTGGTAAAATTTCTAAGCTACTGTCTCTCATACCCACTCCCGTATTTTTTTTTTTTTTTAAACTAGGTTTATGGCTGTATTTTTTGCAAGGGAACCAAACAGTTACCTGTTTGAAGTACAAATAACACGATGTTTAAAAACCAAAAAAGGTCATTTTGCACAGAAGTTTCCAAATACCCAGTTGGTTTGAGCCTTGCATTGCAGTGCCACTACCTGCTCTTAAATTTCTACACGATGTAGAGATAGCAAGGCAGGGACCACTCATACATCTTCAAGTTTTGATTCTATTAACTTGGGTATACTTTCAATTATTTTGGCACACCTGTGAGTGTCACAAGCAACGCCAGGGTATTTATTTTGAAGCTTGTCAAAGGAAGAGTTGGGAAGATTTTCACATTTTTAGAATTTTCATAGTAGTTATAATTTACAAAGAATGTAAAATTGTGTAGTCATTATTTTGCTTTTTTCTAGATGTGTCCCTAAACAGGGTTGCTAACTAATTCTACATCACAGGTTTCAGAACTGTACCCTTTTGGAGCCGATGTCTGTAATCGCGGAATTCCGCCTCATCAGTTCACTTTAAACGTGTTTAAAAGGTTTTCTTTATCCTAGTTGGAACCTGTGGCTATACTTTGTTTTGACTGCTGAGGAATATTCCATGATGGAAACTGTAATTCATCTGTTTTTCATATCGATGGGCATTTGGATTATTTTGGGAGGGTGTGTATGTCTATTCAGCCTTCATTTTTTCAGGATTTTTTGTAGAAGATAATGTAACAGTATAACATCCTCTGCTAGGGAGCCAACATGAACGCTGATTACAGCACACAGACACTCACGCCTTGTTACCAATACACAGAACCATTTTCTTAAGTTGAAACACAGTAGCAGAACCTGAAGCCATGTGAATGGGTCCTCCGATCTTACACTCGGGAATTCACTTTTTATTACTATGTCTGCTAATTAGGAAGCATATCAATTATACAGAAATCTGAGAATGTATAATTATACATTTATAACAGAAGAAAACTTAATTTTAATACCCCAGAACACATGGCTATGTTTTTCCCTCATGCCCCACCACTGTTTTCTTTGCTTGAAATGTGAAATGACACTTGAATAAGGTTTTCTAGCGACTGTTAGACTGGCATAGTTCTTCAGAGACAGAGGATGTAAAGCACATGGAGAATTTCTGTTTGTGGAATGTGATTTCCCGGTGGCCTCATTCAGGTTGCCGCCGCCTTCCCCTCTGGCTGCCTGCACCGTGGGACGTCTGAGGAGGTCCCTGTTTCATCCTCTGGAAGTTCTGAAAAGGAAGGAGAGGAGGGCGTGCAGGGTGTGGTACCTTTGTGTTGGTCCTTCGAGCTATTATTTGGAGTCTCGGCTGCCTTGGTGGTTGCTGCCTTTATGTCCCTAGCTCGTGGCTTTGTCCTTGTGTCTAACAGGCAGACAGATGGAAAGGGAAGTTGTATTCAGCCAACAGCTTGATCTTATTCTCAAGGCTCAAATAGACTGGGTATTTGGAGACTTCTACGTAAATTGGCATTTTTGGTTTTTAAACATGGTGTCTTATTTGTACTTCAAATGGGTAACGGGTTCTCTTGGAAAAAATATAGCCATAGAGCTGGTTTAAAAAAAAAAAAAAGGGAGTGGGTGTGAGAGAGCGGCTTAGAAATTACACCAGTAATGGCAGGCCATGGTGGCTTAGGCCTGTAATTCCAGCACTTTGAGAGGATGAGGCAGGTGGATCACCTGAGGTCAGGAGTTCGAGACCAGCCTGGACAACATGGTGAAACCCCGTCTGTACTGAAAATATGAAAATTAGCCGGGCATGGTGACAGGCACCTATAATCCCAGCTACTTGGGAGGCTGAGGCAGGAGAATCACTTGTACCCGGGAGGCAGAGGTTGCAGTGAGCCGAGATCGCACCACTGCACTCCACCCTGGGCGACAGAGCAGAAACTCCATGTCAAAAAAAACAAAAAACAAAAAACAAAAAAACCACCCCAGTGATGGAAACCTGACTGTGTCATCTGTGATGGAGATGGTGGATTATTTCGTTTTTAGTGGCAGGATGAATTGGATATATTTGCAGTATTGATCTTGACAAGGGAAATGGTCAGAACCAAATGTGACGCCCAGCTTGGGCCTCGCCGTTGGCAGAAGACCCTGGTGGGCAACAGACTGGAGACTCGGAGACCGAGGGGAGAATTCTCATGCCGTGATGTTATTGCAGTCACTGCTTCTGGACTCCTGCTGGAGGGAGCGGTCCCCTGGCTTTACAGGCTTTGGTGTAGTGGAGACCTTCGGACCTGCCTCTCCTGGCACACCTGTGGGTGTGGCGAGCAGTGCCAGGGCTGAGGCACAGGTGCTGAGACCGGAACGTGGACGGGAGAGGCTGCACACGGTGCGCGGCAGGCGTCTGCTCAAGCAGCTGGGGGTTTCCGCAAGGGGGCGGGGCGATGGTTTTCTTCCTTGAATTTGGGTGGGGAGGGTGTTCTGGGGTGCTGTGTCTGTACTTGTGTTGCTCTGAGGTCAAGGTGTGGCCCCGAATCCCTGTCCCTCTGCCAAAGTGAGGGTTTGCCCATTTTCAGGTCAGATTTCCCTTGGGTCCGGCCTCTAGGAGTTGGGGGCATTCGAAGGGGGCATGAGCACGGTGGACGCGAGTCGGCCTCTTCGTCTCCCCCCAGCTCCTGGGCTGTGTGTGAAGAGCTGCCCAGCGGAATCGCCCTCCTGCCTGGTGTTTCATTCACCAGAAATCGTTCTCACTGTGGACTCTTGACTCAAATTTAATCCAGGAATGGAACGTGCTGTTGCTGGATGCCACACACAACATCAGGAGCCTAGTTGGGGATTATATGATCTTACCCCACACCTTAAAACTGAAGACTCTAATTGTCAGGCCTCTGAGCCCAAGCCAAGCCATTGCATCCCCTGTGACTTGCACGTATATGTGCCCAGATGGCCTGAAGTAACTGAAGAATCACAAAAGAAGTGCAAATGCCCAGCCTCGACTTAACTGATGACATTCCACCACAAAGGAAGTGAAAATGGCCAGTCCTTGCCTTAAGCGATGATATTTTGTGAAATTCCTTTTCCTGGCTCATCCTGGCTCAAAAAGCTCCCCCACTGAGCACCTTGTGACCCCCACTCCTGCCCGCCAGAGAACAACCCCCCTTTGACTGTAATTTTCCTTTACCTATCCAAATCCTATAAAACGGCCCCACACTTACGTCCCTTCGCTGACTCTTTTCAGACTCAGCCCGCCTGCACCCAGGTGAAATAAACAGCCATGTTGCGCTCACAAAGCCTGTTTGGTGCTCTCTTCACATGGACGCGCATGACAGTAGTTAAGGAGATACTGAAGTCTTTGCCAGCTCCAAGAGCTTTTTCAGTTTGTTGGGCCATTTTAGGCAGAAGGAAAGGCTTGCTTAGAGAATCTTACAGAAATGTTTGGTGCAGCGCCGCTAAACCGTGGAATAAATGTGTAACTTTCCGTGGCGGCCCTCTGGAAAGAGATGCACTTTGAGTGCACCCTGGCCTGCTCGCTACAAGAATCGGCTGTGTCACCCCGCTTTCCGTGGGTCTGCAGGTGTGCGTGGTCCATCGCCCTGCACTGTGGCCGTGGAAGGGAAGATGATCTGGAATGCTGGTGACAGTTCTAGGTGCGTGTTGATGTGTGCTGCTTTCTACAGGTAAGAACATTTCTGTTTAATAAACATCTCATCAGGATGATTGCAAGATATTTGAGTCTCATTCAGTAGTGTTTCTGGGTTCCTTCTGTTTTTAATCTGCTTTCTAGCACTAGGCAAGTGAAGACATGGAAAGTAATAAATCCATCGAACTTGCAGAGACGTGGTGTTGTGTAGGAGCAAACTGTAGCTTCTGGCTCTGTTTAAAGATTGTAGTAAACTCTTACCTGGTGTGGTCACATTTGTTTAATCGAAATGTGAATGAGTCAAAGCTGGCACCTGCATTGTTGATGAAATACCAGATTTTAAAGGAACATGTCGATATGCCGTAAGATACCAGCAAAGTTCCTCGCTGAGGTTCTGCGCGGGTTCGGAGGAGCTGGGCCTTGCGTCACCAGGGTCGTCTCTGGTAGCAGATGCTCAGTGTTGGGCATTAGTCACTTAGCCTTTCCAGGGCCGAGGAACAGTTCGCTGTGGTGTTTTTAGAACCTGTATTTTGAGTCCGTTTGTCCAACTTGACTCAAAGTTGCTGCCCAGTTTCAGACCTTTGCCTCACACCGTGCGCTCATTTTCCTGTCCCCTGATAACTGCCTCAGTTGCCTCCAGCCTGACAGTCGAGCCTCATCGTTCATGGACACAGGCTCCGTCGTGGGGCCCAGGCCGCGACTCCGGCTTGCACAGTTCCATGCCTGTCACCGTGGTTTATCACACCACTCCCGGGATCTCCCGTTTAGAGGAAGAGAGTCCCTTTCCTGCAGGCCCTGTGTGGTGTGGAAACCACCCCTACCTACCTTTCTCCTGTTTGAACTGTACCGTGAAGCTACTTCTGTTCTAGTCAACCGTCAGAATTTAAGGTACGGTGATTTATGTAACTTATCACACGCTTCTCAGCGGTTCTTTATGAATTTCATTCTGTTGTGAAATTATTGCAGTTTTCATGGCTACGCTGGTCTCAGGTTGTGGCCCTTGGTAACTATCTTGAAATGAATTGCGTTCCCCATTGTGTGTTAAGGTTTTGTCTGGGAGCTGTTGAGGCCTCACCTCTGCTTAGGGCGGTGGCTTTGCTCTCCTGACAAGAGGAAGAATCTTATTTAGAGCATTTCTAATGTGGTTTTTGCTTCCAGACAGAATTACTTTTTTCACAGAGATGGCCACTAAAGTTGTAAATTATGCTCAGGAAGACACACGGGTCAGCTGACAGAGTGGAGTCCAGAACATACCCAAAGACGCAAAAGCAATTCAGTGGAATTTGAGTCTTTTCAACAAATTTTGCTGGAATTATGGGACAGCCATATGCAAAAGAGTGAAAACAAGGAGAAATTCCTGTATGAAAATTAAGGTAGACCATAGCCCTGAATGTAAAATGCCAAACTACAAAACCTGTAGAAGAAACGGAAATTGTCAACACCTAGGGTTAGAGCTCTTAGCCATGATACCATTATCCATAATCAAGGAAGAAAACAAGTAGGGTAAGACTCATCAAAATTAAACTTTTAATGTAAAAGACACCCCTAGGGTATTGAAGAGACACATTTTCTATAGAGGGGGAGAAGATGTCTACGAACCATGCAGCCAGCAAAGGACTTGTATCCAGAATGCACAGGACTCCCATGGCTCATGACAGAGAACAAACCACCTGACTTAAAAGTGGGCAGAGACCTGAACAGATGCTTCGCTGAGAAGGATGGGAGGATGGCACGAAAGCATCTGAAATGACCTTCAGCATGACTGGTTGCACCGAGATGTGCACCAAAGCCGCAGTGAATTTGTTCACACCCCTGCTGGAGCACCTGACTAAGGTCTTCCGACAGCCCCAGGTGCTGGTGAGGACAGGCAGTCGGGACTCCTGTGCGATGCTGGGGTTCAGCACGGTGCAGACAACTTGGCGGTTTCTTACAAAACTGATCTCACATAAACATGGGGCCTGGTGACCCCACTCCTGGGTATTTACCCTCGAGAAACAGAAGCTGATGTTCAAGAAAAACTGTGCCCAGATGTTAATAGCACTGTCTATAGTTGCCCAAAACAGGTTACAATGTGCCGCAGCCATACATGGAATAATAAACACCCAGCAGCCCCGAGGCCGGGGGCTGCTGATAACAGGACACCCTGGGTGTACCTCCAGGCACGATGCCCAGGAAAGAGACAGGCTGAGCCTGCTGTGCTGTGACCTGCCCCTCCGACAATACTCACAAAAGACAGACCAGTGGGAATGGAGAACATGGAGACGGTGATTGCTGGGAATGGGCGAGTGTGCTTATGAGGTCTCGTGAGTGGGTCTGGGGCTGTGGGACTGTTCTGCTTGTGTGATGATGATGATGATGGGAATATTTGTGCCGAAATCCACAGAACTGAACACTGTCCACTTTACAGTAATTTTTAAAAAGTGGTAATATGCTCATTTTCAGTACTGTTTTTAATGGAAGATGGAGTTTGCAGACAATTCGTTAAGGCAAGCCTGTCTCGGTACCCGGATTGGGTTGGAGTAAGCTCATTTTCAATACTGTTTTTATGGAAGACGGAGTTTGCAGACAATTCATTAGGGGCGTGTCTCAGGGCCGCTGGGTTGTGTTGGGTTGGAAAAGCCTTCCCTGTTGCAGGCAGTAGCATGGGGCATGGAAAGGATATCGCCACGGAAACACATAGAATCCTTTGAGGAAACATGTGCATTTCTAACTTGCTATAAGATAGAATTGGAATTTGTAATGGTTTTGTTTTCTAGAGTCTTGGTAGAATAGGGAGACAGTGTAATGAAAGCTAATTTTGAAATGAAGAATTTTAAAGATTTTCAACAGCAATAGCTCTAGGAAGTCCCTGGAAATGTAAAGATGTTCAGTAGCGATAGCTCTAGGAATAGTCACCCTGGAGTTGCTTCTTGAGCATTGGTTTCCTGGCTGTATCTTCCGACTTTCATTTTTAAGTTTTGCTGTGAGTTGGGGATGTGTGGGAATAGCCATCGGTGTTGGGTAGGAGTGGCCCTGCAGGGGTGCATGTGTCCCGAAGCCTGGGGCACTGTTTCAACCTAGCTTGGAACATGGGGACTGTTGTCTGTGGCTGGAGTAAGAGTACCAGCCTGGCAGGCTGGGGGAGCCCACGGGGTGGTCTGGGCACACTGTCCTCCCTGCCTGCAGGACGGCAGCTGGAGGAGCTTGAAGGCTGCCTGCCTCGTGGCTGTCAGCGCAGCAGCCCCTTCTGTCACTGGAGCAAGCTTTGGATCCGAGAGTCTCTGCGCCTGGACTTGCCTCCTGGGACCTCCGCCACTGCCCTGAGGGCCCTGGTGCCACTTTCCCTGTGGGACCCAAGCCTCAGACAGCTGCGACTCCAGATTCGGTTGCTTTCCCTGACGTCTTCTTCCAGCACGAGTGCTCATTTCACTCAGTGCAGAGCCTCAGGTTCCCTCCAGATCCCCAGAGACGGAATCTCCCAATTTAACAATATCGATGGTGACAAGATTTGAGCGGCACTGATTTAACTCAGCTTCCAGAGTTTAAGTTCTCAAGACACAGTCCTGCTCCTTCCCTGTCCTGATCCTGTGTGGCTGGTGTGGATGTGGGGTTTCCAGAGGGTGTGGCTGAGGCAGAGGCTGGTTGTGGGGTTTTGGTTGTGTGGAGTAGGGGATCAGTGGACACTGGCTTTCCCAACTCACTTTCTATGTAGCTCCCAGTTTCTCAAAATCATAATTATCTTGGATTCCCTGTGAAACTGGGAGTCAGGCCTTGTGTGCAGTGCTGGGTGGCCATGACAAGGCAGGAGGGAGAGATAAGAACAGGGAGGATGGGTTTGTCAGAGGAAGAAACCCCTTGCCGAATCCCTGTGTCTGTTTTAGGTTAAAGACGAATGGCTGGGTGACAGATGTCTCACTGTTGTGGCTGGACCTTGCTGTGCTGAACCCTGAGCAGGGGCCCCAGTAGCTGCCTCCTGCCAGGCTGGGGCCACAGGGCTGGGCTTCTGCCTCTAGGGTGGGTTGCAAGGGCTTGTGCCAAGGTACAAGGGTCTGCACAGCTCCTGTGTGACCTGAGGGACATGTGGGAAGCTGGTCTGTGCTCCTTACCTGGGAGAAGCTGAGCTCACCTGGACCAGAGCCTCTGGGGAGGTAGGAAGGCAGAGGCCTGGAATTCCTGCTTTCCCCAGACAGCAAGAAAGCACCTGCTCTGAGATGCCCTCAGCGGCCATATATAGTTGATTTTAACATGAGGGAAGATGCCAATTAACCCGGCTCTGTGGGGAGCTTTGAGGAGTCCAGGCCCTGGGCCCCAGGCTTTTTTATATGTTCCTTCCTGAACAAAAAACAAAAGAGGCTGATGTCCACTGCATGGGGTAGCACATGCCGAACTTGTGTGGGGCTTGTCCCTGCGTTTCCTTGGTGCTCCTCCCTGCCCCCACAAACACCAGCCGTTCCAGGCTGAGGCTTGTCCTGGTTAGACCCTCGTTGATGGGGTCTGTGATCCTGGATCGAGGGCCCAAGCACTTCTTTCATTATTAAAATGATTCACCTGAGACGCATGACTGCCTCTAAACATCTCGTGAGCATGAGATACAGCCAGTGCCACCGAACCAAGCTCAATATTCTAGTGTAAAGGAGAAATTTTACTTTTAATGTGCTCCTGGGACTCAGATGTAAATATTCAATTCCTGTTAAACTTTGAAGACCTTGAGAACCTCTGAGATTCCTTGGAAACTACTCCTTGGCCCCACGACTAACTCTCCTGTGGAAGGAGGCTGGGGTGGTCCGTGGGGGAGGACCGGGTGGTCCGCGGGGTCTGGGGTCCTGCTGCGTTCTCCAGGATTCCTTCCGTTTCATCATTAGTCCCAGCTCTTCAGCAGGTGGAGCAGATTCACTGACATTTCCATTATTTTGTTCCTGTGTTCACTCAGTTAACTGAATCAATATTTACCAGAAATAATTGATGGCGAGATGGGAATTATTGGTGATTCCCGGACACAGGCAGCCTGTATAGACAAGCGTGTTACAGTGTCTGATTTCCGAGATGTTGGTCCACACCTTCTCAGGAACACACTTTCAGGGGTAGATTCCTGTGCAGGAGAAGCTGTTTTACCCCGAGACGCGGTGGCGGCCCCTGCACTGGCATGGCAGGGTGGCTGTGTGACTGGGCAGGGCTGGACGTGCTCCTGCCTGCCCCTGCGCTGGGCGGCTGCCTCCGCCGCACATCTGTGTCGAGGGTGCCTGCCTTGGTTCCCCCAGCTCGAGGTCATAGAATTGTACCTTCCTTGACACATTTCTGTATAGAGATGATTAGATCTGGGGGCTGAATCTCAATCTGACATGCATGTGGGTAAATTATTCACGTGAATGACTTGGGTTCTCTATATTCAGGGTCAGGAGACGTGAGGTGGGTTTGGAGATGGCTGCCTGGCCTCAGGAAGTTTCTCTCAGAGCCTGTTTCTTTCTCTAACAAAGTAAATGATTCCTACCTCACCAGGCTTGACACACACTCAGTACTCAGATGCTGTCTGGTCTTTATTATAGTCAGTATTTGCTGAACAGCGTGGCTGGTAAGAAAATGCATTATCTTTACAATTTATAGAATGTCATACAAGGCAAGCATGGAACTCGGACACTATCCTAATCTGAAGATGCTGGTGCTTACTCTTCTCCTTAAGCATTTTATTGTAATTCTGGTGTCTGTCAGCCGAGTCATATGACGGTACCTCACGCATGATGCCAGCTCTCAGATACCTAGGAAGGGGGAGCCTGAGGCTGCCAGGGAGCATCCCTCCTGCCTCCAGCCCTCGGGGGTTTCTCTCTCTCTCTCTCCTTCCCTCTGTCACTCCCTATCCCCCGCTCCCCTCCCTGCCCCCCTCACTTACTCTACAACAGAGGCCCAGACTTTGACAAATCCCAGCTGGGCCTATTTAACTCTTGGCTGGGAAACCAGAGGGAAAGGGGCCCAGTTATTACAGAAATCCAGAGAATTGAAATAGAATGTGAGCTACTTTTGTGTCTTGTTTTTCATTTTAATCTGAATATAAAAGGCAAGTGTCAAAACAAAATCGGTGCTAACTGCGCCACACAGCTCCGAGTCTGCCTTGTCGGGGCTCCGTGGGTTCTCACTCCCTGGCCTTCTCCATGAGCATCTGGACATGCCGTGGGCTGCAGAAAGCATTCAGCTATGGTCCTTTGAATGTTCCAGAGTCACATTTAATAAAAATCTTCACATTCATCCATGGCCAAGTCTTGATTTAATAACAGATATTGCAGGTCTTTGGGTGGGGCTCAGCCTCTGTTTTAGAAGCAGCTGCGCCATCCGAGGGGCAGGTCCGTGTGGGCTGGTGACCCAGTCCTGGTAGTGGGGGGCCTTGAAGTTCTAGAAAGTAGTGATGCAACCTGTGGCATACATAAAAAGCTTCTTGTGCCCCCCTGAGAAGCTGGGGCTTCCCCTCAGTACTGTGGTGTGCTGTGTTTGTGATTGTGCCAGATGCTAAAAGGGTTAGGGAGATGCCTAAAAACCAGGCTCCCAAAGACAGCCCTTCATGTCTGGTGTTTTCACATATGTATGCACACCTGTTTGACATGTGTACACCTGCTTCATGCATGCACCTGTTTCATATGTGTACACCTGTTCGTGTGTACATTCACCTGTTTCACGCATGTGCCTGTTTCGCACGTGTAGGCCTGTGCATTCACCACCCTGTATTGCGTCATACATTGTATTTTACAGATTGCTTTTCACTTTGTATTGTGAGCTTATAATGACTTTATGAAGAAAAGAGGGGGCCCTGGCAGCCTTTGGCTCTGAGAAACGTGATGTCGCGGGAACAGATGAGACAGCCCCGGTGAGGCCGGCAGAGGCCGTCGTGTCCTGGGAGCCCGTGCGCATCCACTGTGCGTCGCTGTGTGACAAGTGACCCCAAAGCCTAGTGGCTTAAGGCAACATACACGTATGACTGTACAGCTTCTACAGGTTGCAGATTCAGGGCAGCCCTGCTGAGCGGTCCTGGCCCAGTCGCCTTGGGTCACTGTGAAGATGTTGTCCCTGTCCAGGGCTGCGGACATCTGTAGGCTCAGCTGGGCTGGAGGTTCTGCTCCAGGATGCTGTGCTGACATGTCTGCGGGCGGAGGCCTAGTCCTCCACACCTGGCCCCTCCCTGGGGGTGCCAGGTGCATCCCTGCCCAGGGCTGCTCCTTTCCCCAGAGACGTGGGAGTGCTGGTCTTATGCCCAGCGTCAAGGTGGCCGGTCCCCTGGGCCATACTGACCAGCCCTGAGCTCTGCAGGAGGGAGCATGCAGCCGTATGAGCCCCAGGAGGGAGGTCATGGGGCCATCGAGGGCTGGCTTCTGGGCCATGTGAGAAGCCTTGGGTGTTGCCTTAAAGCTGAGGAAAATGGCAGAATCTGGCTGGGAGCTGGAGAGAGAGGAGAGCATGCGTGTGGGTTTGCCAGGCCCTGAAGGTCGGGACAGGGCTAGAAGTACTCACATTCACAGATCCCTTTCAGGGTCAGGGCTCACAGGGTGTTCCTCTGTGACTCAAGGTACGTGCTTGTTGAGGGTGGTTTTCTGTGTTTTGTTTGATGCATCAAGAAGAAGGTTATTTTCAGTGCGGTAGGTGTAGGGGGTGAGTCTGGGGCTGCTGATCCCAGAGGAATGTCCTGGAATGGAAGTGTGGACAGGACGGAGGGCCAGGTGCCAACGGACAACAGTGTGGAGGGAGAGAGGCTTGTTGCATGTGGCCGGTAGATGGTGACGTGTTGGAGTGACAGGGTCTGTGAGGGAAGAGCCTCACAGTCTAAGGGCGTCAGTCTAAGGACGTCGAGTTTGCTGAGGAATCTGCGAAATGTCCTGGTACAGACGGGTAGCGGCTGCTGGGGCGTGCGGATCCCCCTCTTGGGAAGGTGCGGGTGGCTGCGTGAGGACAGCCTGAGGTCCCGGTGCCAGAGACGGTGGCGTGTGCAGCAGGGCCTAGGACAAGCCTGGGATTCGATTGTGGAAGAGGTGGGTGCTGTGAGGGAAAGGCCGCTGCGACTGAACTCTACTGGGATTCCGGTGAGAATGTGAGGCGTGTCGGGGGCAGGGTCAGGAGCAAAGACTTGTTTCCCCTACTCAGCGGCTACTCCTGCAGGGCTGGGCGACAGTGGAGGTGGCGCAGGAAGGCGTTCGCTGAAGCCCGTGTTCTGTGACTTGACAGGTGTTCCTCCCATGAGGGTGGAGTGGAGACTGGACGCTGGGTGGCTTTTTGGGAGCTGCGTCCTGCGTGACCCCGTGTGTAGTGGGCTCACAGCAGAGCTTGAGTCCTTCCTTTACAGATACTTTTCAGAGTTCGCCCGCCTTTAGATTCTCTGATTAACGTGTGTGATCAGAGTCTGCCACCTGCCAGGCCAGGAGGTTCCCCGCATGTGGCTGGTCCCCTGACACCCTGAGAAACGTGACTCGAGAGGATCACCCGAGTTTCCTAAATATGAGTCACCTGCCTTCTCTTTGCTTTCATGCCTCCCCCAGGGTGGGCCAGTCCCGTCAGCCGCAGCGATACCTGCATGCTGGGGTTACAAGGAGATTGGGGGTGTGGTTCCCCAGGGAGATTCGGTGACTGAGGATGCTGTCATAGCAGCCAACATGTCCTTATTGTTCTCACTTTTAATGAAGTTCAGTTACTAGGTTTTCCGATGCACAATGACATCCTTGTGAAAAATTGGTGATCAAGGAAGCAAAGAAGTGTGGGAAAATGATCCTGCCCTTAAACTTAAGAAACGATAAAACAGCAAAGAGCCCTGAAGAGCCCATGAACCTCCTCATGGGGCAGTGAGGAGACACCTCAGTAATGGCTTAAAAAAAAAAAAAAAAAAAAGAAATCAGATAATACTGAAGAAAACGTAAACTAAATTTTGGGTCTCTATGGGTAAAGAGATTGTGGTTTACATTTTGTAGGCATGTGTTTTTACACTTAATTATTTTTCTTTGTTGGATTTAGAATTAGTCACAATAAACACGATTTTTTTAAACTGGAAAAAAATTGGGGTAAGTATACAAAGTCTAATCCCTTTGTGATATTTCTGTACTGTGAGACTCCAGATACAAAATTGAAGCCCAGACTCTGTCTCTAACGAACCGGAGAGAAAAGTGGTCATCTCCTTCAGGACAGTCTGGCCTCCAAGCATCTGTCTATCCTCCCAGTCTTGGGCACACCTGCATCACTGGTGCTTCCTGCCAGGCTGTGACTCTGTGCTCAGGTTTCAGGAGCACCTAGAACAGTTTTCCTGGGAGCTCCTTCTTAGTCCTGGATCCTGGAAGCACAGGCTTTTGATGAAGGACTCTCCCCACTGCCAGGTAACTCGATGATTTCCCCCCATTCTGTATTTCTCTCATGGGGCGCAGAGAGTCTGGGCATGGTGTCCTGGCCCTGGAGCCAGCTCTAGGGCTGCATGGCGGCCTTGCCTCTGCCCCTTATGTGGGAACAGGGCAGTGGAGAGGAGAAGGGAACCAGGGTCTTGCCCGTTCTGTGTCTCAAGAATACAGGAACACATCATCCCACTCCCTTGCACCATTTACAGCCCAAGCTTATGTGAAGTATTTAAGTTATTTTATAACTTATAACCTCCCTTGACAATGATGTATTTTATATAAGCAGCACATAGAAAGTGATAATTTTAATACCCTATCAAGCAAGATCTAAACAATAAGGAACAGATGTCACTGTAGAAAAGTTACTTTCTCCAGGAAACATTTATCTACTGCAGATGGAAATGAATCATCGCTTCCTCCTTGGTGTCTCCTGATGAGCCTGTGAAATTCTGTCCTGTTTGCCACAGTTACAGTTACAAGCTATACCTTTTCTTCTATGATGTTTATTTCTTGCCTGTTCACCACCGTTACAGTTACAAGCTATACCTTTTCTTCTGTGATGTATATTTTTTGACGGCATGGACTAAATCCTAATTCCACAGTATTCAATGCACATACTCAAGAGACACTTGTTTGAATGCATGGACTAATGGAAAATAGAAGTGGTGATTTCACTTTTAATTCATTATGCCAAACTTCAAGTGTTTACACGCACAATTTTATGGTCCTTTGGATAAACTGGCCTTCTGTGCAGGGTGGTTAGAGATAGAGTGCAGCAAATGGCTCTGTGGCTCTAGGCTCACGAAGGGCTTGAGGGACTTGGTTGGCAGCACCTGTGTTGAAAACTCAGTTCCTCAAATCCATTCAAGTGACCTGCCAGCACACACAGCCCTGCTTCCCAGCTGATTTCTGCAGAGGCTTCTCCTGAATATCCCAGGTGAACGTGGGTTCAGTCAGCACTGCTGGGCTTCCACAGCAAGCCAAGTGCAGGGACAAGGGAGAAGGGGGCAGGACCCGACTCTTCCTGGGCCCCAGCGCCTGTGTGTGGGGACGCTGCCTGGCCTAGCTCTTCTTGGGGAGGTCAGGAAAACGATGGCATGGAGGGTGTATTGGCATGAGCCACTTGCTCAAATATGGATCCTAGGTCTGTGTGGGAGGCAAAATAGAAACTTATGTGGATATTGTCAGTAACGTAGCAAATATGGGCTTCTTCCCTAGGGTGGTTGACTCTCTCGCTCATCTGCTGAGCAAAGGCCTGGCCCGGCCTTCTGGGCCTCCACAGTGAGCTTTTCCCAAGCTCTGTCCACTCCGTGAAGATGGCAGGAGCCAGGGCAGACATGGGGTATTTGTCACTTTTTTTTTTTTTTTTTTTTGAGACGGGAGTGTTGCTCTGTCACCCAGGCTGGAATGCGGTAGTGCTGTCTCCGCTCAATGTAACCTCCACCTCCAGGGTTCATTCTACTCTCCTGTCTCAGCCTCCTGAGTAGCTGGGACTACAGGTGCCCGCCACTATGCCGAGATAATTTTTTGTGCTTTTAGTAGAGACGGGGTTTCACCATGTTGGCCAGGATGGTCTCAATCTCCTGACCTCGTGATCTGCCCACCTTGGCCTCCCAAAGTGCTGGGATTACAGGCGTGAGCCACCGTACCCGGTCAGGTGTTTGTCAGTTTTTGAAAGCTACATTTAAGGAATGAAATAGACCAAACAATTACTTATTTTTGAATATTGAATACTTAGTCTACCAGAACACTTAAATGTAGTTAATGTATTTGAATAATAAGGAAGAACTTTCCCTCTGTTTCCAAAGCAAAAGTATAAACAACCTTGTACTTGGCAGGGACTTCACTCTGTTTCTAAAAAAGCCAGCAAGCACTTTTCCTGAAATAGACCCATCTGTTCTTCTGCATAGACCCTATTAACTTTTGAGCTACATTTCTGCTGTATCCTGATGTGATAGATTACAGAAAATTTCTTGCTACTGGAACTTGCACGATGCTTTCCTTGTAAACATCAGATAGAAAGTATGGATTGTAAATCTCAGATTAGTTGCCATCCTTGGTCTTGGTAGAGCTGCCACTGACAGCCTCCATCAGTTACAACAGAGTGCATCTCCCCAGCAACCCGGCTTAGATTGCAGACCGAGCCAGGCTCACCGAGGATTCAGTGCAACGTCTTCCAAAGCTGTAGCCACTGCTCTCGGAGGAGACTTGAGAAGCCCTCCCTTTGATGCTTGCGTGTGGCTATTCTCAGATCACAGCAGCTGCAGCAGCATATCAGAGGATGCCGGCAGGGGTGTCCTGGGTAGTGACACCACGGGTAGGGGCCTGCAGTGTCTGAATGAAATGGGCCGTGACACCGAGCAGTCTAGAGGAGTCTGCAGCCACATTTCAAAGGTGCAGTGGCCCGAGGTGAACCCCAGAACACTGAGGAGCCTGGAGTTGACCTGTCATGACTCCATTGAGAGAGCTGGCTGAATTCTGTACCTGTGCGGGCAAAAGATGCCTGTTTCTGCTTGGCCCCTTCCCAGGCCAGGGCTGGGGAGGTTGTCTGCACAGCTAGTGGGAGCTTGACTCTGTTCACACTCAGGGCTGAGTCCCTCAGCTTTCTGTGAGCCCAGGAAAGATAGACATGCCGAGCTCTCCTGGAAGAGGCCCCTGATGAGTTGAAGCTGAGCTTCAGGACCTTGTGGTGTGCAGGGCAGGTCAGAGTCGGTGCATGCTGCGTGGGGGCCCGGCTGCTGTTGTCACTAATTGGGCTCAGCAGACGCTGCCAGTGGACGTGGCTCCTGTGGTACTTGGTTTTCTCCTCACAGGAGTGGGTTTCCCTGCGGTGAAGGTGTGGGGGCTATGACAGGCAGCCTGGCAGGAGGAAGGCACTTGTGGGGTTTTGCCCTGAGGCCCCTTTCCTCTTGAGGAGCAAGAAGGGGTTTGGGATCCTGCTTCCGGCTGCGTTCCCTTGCTAGGTTCTTGGCCTCGGGGGCGGGAGAAACTGAGTGCAGGCCTGAAGCCTGGACCCCTTCCACAGCCTCCGTGGCACTTGTGGTGGTATGCGGGACGTGGCCCTTGGATCTCCAAGCCCTACCCTGGCATGCCCACCCTTTGGGGTATCTCAGGCACCTGCTGTGTGCCAGGCTTCTTGGTGGGGTGGGTGGTAGCAAGGGCTGTGGGGTAGAGGGGGCACCGTACCCGGATGATGATGAGAAGCATCAGGGAGGCACTTGAGGCAGTCACAGCAGAGCTGAGACCTGCAAGGAGGAAACTGACTGTGGGTGTTGGGGCTCAGGGAGCTCCCTCTACCAGAGCCACAGCGGCCAGTGAGGGCAGAGCGGGGGACCGAGGCCCAGGGAAGCCATGTGCATGGTTCGCATCAGGTGTGCAGGTCTGCCGGGCTGTGCTGCCCTTCTCAGTCCTGGCTGGGCCTGGGGTCCCAGAGGGAATGGAGGGTCCTCACATCTCCCTTTTCTTGCTTCCCTGTTGCTTCCTGGTCAAGGGATGCTTGTTTATTGTAACTCCGGCAGTTATTCTGAATATTAAGAGGCGTTTCACAAAATTGTAGGGAGAGGGACTAGGGATTCATTTTTTTTCTCCCCCTGATTTTACACGGAGGCTTCCGCTGTCTGTTAGTGTGGAGGCAGAGTGCAGATGCTCTGCAGTTATCTGTACAGGAAGAGAAGAGGTGCTGGGAAGTCACAGATCTGATCGTTGCAATAGCACTGACATTTTAAAATGGGAGAATGCTGATGTCTATAATAAGCAGAGTAAAACTTCAGTAGCTTCGATATAAAGATGCCGAGATGATCTTAGAGCCACTTCATCCGTAGATCCTTCTGCAGTGTGGAGTGTGACATCTCCACCAGCCTCTGGTCCGTGGCCGCCTGTGGGTAACTGAATGCTTGAAGTGCAAATGAGAAACTGAACTTCTAATTGCATTTAGTTTTAGTCAAATTTAAACAGCTATATGGGCCAGGCACCGTGGCTCATGCCTGTATTCCCAGCAGTTTGGGAGGTCGAGGCGGGTGGATCACATGAGGTCAGGCATTCGAGACCAGCCTGGCCAACAGGGTGAAATCCCGTCTCTACTGAAAATACAAAAAGTGAGCCGGGCCTGGTGACAGGTGCCTGTAATCCCAGCTACTCGGGGGGCCGAGGCAGGAGAATCACTTGAACTTGAGAGGCAGAGGTTGCAACGAGCTGAGATTGTGCCACTGCACTCCAGCCTGGGTGACAGAGTGAGACTGTCTTAAGAAAAAAGAGATTTTAAAAAACCCTACATGCCGCTAGTTGCTTCTGTAGGAGATGGCATGGTTCCAGAAGGTAGGCTTTGTGTTGAGAATTCTGCAGCGTCAGGCTGGAGACAGTCTCCCTTCCTAGCAGCATGGGCCCCTGGGCTGCTCTTCTACCAGAATGGATGGTGGCATCTCTGGGAGGTATCTGTGGACTCAGATCTCTGTGGATTAGTGACTTGTGTCACTCACAGATACTTAATTTTATGGGTAAATGAATACCTGGACTTGCTGCAACTTCAGGGCGAGATTCGGGAGTAGGGAGTGAAAAGTGACAAGGGGACCCAGGGCTTGTCCTGCCACCCCCAGGACCTGGTCAGGGCGCCTTCCCGTCTGAAGCCCCCAGCACCTTGTCGGGGCGCCCTCCCCTGAAGCACCCAGCTCCTGGTTGGGACACCCCTCCCCTCTGAAGCCCCAGCACCTGATTGGGGCGCCCCTCGCTCCTGAAGCCCCCAGCACCTGGTCGGGGGCATCCCTCCCCTCTGAAGCTGTCAGACCCTCCTGGCCTGCGGTGCTGCTTCTCCAAATGCTGCCCTTGGCTGTTTTCGAGGAGTCACTGGCACCCGAGCAGTCTGCGTGTGTCACTTCTTCTCGGATCTGGGGTGTCAGTGAAGTCGGTGAAGCTCATTTGTCTCGTCTTCCCCCTCATGTGCCACATCTCACCTATTGTCTGTCCGAGTTCGTGTGTGTGCGTGTTGTGCGTCTCAGGCTGTACTCAGTGCTTAGGTCACAAGAACGTCTTAGAGCAAACGGATTGTCTGCTCCTAAAGGATGCTGTGTGTTAATCGAAACAAGGTTTACTTGTGGGGTTTAAATTTCCTGGGTGTGTTGGAGGCAATTAGGGGGAAACAAGCTCTAAAAAAGTCCCCGGGAATGAGGAGGGCAATAATGAAAACAATAACTTTATACATACTTAGCAGTTGATTTAATTTCAAGGTGAATTTTGCATTTTGGGGACTCCTAAAGCTACTGTTCGTAGGGATTCCTTGATGAGCTGCTTGTTTTCTGTCAAGTAGAAAGTAAAGTGGATCGGATTTGCCTTTAATTCTGACTGACTAGAATCTACTTCCCTTTTCCCCCCATTCATGTTAGGGTGGGGATTGGACTAGAAGAGCTGTAGGATCTATTTCTGATCTTAAATGAATTTTTTCTTGACTCACTTTTATTTTATTGGTGAGCTGCTATTTTTTCCTTCAATGCACTGTTCTTTGGTTTGGGAAATGTGCTATATTTGTACCGTGCTTTAAATGTACACAATGGTTCTAAATTGCTACTTTAGATATAACATCTTAGTTAAAATGTCATCCATAAATCAGGCACAGTCTGAGGCCTGGAGACCCCTCTTGTCACTTCCTTCCAGCCGTATCTCCTTCCCTGGCCACGTTGCCTCTGGCCGCGTCTCCTCTCCCCACTACGTCACCTCTGGCCTCCCTGCCTGCCTCCCTCCCTCCCTCCCTCCCTCCTGGTGGCCTCCATGGCTCCTGCTGACTGCCCTCCCGAGGGTCTGTTCAAGGCTCCTTCCCCGTTTTCTGCTCCTGAGTGGGTCTCGGGGCCTGGATGTTTCCCATCCAGTTCATTATTTCCAGAGGGGCAGATGATACTACTCACAATATCCTAAACAGGCTGTGAGTCCACCATGCCTCCCAATAGCCAAGGGCAGGGAGAGGGGGTGACTATTACTCCCCACCTCGCAGGGGGTGCCTCACTCCGGGACACAAATGCACAGCCCACTGTGCCTGTAGTTTGTCTTCTAGGAATGGACCTCTTCTTGTATGGCCTCTCAGATGAGATGAAGCAGGCCCACAGGGAGCAGCTCTTCACCATCAGCTATAGGTGAGTGGGGAGCGGGGGAGACGGTGTCTGGGAATGGAGGCCTTAACGGCACTGACGCAGAAGCCAGTCCTCGCTGACCTCGCCTGCCTTCCCCTCGGGTACCTCGGCACTGGGAAGAGCATGCACGGCCTGGCCATACTCGGACCCGAGAACCCCAAAATCGCCAAGGACCCATCCTGGATCATCAGATGAGTGGCCCTGGCACGCCCGACTGTGCAGGAGCCCCTGAGAAAATTGGCCTCTAGAGCTGAATATGAAAAGTCAGAAATGCTACTGCTTTTTCCAGGAACATTATGTCATTCTTAAGGTTTTGCCACTGACTGGCAAGTCAGTCTTAAGAGCAACCAAGAAGACGTTCATTGAAATAGTTATGCACAAAGTGCCAAAGATGCACCACATAGAATTTACTTTCTACTGACAAAGGCTAGTTTTACCTCATTAGTTCTAGAATATTTAAGAATCTAAAAATAAAGGGCAACTCTGACTTAACCTCTGCTTGAGTCATTATTTTAAGTAGCATTTAGGGCCTTTATTAAAAAGCAGAAGTAAAATGAAAAGGTACACAAAGGTGTCCCACCTCTGCCTGTGCTGACTCGTGAGACTGATCACACCTAGGCCCTGTGGGAGCGTCCTCCTAACAGACGGAAGTTCAACAGGGCGGCCAGATGGAAGTAGATGGGCTGGGGGGTGAGTAAGCCCTCGCTTCGTCTTTACAGAGCCAGAAAGGAAAGGCTCCACGCCAGCTCTTGGCCGTTGGACTCTGATTTCCCAAACAGCTGGTTTTTGGTGTCTCCTCTCCCTCCACACAGCTCTCTGCCCACGTTTCTGAGGTACAGCTGTGGTCTCTTGCAGTCTAGAACTGAGGCAGAAACACTGTCCCTACAGGAGGGGTCCCACGAGGGCGGCAGGGCTGTCACCCCAGCACCCATGTCTACTCTGGCAAGAGTCATCGGAGAGTTCCAAATTAGGGCCCAGTGAGGATGGTGGCTTGGACTGGATGAGAAGCTGGCTATCAGATTTTTCAAACCCCCACCTTGGTGGTCTTAACATGCAGTTAGGATTGCAATCAAGAGGCCGAGTAGATAAGATTCCTGTGTTCTCTTTTACTTTCTAAGGAGAGCAGGAGCCTGTGGTCCAGGCCCAGGGTCCTGGCCTGCTGCTGTGGATGGAAACTGACACATAGCAAATATGTAACGGTAAGTAAACATGGCAATCCCCTTGGCCTGTGTAAACTACTGGCTTTGTTCTCCTTTTATGACTTGCACATAGTTCAGTGATCCCTATAAAAATATTTTGATAATCTTTGCCCACAAAACTGCAGAGAAAACCTTTAGTAGCCACCCTACTTGGAGTTGTAGGCAAATGTTTAATACGCACATCTGAAAGCATGAGACACAGTCCACAGACAGCACGCACTGGAGTTGGTGGGGCACACGGGCGGTGACAGGTGCTCACTGATTAGGTTTTAATGTCAATAATACCTGCATAAAGTGCTGATCAATAACTTAAGTGTTACAAAAATGGATGGTCCACGGTGAGTCCAGGTTGCAGGCACGTGCAGGTGGGACTGGGTCAGAGGCTCCAGGGCTGCACGTGCTCTAGCCGGCCTGAGTCTGATATGTTGTAGCTGACCTTGTATTTGGCCAGGATCTTCATGAGGAACCGCAGCTTGAGCCACCACCGTTCTTTGGGAATCCTGTGCCTGTAGAGGGAAGGGGGGGGGACAGCAGTGAGGCTGGGAGATGCCACGGCCAGCACAGCGAGTGGTCTTGCCAGAAACACGGGGGTTGTAGGGTCGGCTGAATCAACTAGATGATAAAGCCAATTTCAAGATCAAACAAAACCATTGTTTTTATATTTCTAAAAATTCTTCCCAAAGACCTAGAGGTAGTTTGTTGTTGTTTTGAGACAGAGTGTCGTTCTGTCGCCAGGCTGTAGAGCAGTGGTGCAATCTCAGCTCACTGCAACCTCTGCCTCCCAGATTCAAGCAGTTTCTCCTGCCTCAGCTTCCTGAGTAGCTGGGACTCTAGGTGTGCGCCACCACGCCCGGCTACTTTTTGTATTTTTAGTAGAGACGGGGTTTCACCATGTGGGCCAGGCTGGTCTCGATCTCTTGAGCTAGTGATCCACCCACCTAGGCCTCCCATAGTGCTGGGATCTTAGGCATGAGCCACCGTGCCTGGCCAAGACCTAATATTTTTTAACTGAGCTTCAGAAAAGCTAGTTCCTCAAACCCCTGAATGAGTTGCCGAACGCAACAGCAATGGACATTCCCCTGTCCTGTACTCACATTGGCTGGGTTTGCTAAGGCAATAAGACCCCGACTTATTCAAAATCCATTTGGTTCTTCAGCTCTGCCACAGGTTGAAAAATAAAGTTTCTTTTGCTGATTCCCAGCACACAAATGGAATCATCGGTGGTCAATGTTTTTCCTATAAAAGGTTTAAAAACAGATTAACACTGCCCTGTCCCATGGGCAGGTGGGGGAGCAGAATCACGGGGTGAGATTCCTGGGAACCATGCTGAACCTGGCCTGGAGGCCTGGGGGAGGCTGAGAACAGCTGTGTAGTGTGGCCAGCGCCTGGCCTGGGCTTGCACAGCTCTGCTCTTGTGGGATCACCCTGATGGCTTCCTGGAAAGCAGCTTTTGTTTTTTCTCTCAGTGGAGAGAATTTTTCACTAAATAGTGGAATAGGGAAATTACTTTAAATTATGGCAAAACACTAATAAGAAATTGATGCTCACGTATACACACACTGAGGCACGAGAAGCATCCGTAGCTAAATTAGCAAGAGAAAATGGATGTAGAAAGAATCAGTCAGTTATTCAAAAAGACAAACCGATTGAAACTATTCACACCACTGTTTTTTGTAGACTGTCATTCTTCTAAGTCAGACATTGGCAGTGATAATGGATTGCCCTAATAAAAGCACACGTCTGGTATGACTGAAGAAAGCTGAGGGGGGTGGGGGTGAGAAAGATGCTGGCACAAATAACCACTCAGGAATGAGTAGGGACCAGCCATGTTGGAACCATTAACAAGAGTAATGTGTCATGTTTTCTAAAACTTTTCAACTTATCTAAAGATTTGTTAGAATATGTAACTTACAAAACTGATTTAAGGAAAAACATGCATAGTTCTACAAACACAAACAATTCATTCAGCAGCCAAATCTTCCTCAAAACTGGAAGTTCTGATGGATGGAGTCATAAGGAGATTGTCCTACCAAACATCCCCAAAATAGAAGGCCCCACTTCAACTGTGAGGGAAACTGCGGGCTGACGCTCAGGATCTCCAGAGCAAAAAGCCTACACAAAAGAACTTCAGGTTGAATCTAGCAGTGATAAAAGAGAACATGTCACGCACACCCAGGAATCCAAGGTTGGTTAAATAGCAATGCTCAGAAACCAGCAGGAGTTAGAACATCACACGCAGCTCAGTACTGAACAAGGAACCAGCAGCCTACTTCTCCCCGATAGGACAGCATTTTCACCAAGGCAGACGGCCTCCCTCCCCGGACCCCTTACTTCTACCCTGGGCCTCCCTGAGTTTCGCAGTGATCCACTCCGTAGCTCTGGCAGAGATTTTGGTTCCAAAGTTTCTATCAAATGGAGAAGGTGCCCCACCCTGTTGGGGGTTAGAGTCATATGAAATATCAGTTATACAGTCACACTTTGCTGTGAAATAGAAATGACGATTTCTATTTCACAGAATTTATGTTTTTGTTTCTAAGTCTTTAGGGATAGCTGGAACAGAACAAAACAAAATCTGTGATTCCTGTAGCCTGAACTCAGCCTGCTAAGCAAAAGTATCAAGTGTTCCCCCCTGCCCAGTAAGAGAAGGATTTTAATAAATGGAACGAGTCAACTAACCATCTCCAATATTTTAAAATCTTAAATCAAGGTTTCATAGACTCATCTGGGGTGGGGATGGGTCACAGCTTTAAGAATCTGATAACCGTTGTAGATTCTTTGACAAAGTCACACAGACGCCTACTATTTCATCATTTCAGGGGATTCATGAGCTCTCTGAAATAAGTTCACGGGCTCTGGTTTAAAAGTATAAAGAATACGAGGTGGTGAAGGAGGAGTGTGTGGGAGTTAGGAATCCTGGACCGCTGTGTCCCAGGCTCAACTCATAACATGCGTGTGCCTGCATGCAGCTCATTCCAGGTCATTCTGATTTGAGGGTGAGTGTCAAGTATCTTACACGTCTGATAATCCAGTTTAAATCTTAGGAAGCTCCGGTTTTTAACCTGATGCCGTGTTTAGTTTGAATAAGCATTTCCAAGTAATGGGGGTGTCACTGTTTTCATGAAAGCTGACAGTTCCCTTAAAATCCCCATTACTCAAACCTCACCAATGAATAGAAGCCTAAAGCTGCTGATGTTTGGCATGACTTAAAAGTTTAGATGTTTTGGCTGGGCATGGTGGGGATCACGCCTGTAATTCTGGCATGTTGGGAGGCTAAGGTGGGCGAATCACCTGAGGTCAGGAGTTTGAGATCAGCCTGGCCAACGTGGTGGAACTCCATCTCGACTGAACATACAAAAATTGGTTGGGCGTTGTAGTGGGCGCCTGTACACCCATCTACTCGGAAGCCTGAGGCAGGAGAATCTCTTGAACCTGGAAGGTGGAGGTTGCAGTGAGCCAAGATTGCACCACTGCACTCCAGCCTGGGCAACAGAACAAGACTGTCTCAAAAAAAAAAAAAAAAAGTCTCCCAGCTAACTGGGAGTATGCGTATACTTCAGATCATTTTGTTGTATAGTCACAACACATGCGACACAACAAACCGACCCAGGATGTCGATTTCACCTAAGCCCAGGTAACAGGGAGTCATGAAATCTTGTGCTGTCTTGCTCTGTCCCACCCAGAACGTGAATCATCCCTGTGCCCTAAAGTCTCCATGCTGTCTGTGCCTCGTGCCCCTGAGTCACTCAGTAGCCACCTTGGTTATCAGATGGTTATCAGCCCCCACCCCCTTATGTATACAGGGGGCGGGTACTATCCCCAGGTCCAGGCACCCACTGGAGTCTTGGGACACATTCCCTGAGGCTAAGGGGGATGACTGTATTTCCTCCTTCCTTCATAAACATCAGGTGTTAGAGAAATGATTGCGAGATATCTAATAGAGTAAGACTATAAAGCAAAAGTTTTAGTTGTCTAAATGCAAGAAAGTCTTTAGAGCAACACACCACAACTCTCTTCTGCATATGCCCAGTGTGCAGTGCACTCCAGCAGCGAAGAAATTACCACTCATCCAGCCCAAAGTCACCAGAACCTAAGAACCGCGGTGTGACAGTGACCGTAAGATCAGCCCTGGTCTCTCACTCACCTGAGCACAAGGCTCCTCTGGATGGTGGTCTTTATTTTCTCCGTCAGGTGCTCCACATTGGACTGGAAAAGAGTATTTTGTTAATCAGACAATAAACTTATGCTAAGCACCCACTGTGTGCCAGGCCCTGCAGGGCGGGAAGTGCCAACCAAGCGTGGCGGTGAGTGGGGCCAAGGAGGTTGCAAGCTCTCACGGCTCAGGTCTCGGGGAGCCTCCCCCAGGCGGGGAGAGCATGTCTGCAGCGATGAATGCTGAGCGCAGGGCACAGTGAGCAGCCCTCATGGCGGCCACTAGAAATGCCTTCCAGAATCAACAGGGTCCCTCTGAAGACGATAATTCCGTGATTGGCCTAGCACTCATTCACGGCTCTATTGCCCCTTATTTATTTTCATGACAATGTTCTACTCGGCGCTCTCAGCGGAAAAGAACGAAACCCCATCTCTACTGAAAAATACAAAAAACTAGCCGGGCGAGATGGTGGGCGCCTATAGTCCCAGCTACTCGGGAGGCTGAGCACTCGGGAGGCTGAGGCAGGAGAATGGCGTGAACCAGGGAGGCAGAGCTTGCAGTGAGCTGAGATCCGGCCACTGCACTCCAGCCTGGGCGACAGAGCAAGACTTCGTCTCAAAAAAAAAAAAAAAAAAAAAAAAAATTATATATATATATAAATTTTATAAGAGATAAAAAAAAAAAACCAGTACACCTGTTTGGGGCAGCTCCATTATCATCTTATGGGACCCACTGCTGACAGCAACATCACAATGCAGTGAACGACTCCACAAGCAGTCACTTTGACACAGTGAAGAAATTCATGATTCACATGTCATAATTAGTGACAACACCAAGGCCCTTTTTACTTGATCTATTTGGCTCAGAAACAAGTAACATCCTAACTTTTTAAAAGACAACGGTGCTGGGCACGATGGCTCACGCCTATAATCCCAGCACTTTGGAAGGCCAAGGTGGGCAGATCACGAGGTCAGGAGTTCAAGACCAGCCTGACCAACATGGTGAAACCCCATCTCTATTAAAAATACAAAAATTAGGTGGGCATGGTGGCATGCGCCTGTAATCCCAACTACTCAGGAGGCTGAGGCAGGAGAATGGGAGTCGGAGGTTGCAGTGAGCCAAGATCATGCCACTGCACTCCAGCCTGGGTGACAGAGTAATATATAACATATATTTATTTATATAACTAACTAAAGACAATTGTTCAGTTGCATTTTATCTGCCAAGGCCTGTCCTCCTGCATGGAGTTTAGCAACTTTGAACACTGCAGGGTCCAGGCCGGGATTCTGCTGTGCCGTCGAAGCAGGGGCAGACCCCGGGGTCGGCGACACCCTTCCCTAAAAGAGCCACAGATGCCAAGAAACCACGGCTGTGTCTGTGTCAGTTTAGAGGCAGACGCAGCATCAGAGGCCTCAAGATTTAAAAGAAGCTGCAGCCAGCTCCAGAGCCAGTCGCAGACGTGGGTGGTGACTGTCAGCGGAGGCACTCAACTCGTTTGTGACAGAAGTGAGAAAACATTACACAACAGACTACATCAAAAAAACAAGCTTGTGTTTCACACAAGAGACTAGAAGGTGTCCTCAACCAGGCACGTCCGCCATCACCTGACACTCGGGAGAGGCACCTGGGCGATGCGAAGGGCATCAAGTGTGGTGTGTTCGGTAGCACCTCCGTCTCCATGCCCCCTCGAAAAGCAAACCACCCTAGACACGATGATTCGCTCCGCAGCACCGAGAGGATCCCAAGGGGACGGTCCCCTGAGGCCAGCCCCGTCACATACCTGCAGATCCCCAATGTCGAAGGGCTCTTCGAAAATGTATGCAGCATCGGCTCCGGCCGTGAGCCCCCCCATGTTGGCCAGGTAGCCACAGTAGCCGCCCATGGTCTTGATGAACACGCGCCGCTTGGTTCCGCTGGCAAACTGTTGATGCGGTCGCAGGTCTGGTCAGAGAAGAGATCAGTCACTCCAGCCTAGGGCCAGGGTGCACCCATCATCCCAGAGCTCCCCTACCAGTGAGTGCAGCAAAGCCCCACACCGCGCCTGAGCATGCGGTCCCAGCATCGCACAGGGGTGAAGGGTGTGCAGCAGCCGGGATGTGCCTCGGAGTGGGTGTGAACATGCCCCCCCCGCCAGCCACCTGGAGGTGACCTCGATGACCTGTGGTCGGGACCTGGCCATCTGCCGCTCCCTTCTCCCAGGCCCCATAGGAGGAGACTGAAAAGACGACCCCATAAGCCAGCTCACTCCATGCTGCTCTCTGACTGTCCCTGCTGAAGCAGCTTTCACCAGACACGGACAAGGTTAGGTGTGAGCTGAGAAGTTAGGGGGCTGTCACCTGCCAGCTTTGTCCATGGGAACAGCTGTGCTATTCTATTTTCTTCAGAAAAGCTCCCTGTGATTTTAGAGTTGTGGCCGTCTTCCATCCATTGGTGAATGTTACATTAATAGAAACTCTACTCAAAGGCAGATGGTGGTTCTTACACCCAGGCGCCTGGGGGTCTTTCGGAT
Source organism: Macaca nemestrina (assembly GCF_043159975.1). NCBI lineage: Eukaryota > Metazoa > Chordata > Mammalia > Primates > Cercopithecidae > Macaca > Macaca nemestrina. The sequence continues at coordinate 208,341 of NW_027257552.1, read as the reverse complement.
AGCATAGGCATGAGGTCCCAGAGTGAAATGTCTGCCATCCGCCCTCCACAAGGACCCAAGCTCAGCAGGGAGAAAAACAGCAGAGAAATGCATCGGCCACCTTCCCACCCACACACCAGTCTGGGCTACAGCGCCCTCTCCTGGCACTCTGCAAAGCCTCTGCCTGGGCCTCAGCTCCCACCCCGGCCCCCTCTAATCTGTTCACACAGACTGGAGACCCATCTATAAAAAACATAAATCTGATCAGTTCTTGGTTCATTCAAAACCCTTTGCTCACTTCAAGTACACGTCAAGCCTTTCTCTGGAATCCCTGGCCCCTCCTGCTTCTGACACCAGGTCCGGCTCTAGCTCCAGCCACCCCAGGTCCTCCTCGGGCCTCTCCATATGCTGGCCGCTATGTGCATCACATTCAGGCACAGTGGTGGCAGGAGAGCAGCCCCCAAAGGAATCCCGGTCCTAATCCCTGGAACCTGGGGATGTTCCCTCATGAGGTGATAAAGGTGAATCCTGAGGACTACCCAGGTGGACCCTAAGTGCCACCACCTGCATCGGCAGATGAGAGGTGCAGAGGCCCTGGAGCAGGATGCTGCACAGCCACATGGGAGGAGGAGGTGCCAGGGAACAAGGCGTGCAATGCCCGGGGCTCTGGGCACCTGAATGGGCCATGAGGGACTCTCCTGGAGCAAACACTCTGGCCTTAGCCCATGGCTCCCACCCTCCAGAGCTGTGCGAGAGTGAGTAGTATTTTCCAGCCCCAGGTGTGTGGTCAGGGTCACAGTGGCCACGGGACACACACAGGCACCTTCCTCAGCTCTGACCCCAAGGGAAATGTCATTTCCTCAGGAAAACGTCACCTGGTTTCTAGGACCGCAAAGTTCCCTCTGTCAGGGGCCCTCGGGGCACCCCATGTCCTCTCTCCATAGAAATCACCACGGTGTCTCCCTGTAGTTACCTCGTGGTTATTTGACTTGCAGTCCTCACTAGGCTGCACATTCCATGAGGGCAGGAACTGTGGGCTGGGCTTACACCACTGCACTATCAGCAGGACCCGGCCAAGCCCCCACAGCAGGCGCTCAAGAAATGATTGTCTCTGAATGACACAAGCACAGTATTCCCCAGCCAGCCAGCCAGCCGTCCGTCCGTCCGTCCGGGTCAAGGGCTGATCCTGCAGGATTCCCTAACAGGCCTCCATGGGACTCAACCAAGAGTAAAAGCACGAAGTGGGAGTGTGGACTTGAGACTGGGAGCCACACGAGAGTCTGTGCACCAAAGTTTAACACCCACTGGGAAATTTTCACTTGAGTACTTCGGATGAAATTTAAAAGCACATTTTGTTGAATAAACACAGGCTTGATCAAACCATTCCAACCTATACTTCATTTCTTTGGCAGATTCTTTTCCTCCCAAAATAATTGGTTGACGTATTCAAAACTGAACATGGGCTCTAGTTAGAGGGCCACTTTGCATTGTGTAAAAGCCCAGATGGGGAGAGAAACAGGCAATGGGAAGAATTACTGTCTTTGTGCTTAGGGAGGACAGAGGACAGAAACCCATCAAGGGTCCAAAGAGCCCACAACTGCCTTCTTGAAGGGCCAGTGCAGAATTCTGAGGGTTTCACTCTTCCACCTGTCTGTAATTGGGTCTCTAATTGTGATCTAAGACTTAAGATGCTGTAAGGCTTTCAGACTTTCCCTTTGTCTTAGAGAATCCCAGGCACGGGAAGAAAAATGTTGGTGGGGCATCAGGACCCCCAGAGGCACAAAGCCTCATAGATTATGTCTCCAACTGAATCTCCCCCGCAGCCCACCCTGAGTTGGGGAATTACTGTCACTCGTTCAAAGAATGACATCAACTGCTTAATGGCAAAAGAATTCTGCAGGCAAAGCAGCTCTCCCAAGAGGCTGATTTGTGCCCGAGCGTGTCTGAGTTCTGGTCCCGCCAGGCTGCCGCTGTGGGTGTGTAGAACAGTGGAGCCCTGACAGCTGAGCCATGCCCCCAACCGTGTGCTCCTCTGAGTGTAAACGCAGTGACAGCTGGGATGGAAGTGTCTGCCTTTGCTGGAGCTTAGATACAGCTTTCCTGTACTCTCTCCTCATTACCAAGATGGCATCTGAAGCCTGAACTAGCTTCTAAAAATAGCAAGTCACTCTGGCCGTGCCTCAGGCAATTAGTCGAAGTAGCACTGACAAGGAGGCGGCCAATCCCAAGCGTGGACCTGCGTGGACAGCAGTTGTGAGTGGCACTTGTCAGGCAGAGCCTGTGACCTCAGCCATTCTTGCCTCACAATGGGATGCGCCCAGCAGACACAACCCCTTGTAAGGGCACACACACTATCCTGCTAGGAAATTCCCCAAGGAGTCCCATGGGAGCAGGAGCCCCAGGCTACAGTTCAAACATCACCAGCACTTTGCTCCATTGGTGTTAAGAAACATAAATTGGTGGTGAAAGATAAGGTGGTGTTTGCTACAGTGTTAAGATAGAAAAAAGGCACTGACTTCTCTGTGAGAACCACCTTGTTCTGTGAATCTGCAGGGAGGCCAGTTTTCCCATGACTGGTATCCCTCATGGCAGCCGAGCCTCTGCTGAAGTCGGTGGCCAGAAGGGGCAGGGGGTGGGGCTCCCATCCCTGCTACAGCAAGGGACCTGCAGCAAAGCACAGCCGCTGGCCGGGGTAGTGCTGCGCTGAGTGCGGGGTGCAAGGGTGGAAGCATGTGTGGACATCTACAAGGTGCTAAAGGAGAGTGAAGCCAGCGATGGCTGGACCTTAATGGCATTCAGTGAACAGAGGTCAAGCGCGGGGGCCCAAGGAAGTCCAGGGAACAAGCCAGGGCCAGCCTCTGCCAGGCCAGTACAGCACCAGGGAACGCAACAGGGAGAAGCCCAGGAGAGAGATGGCCCTCAACTCGAGTGGGAGGCACAGGAGGCTGCAGTCGACCTCACGACCCCTCCACTCCCTTCCCTGCACTGGAACTCAGTTCTGAAGGAAGAAGCCAGAACAGAACTACTGTTTTCCTGGGTTCTGTGCGAAGCTGAACTAAGGAGTCTCCAACAGGGCTGGGAGTTTTCACCGCAAACTCCGGAGCTGGTTCGGACGTGAACATTTAAGCTAAAGGCCAGCGGCTGCTCTCCAGGAGACACCCGGCGGCCAATCCACTGACATGACCCCACGTGCCAAAGTGGCCACCATCCCGTCTGCAGCCGAGTGAGGACCCTTTCTGCAGCAAAGGCCTGTGGAACTACCACAGGTCCTCATGTCCAGCTCATGACCATAGAGGTTGGTCAGCTTATCAGGGACCTGAGGGGCCACCTTGCAGGTGTCAGCATCACGCCCATAACCAGCAGAATCCACTCCTCCCAAAGCACATGTTGGTGAAACTGCCTGCCCAGGAGGGCATGATCTCGGCTCTCTAAAGAACCTCTCATCTCAACAGGAAGGCTGTGGTTCCAGGCAGCGGCCCCCAGTGGTCACAGCTCTGTCCCATATCTCGTACGTACCAGGCACTCAAACCCCTTCCTGCAGGCTCCCACAGCTGGCCCTGCAGCCTCGCTACTCAACGCAGGCAGGAGAGGCCGGCTCCAGAGAAAAGGTGCTCAAAACTCCCCTAGTCTAGGTGGGATAGAAACACGACCCCAAGGACTGGATATATCATCTCACTTTTAATCAATAAAGACAGGTTCTCCCTAAGGCAGAGAAGCTAAAAAATTTACCCTGTTCTGGCCAGTGTGACTGACATAAAGCCAAGCTAACAAAGGGTGGGGGGGAAAGAGTAATAATAAATCTGGCTCATTCTTAGCACAGAAGAAACAAATTGCTAAAATAAAATAAAGAAAGCAATGGGAGGAAACGGGGTTCTCTTACCTGGACAACAGCAGTCAGGCCAGTGTCGGCGCCCAGGCTTATTTCTGTGCCCGGGACATTGTTGTTAATCGTGGCCGGCACCACACACAGGGGGATGCAAAGCTCCCGGTGGCGGCCTTGCGCCTCGGCCATGTCGCACGCGCTCTTGTAAGCCTGAAGCACCAGGGCCAAGTGGTTAGCGGGGGTGCTGGGTGCTCACCTGCCAGCCCCAGGGCCTCCGCTGAGGTCCAGGAAGGGAAAGGAGGGACCTGAGTCATCAGGGGAAGCCAGTTCATGTGGGTCAGGGGACCAAGGGGAGCTCTGGAGGCCATGTGGGAGCAGGACAGGCCTCAGCGACACAGGGGGCTGCCTGGGCACAGCCCAGGTCCTCATGAAAGGGGAGGCCTGCAGGCAGCACAGCAGGGTGGGTGTGAGGCCGGCAGCAGAGCAGCTTGCAGGCAGCAGCGAGTTAGTCACGAGCGGGACAGCTCAGCTCTCAGCATCTCATCGTGGGTAAGGGAGGCCAGGGCGGTCAGGACGTTTAAAGGCAAAGCCAGTCCTGTAGCTTTCTGTAGGCAGGCCACAATCAGTGGTATGGGGCACACAGCTGTAAGGACCACACTAAGTGACCGCCTTCATCATGCAGAAGCAGCCTCCACGCGCAGGCAGGGAAGGAGGCGGGCAGCTGGATTACCAGTGGGCCACACTCAGCCCCACGCCACATCTCTGCTCTCCGGCGGGAAGTCACACACAAAGCCACACAGGCGAGCAAGAACCTGAGTTGCTGCTCTGGGGTTCCACTGGGAAATGGGCTCTGGTGTCAGAAAGGGGAGCGGTTCTTGAGCCCGTGTGCACCGGGCTTTTTCAGGCTCCACCTCAGGGTGTTAACCAAGATAACAGCAGAACAGGTCCACATGCCCACTGTTCCCAGCTCCAAGTGGCCCCACACAGCAAGGTGTTTTTGTCATCCACTTGGTGGCAAAATCAACTATTTATGGACTTGGACGTGTCCCTCTTACTGTGAATATCCCCACATCTGCTGCAGAAATGCTACTGTTGGGATGCAAGACAGGTCCCACATCTCCCCGGGAGAGTTGGACAGTGAGCGACCCAGGCTCTGCAGCCCTGGTGCAACCCAAAGCATCCCAAGGCCAGGAGGCCGTGTGGGCCGAGGACTTCAGACAGTGGGTGCAGATCCGTGGCAGGTGAGTTCACAGCATGGTGGGTAGCAGGGTAAGGTGGGTGGGTCAGTGCTGAGTGACCACGAGGTGAGCTGTGAGCAGGGGCCCCCGTGCCCCCATGGCATGGCCTCCACGTCCACCCAGACCCAGCACATGCCCAGCTCTTGGGCTGCTCTGTACAGGCTCTGCCTTGCAGGCTCTGGCCATGGCAGTTTTTGCAGGACTTCAATCCAAATGCCAGCCTGCTTCCCAGCCAGAAACACTCATCTGGGGATATTGGCTGGCCTGGTGCCCAGGATGTGGCCCTGGCAGCACTACCACGTGGGGGGCTCCTTATGCTCTTCAGACAGGTGATGTCACTCCTTTATTGTGGAATACCCTAGCCCAGGACTAACCAAGACTGGCTGCGGGAAGCTGGCTGCTTCTCCAAGAAGCCCTCACTGGAAGCCAGAGGGTGTGGGTGACCTGGGGCCAAGGAGGGGCCTGAGGCACACAAGTGGGCAGGTGGGGGTGTCTCGGCTCCTTAACTCCGCCTTGAAATCTGTGAGAATGGCCACATTGCTGCAAATCCTCTCTCCCCTCTTCCCTGTCGCTCCTCTTTTCCTTCCTTCAGTCTCCAAAAAAGGGGAGGGAAGACTTCAAGATGGGGAGAGACCCTGCCCAGAAAAGCATAAAGCTCTCAAGACCAAACACAGCCGGGCCCCTGGGTCCATAGTGGGGCCACTATGACAAGGAATTACTCACAAGGCTGTAGTCACCGCCACCTTCGCGAAACCTGACAGCAGCGTGACACCCACCTACTGTGTTTCTGATGTGACCTGATCAAGCTTACAGGACAGAATAATGCACCAGCCAGCACTAAGGAATGAAAGGAGTCCAACCGAAACTCCCTGCAGTCATATCCTGAGAATGTGTAACACCTGCTCTGAGGTATTTCATTCCTTCTGTTCTGCCAGAAAGACCCACTCACCAGCGCCGCATAGATTCTGAGGGGCTGTGGCGTCAGCTAAGCATCAATGCTGCCAAGAAGGAAATCACGAGGATGACGACTTCACCACATCAGATCCGCCCAGGGCTTCTGAAGCACAACATGGCCACGTCCTGAGCCAGACTCCTGCTATGGAGCCCGTCCTTTGCTTGGAGGGACTTTCCGCAGCGTCCCTTGTCTCCAGCCCCAGATGCTGGGAGCATCCCTTCTCCCAGTTCTAACCAGAAACCTTCCTGGATGGCGCAAACATCCCCTGGGGCACAATCACCCCAATAAGAATCACCAAATTTACTGAACAACTGGAGTCATCCACAGACCTCAAACATAAATGCTGCCCAGGGCCAGGCCATGAGTCATGGGTCACAGAGGGTGTTGGCCGGACAGGAAAGAGACGCTCACTCCCACACATCCTCAGGCTCCAACGGCTTCAGGACAGTGGCTGGAGCGACCGGAGCCATCCACGTCAAGTCGCCTCACGCCCTCATTTCCTGAGTTCGCCACCAGCTCCTGTGTTCTACAGCCAGGCGAGCCCAGTTCAGACCCAAATCCAAACCTTCTCAGGATTCACCCTGTTTGGCCATCAGTAAACAGGGCTCTGGAGAAAACAGCTGCCATGTTCACATCTCAGTCCCTCTCCCTTCAGGGGTGCAGAGAGGGACCCTCAGCGGCTTTCTCGTCCCTGCCCCAGCTCCCGAGCAGCTGCAGCATTCGCCAGGGTGACCTCAATCAGCCGACGTCACTCACCCATCACGAGACTAGAACCACAGCACTCCCAAGACAGCCTCATTCCTCGGAGCTCAGGATCAGAAGGGCAATGAGGACACACACATACACTTACCAAGGTGGCTGTGCCTGGCCAACGGGAGGCTCAACTAACTACACACTCCAGTTCTTTCTCTATTGTAATCAGTTAACTTAAGGCCCAGCGTGGTGGCTCATCCCTATAACCCCAGTGGCTTTGAGAGGCCAAGACGGGGGTACTGCCTGAGCCCCGAAGTTTGAGACCAGCCTGGGCAACACAGGGAGACCTCGTCTCTGTAGAAATACAAAAAATTAGCCACGCACGGTGGCAAGTACGTGTAGTCCCAGCTACTCAGGAGGCTGAGGTGGGAGGATCGCCTAAGCCTGGGAGGTCGAGGCTGCAGTCAATCGTGATTGCATCACTGCACTCCAGCCCGGGAAACAGAGGCCCTGTCAAAAAAAAAAAAAAAAAAAAAAAAGAAAGAAAAAGAAAAAAAAAGAAAAGAAAATGAAATTGTTTAACCTAGCTTTAAGAAACTGGAATGAATGAAAAACTGAATTTAAAACAATCGCATAATAAATCACACAGTCCCTCCAAGGGAAGTCAAAGCGGGTGGAACTGATCATTTGCGGGGTGTTTGCCTCACGTATTTTGGTTTTCAAATTTTGACCCTACACATTTGTTACATATTTACAATCTAAAAAAAAAAAAGTTAATTATAGCGGAGGACCCTGGAATTAAAGAGAGATTTTCTTCATGCCCGAAAGTGTACATCACATACCACAAGGATCTATGCTTTGTGTGGAAACTTGAAAATAAAAAAAGTCACAGAGAGATCAACACCAGCTTTGTCCCACATCTTCAGATGCCCATCTAACTGCAGTGACTGCTCTCAAATTCTCCACTCATTCCCTCTGGGTAAGTTCCAATTAGGTAACTATTAGGGAAAAAGGAAGCTTCAATACCTCCCATTGCACACCCAACTTTCACAGACCCAAAAATCCAGCTAAAGCAGGTGAAAGAGCAGTGAAAGCCATGCTGGAATCCTCTCTGTGAAACACACTCATGTTCACATTCCCAGCACGAAGGTAAACCCAGAGCCGGGCCAGCCCAGCAGCAGCAAAGCCGTGACGCCCGTCACCAGCAGAGCAGAAGCAACATCTAGGTCAGAGATTAGTGACTGCCAAAAATAAGGTGAACGTTGCCCCCAAAGCCAGTGAACACGGGAAAACCTGGACAGGTTTCCTTCACAAAGGAAGTGAAGAAAGTTTAAGACGCTCAGAAAACCAAGAAACGAGTGCTAAGCATTACTTGCCATATGAGCTGTATGTTAAAAACTTGTTTTTTTACTTACCAGCGCTAGAAATAAGTTTCATGTCAAGGGTTTACAAAAAACAAAAACAAAACAGAAAACTTTGAAAAGTATTCGTGAGAACTAAGTCACACAAGAAAAATTAAAACTTGAGAATTAGTGAAAAATTTTAGACATCAAATTTTTAAAAAATGAAATACTTCCTGAATTAGATACGGATCTTCAGACTCTCATGTGAATCACCAAGTGTGACACACAAACGTGGGGTAGGAGTATATTTCTTTCAGTTGGAAATGGCGGCACGTGTCTGCGGTCCCAGGTACTCGAGAGGCTGAGGTGGGAGGATCACCTGAGCCCAGGAGGTCGAGGCTGCAGTGAGCCGAGATCACACCACTGCACTCAAGCCTGGGTGACAGAGTAAGACCTTGTCTCACAAAGAAAAGTAAAACAAAGAAAACAAAGCAAAACAAAACAAAAAACAGAAGAATATATTTCTATGTTTTATTATTGTCTTTTGGCAAAAAAATTAGCCCCAATATTGCCTTAGATGTAATTTAACATCCCCACTTTACAAAGGGGAAAATGAGGTCAACAGCCAAGACCAAAGAGAAAACAAATGCAATGGTGCATTCAGGACAATGACTACAATTACAAAATATTCAGTTCAATTTCTACCCTCAGCATCAAGGCAGGGGTTCATCATAATGGGTATTGGATGCTCAAAGAAAATTTAGGCTCAGCATTAATAATAATTTTTTAAAAGCAAATTTTAATGCTGGTGCAATCACAGGAGACTGCGGCCCAGCCCTCCTCAGCGCTGTAGGTACTCACGGGGTCTTGGCCACAATACGTCCCCGCTGGTGGCCACACAGAAGAGGCGGTAAAACTTTTTGGGAGTGAGATAAAAAATGTTCAGAGTCTAAAAGCCTACTTTTCGGGGGTAGGGGCGGCGAAATAACGAGAAGCTCTCATTCAGGATATTTGTAAAAGGCTGTTTCTAGCGCTCGGTAGACAAAAAGGGCGGGGGCCCACAGGTTAGAGTCAGCCAGCGCCCACCTGGTGGGGCGCACACGGACTTACGTCGGTGATAGTGTTCAGGGCTGTGTCTGCCCCGATGCTGAAATCGGAACCCGGCACATTGTTGGACACAGTAGCGGGAACCATGATCATGGGCACACAGAACTCCTTGTGCTTCTCCCGGGCAGCTGACAGCTCCAGGAGTCCCATCTAAATTGATCCAGTATCTGCACGCTGGCTGCTCAGAGGCCGTGGTGTGGAACGGCCAGGACATCGCTTAGTCATACGGGGCACAAGCACGTAACTTGCCACTCCTGTCTATTTCATCAAACCCTATTTTCTCCTGAATATTGACCATAGCAAAGTCATTAGCCTTCGAGATACATTTGAAACATCAACTTGCTTTGTTCAAGAGGTTTAAGACACAAGTAAGTCTTTCTTGCCATGCTCAACACACACTGCCCGCCGTTTCTGAAGTCAGTGTTTCTGGAACAAAAGCCTCGGCCTACCCCGTGAACATTCACGCTGAGCACTGTCGCGAGTCTGCTTGACCAGCCAGCAGGGGGCAGGAGAGAGCCACAGGGGGCAGGAGAGAGCCGCAGGTGCCGCGTGGGGTCCCTGCAAAGGCGCCTCACTCCCTCAATCAAGGACAGTGCCTCTTGCCAATCCAGCGGCTTCCTCCAAGGGGAAGCAGACTCTTCAGGTGCCACCGCACTGACTTCAGACGGCTCAGCCAATGGGGCAACAGATTCAACAGAGTTCCATGTTGTTAAAGGAAAACTTCTGTTACCAGACAACCTTAATATCAGATTCAACTTAAAATAATCAACAAGATTGTTTCCAAACCAACATGCTACTAGTGCCTTATCTTTCAATGCTGCTTAAACACGGAGAAGTATGAGGAAAAAAGAGCATGGCACTTACTTCTTAAAAAATAACACCTCTTCCAGGTTCATTTTACCCATATCATAAAGACTTAGAACTGTGGATTCCCTACAGGAACGTGGAGTGGGGGTGGATCCCCACGCTGACCCAGCCTCCCCCCAGTCAGTCACCCCCCCACCTCGGGGTTCACACCTCTCCAGGCCCTGTCACTTCAACAAGGAAAGGTGGCCTCTCTGAGCTCTCTTCACAGGGAGCACCCAAACGGGAGCGAGAGAGAGACAGACACACCCACAACTACTTGAAAATCCTGAAATACAATACATATTTAAGGACTTCGTTATTAGTTTTTTTAAAACTGTAAGAACAAAGTGAGAGAATAAAGTGAGCCTAGTTTTAACCTCTCTGCCACAATAACACCGTGTACATCTGTCTTTTACTGTTTGTTCCTTCTCCAGCAGCTACTGCCTGGCTGGCTGACTGCAGGAGAAGAGCCTCTGGTACTCCCGGGAGGCCCTCGGTAAAAGCATGAGCACCACGATCATGTCTTAGGACACCGCACACGTTAGGGTCGCACACAGACCGCCGTTCCCAATGCCTAGAAGGCACTGAATGGGCCTCCTGCTCTTTGTAAATGTCAACTCTCCTAAGCTATGTTGTGTTGAAAACTTTTAACTGCAGTCCACACATACTTCTTTGTTTCCATCTTGTTTTTATCCTAGAGGCATATTATTGTAGAAAATCAAGTTTACAAGGTTGAAGGGTTTTCTGAAAGTCGACTTCTAATCCTGTAAGGAAAAAAAAAAAAAAAAGGGCCAGATGTGGTGTTCACGCCTGTAATCCTAGCAGTTTGGGAGGCCGAGGCGGGCAGATTGCTTGAGCCCAGGAGCTCAAGACCAGACTGGAAAACATGGCAAAACCCTGTCTCTACTAAAAATACAAAAAAAAAAAAGTTAGCTGGTCATGGTGACATGTGTCTATTCCCAGCTACTCAGGAAGCTGAGGTGGGAGGATCACCTGAGCCCAGGAGGTGAAGGCTGCAGTCAGCCAAGATTTGCGTCACTGCACTCCAGCTTGGGCGACAGAGTGAGACCCCGTCTCAAAAAAACAAAAAGCAAAAACAACTGTATAAATCATTACTGAAGGGAGCTGGCCGGGCACAGTGGCTCACGCCTGTAATCCCAGTACTTTGGGAGGTCGGGGTGGACAGATCACCTGAGGTCAGGAGTTTGAGACCAGCCTGGCCAATATGGTAAAACCCCATCTCTAATAAAAATACAAGAATTAGCCGGGCGTGGTGGCAGGTGCCTGTAATCCCAGCTACTCGGGCAGCTGAGACAGGAGAATCACTTCAACCCGGGAAGCAGAAGTTGCAGTGGGCCAAGATTGCGCCACTGCACTCGAGCCTGGGCAACAAGAGCAAGAGTCCACTTCAAAAAAAATAAAATTAAAAATAAAAATAAAAGGGAGCTAATGCTTTTCATTTAAGGGAAGGGAGAAGAACATTCAGTATTTATACATCTTACGCACACATCTGCAGTGGTGCCCTGAAGTATTCAAGATACACATTCCTACAAACATAGCTCAAAACTACTCACCAAGTTATATGCTAACAGCACATGCACTGCAAGAATGCTACATTATATTTTTAAAGCATCTATATCCAATGTTTTAGCATACTGGCGGTTTTGCCTTCAGGTGCTGTATGCCTAAATTGTTACATGTTTAGTCATTCATTTTAGAATTTATGACTTGCTTTAGACAAAAGAAATATATTTAAACATAAGCTACTAAATTAATGACTTAGGGGAAAAATTACTCAATTAACTTGGAAGTTAAACTTTGCAAACTGAATTTGTTGGACCTCATGTAAGCTAGATGATCAGTTTTTTAAATTGTTGTGTGTTTCCCTCGAGGATGGAAGTCTCTCCTCTTTTCTCTCATGCACTGTGCACACCACTGCAGCCTGTGCCTCTTGTCCACCGCGCCACAGTGCGGCCTGCAGTTTACCCTGTACCACGCCTTCCACACCTTAGTGACTTTCAGGTAAGTATAACCAAGAAGGAAATGAAAAGCAGATAAATGACCTCCACCCCCACATCCAGGATGCAAATGTTAAACATTCATCAAAGTAAAACCAAAAACCCATGTTAGCTCACGATTGTAACTGGCAGAGTTATGTGCATGGCAATTTTAAAAGTCTAGTTATGTAAAAACCTAATAGAAAGTCTCAAGAAATACAAAGTTTATACAAAAAGACATCTGCAAACATTGACAGTGAGGAGAGGGCTTCACTCTGCATCCAGCCTGTCCTGGAAGCCATGGCCAAATGCCAGGTTGTATAGATCCGAAAAGCAGAAAAAAACAAGTGTTGAAATGTGTACAGTCTCAGCAATGTCCAAATTCAATGTAAGATGCTCAGAAACCTTGAATTTCCAATCAGAAAACAGGAACATGAGCAAGTTCCCCAGCAGTGCCCACCTTCTGCCTACGGCACGTATAATAGGAACGCTGGCCACCTTGGGGGGACAGAGGCTTCCTGGTCACATTTGCTCTGGCAGTCGCACAGCTGGCCCCACCACAAACACCTGGCTAATAATGAAAAACCACCCGCTCCCTGGGCTTTGCTCACTCTAGCCGGGAGAGCGTATTTACAGAGTACATTATCGACTGAGTCCTCGTTCAATCCGTCAAACTTGTTGAAGGCAGAGCAACCCCATTCCTGGCCCAATTAAGTGAACTGAGCAGAGCAAATGCCCCCAGTTGGACAGCACTCAGTCACAACAGCAGCAGCCACTGTTCACAGGGTGCTGGCTTTGTGCCGGGAACAGTTCCAAGCGTCTTCTTTCTGTCCGAGGAATGTGCACTGCAACGCTGTGGGGCCATTTGCAACGTCCACCAGAGTTCTGAGCCAGCCAAGTCCAGGCTGTCTGTGGGCCTCACTGCATGGCAGTCCACATCCCCTGCAGACAAGACTTCACTGCAGGGACCGCGGGTTCCAGGGCTGCCTTGAGGCACATGCTCCCTTCACCACCTCTTCCTGGCCCCTGACACCAACCCTCACCACCACTGCTGCCAACACTTTATTTTCTCATGGCTCCTGAGGGGCCTATTCTTTCTGCCCTTCCCTGCTCCCTGCGTCCGGCTTAGAGGATGCCCACATCAACATCAACGCTCACGTAATCACCACCCCTTCCATGGGGCTTGATGCTTAGGAGTCTCAATATCAGAAAGTCAGATTCCTGTGCTTGTTGGAGAATTTATTCCCATTGTGGAAGTGAAGGAGATAAAATTCTAAGTGCCTGCAATAACCTCATTTCCACAGCTAAGCAACTTCAGTAGTAGCACAAAACAAAAAAGTTTTTTTTTTTTTTTAACTTTTTTTATACAAGCTAAAAACAATTTAATTTTTACATCCACGTTCTCATCAGCTCCCACCTGGTGAGCAGGCAAATAGTAATTTTCAAAGAATCAAATTGTTCCATAATTTTAACACTTAGCATTATCACTATTAAGCAAGAATTATCCCAAAAATACACGATGATCTTGTTCTCACATTCAAAAATTGGTTGTCACACAGTGAAATAGCTCTTAATGCAAAGGAATGTTTCTTTTTAGGTTTCTGTTCTGGGGAAAAAAAAAATCTGGCAAAGAGATAAACATTAATTATGTAACTATCCAAAATGCCTCCGAGAGAAATAATGTCATCCAATTAGTTCTTTAAAGTGTTACAAATGCAGCTGAGTTTTAACAGTAATTTGTCCATAATTATCAAAAGAATCTTCAGAAATCTTGATACTGAATGGATAACCATAACTGGATATAAAACGCAAAGGCAAAGCGGAAGAGTTAACATTTGGGGTAGATTTTGGCCCCTATTTTTAACATACGCATAGTTATTTACCTAGCTAAACTATATCCCTCTCCTCCCTCCTAGGCTCTTCAAGCCTGATTTTCAAGCATAGACTGGTTTTTGGTACATGAAGGCAGCTTTAAAAGATGTCAGGATCAGGCCGGGCACAGTGGCTCAAGCCTGTAATCCCAGCATTTTAGGAGGCCAAGGTGGGCCGATCACTTGAGGTAAGGAGTTCGAGACCAGCCTGGCCAATATGGCAAAACCCTGCCTATATTAAAAATTTTTGTAATTAGCCAAGCGTGGTGGCACACACCTATAATCCCAGCTACTCGGGAAGCTGAGGCAGGGAGAACTGCTTGAACCCAGGAGGCAGAGGTTGCAGTGAGCCAAGATCGCACCACTGCACTCCAGCCTGGGCGACAAAGTGAGACTCTCTCAAACAAGCACTTAGCCCTCAGAAGAAGCTTGAGCATCCCCTGCCCAAACCAACCCAAGGAATCACATGGCAGTGGTTATCATCTGATTTTGACACAATAAAGTTCTATTCTCCTCTCTAAACACAATGGTAAACACTTGCCATCAGCCCACAGAAACTCCCAGGACCCAGTAACACCGGACGAGCAAGATTAATGGGCCACGTATGCAGGGTTCAGCTGCAGAAAGTGATGGCACCAAGAATGTGTGTGTGCTCAAACCAGATTCCTTGCTTTCAGGGTGGAGGGTCTCCCCGGGAAGATCATCCAGCGGGATGGTTTCCACTTCCACCATGAGGAGGAAATGGGGGTTTCCTGAGGATACTGACAGGACTTGGGTCTACTGCCCCTTTGTACTCTGTTCTGTTATGGGATGAGGGTGGGCTGAAGGCAGGTTCTCCCTACATCTTCCAGGCAAGAGAGATGGAGCTGACAAGTGGATGACGGCTTTTCCAAAACATTCCCATGTTCATAACCTGTTATAGACCAGCTTTCCCTGGAGATCAGTGAAGCAGCATCATTGATTCTCTTCCATTAGGGACAACCTGGTGGTACGGGAGGCCGGAGACGGCATCCGCGCTGGGTCAGCCTCTGCGTGGGTCTGAGTCAGTCACTTGTGCCTGGGCCTCAGCATGCTCGTCTGTCAAATGGGCGGCCCCACAGACCAGTGACTTTCAAGCAGAGGTCCAAGGAGGTTGCCCAAGGACAGGGAGGGGGAGGGGGGAAGAAGAAGAAAACTGTCCAGGGAATGGGGGGGGGAAGGGAGGAGGAGGAAGGAGCATATGGGGGGTTCTCTGAGGAGGAGGACCAAGTTTCAGAGGTGTCTTGGAGTCAGAGGTGGCAGTGGCTTGGGCTCTAGGCCCTCTGTTGCATAGTTTTAGGCTTTAGCTATATTTGTGAACACTTTAAAAGATTTAATTTGAAAAAAACCGGAGTTGGGGATACCTTGATTCTAAAACACAATTTCTCAAGCCTAAGACTAAGTGCTAGGCATTGCTCATTCTGTTACCGTCATTTCCTCCTATTTAAAATCAGCCGCACACCGCCAATTCTCCCTTCAGTGTAAACACCACCTTTTCTGAGGATCTCAAACAGCAGAGCGAGCAGCCCGTGATCCCGGTTGTGTGCACGAGGAGCAAAGAGCAGACGTGCGGTGAGGGCTGCAGACGACACGAGAGGCCGAGACCCAGCACCTCCCTGCACCGCTGTGCTTTGCCAGGCCTAAAGGACACCATCACCTCTGGGGTGAACAAGCAGCACAAGCTATCAACACTTATTCCAAAGGAACAGGAAGAAAATTCAAACGAAGTTAACACAGTTACCCCAACACAACCCTGCAACAGCCCAGAAACAGGAGGGCCAGTGGGCCTGAGACAAGTGGTTCCCACAGTGGGACAGCGACATTGGCATTAGGGCTTTTTGGCAAAAATAGACAAAAAAGGTAACATGAGCCACCCATTATTTCCTGCCAGTGGAAAGACACCCACAGGCCCCCAGATGCCAACGGCCCCCTGGAAACGAACCCACGCGGTGCCTCGGGTCTTCGCACGAGCAGGCACGTGGTGTCCTCAGCACCCCCGCCTGGGACGCACACACCACACTTGGCTCCCACACCTGAGGGTCCAGGGGAATGGCAGGAAGTCCCCGCAGGACAGGGCATCCTGTGAGGTAAGTGCAGGGCTACGCACCTCAGAGGGGCCCCCGGGCAGGTGCTCTCTCCCCAAAGGATGAGCCAGTCCTGACCACACCCAGATCGCGGTGGCCTCCAAGCCGAGTGCCAACATCTCACGTCCAAAGGGATGCACAGGTGCCTGCTGCGCGTGGAGCCCAAACCTTTCCTCGCAGAGCTCAGGACGAACCCAGTGTCCAGGTCCGGGGCCGTCACCAGCCAGAAGAGGCATCTGGGGCACTTCCCAGCAATGGCAGTGGGAAGTAACAACTCAGGCCCATCAGGGGTTTCCTCATTATGCAGGTTTTAGAAGTGGACACAGAGGTTCAGGTCTACGGGCACAAACATCGACGGATCCCATGGAAACGCGGGCGTGGCCCCTACATCCCACCAGCCTGCATGGCTCCTCCTTTCTACTCCCATCACACACGTCCCCACCCAGCCAAGCCCCTTCTCCTTTTCCCCACTGGATTCATCAAATCAAATCTCACTGTCCTTGGCAAATGTACCATTAGTTTCTTTACTTCCCAGAACAAAAGCACACTTCCAGTTAACATGACACCCCAGCTATGATAGAACAGCCTTAATTCAGACATGACATGGAGGAACAGAGGGAGGAGTGGTCGAGGGCTGTCCTGGAATCGGCAGCTGTTTTCTGGGGAAAGCCTCCATCCCACCCGAGCCTGACACTCGTGCCACACTGTCCCCATGGTATCTGAAAGCTCCATGAAGACAGGGTCACTCTGACCCCTTCACACCCACAATGCCAAAGAGGAGCAGGAGTTCAGGAGAAGTCTCCTGCTAGTGCTGAAGACAAGAATAATTCCTTGTGGTGTCCAGAATGTCAGAAGAAAACAAGGCACTATGTAGATGACTTCCAGATGAATTTTGGAATGATTCTACCGAATGCCAGTCATCCTTTTTCAGAACAAAACCAATACCGGAAAACATGTGTCGCCAGCAGAGAGATGGTCCTTTAGACGGCTTACAAACACACCTACATTACGCTGAATTTATCTCAAGCCACCCTCTCTGTGCTAATGTAAAAAGTCTCCTTTATTAACCAGTAGCCTTTCTCATCTGGTGCTTTTTAACAAGCAAAAGGGTCCTGTAATACTCAGGCATTGTCTAAAACGTCAAATGGAAGCCTAGAATCCTCTTCTGTGCAGCTTCACTGCAAAGTATTTTGACATGAGCCAAATCGTGCTATTTCTACACCTTCATAGGAAACTCAATGCTTCATCAAGGAGACACAGCATGATTTCTACTAGGCACAGAAACTGGTGGGGTGGGAATGGGGCTGAGGGAACATTATATAGAAAGCCCCAATAATCACCTGCATGAGAGCCACACTGGCCGGCAAGCCCCGGTCGGCTTGGTCTCTACAGTCACAGGCATGAGACCTGGAGGGCAGACACCTGGCACTGCTGCCCACCCCAAGGTCGTGGCCTCTGCCCCTTCTCTGCTGCCCATCAGTTCCAAGCTTCTGGCAATACCGCCTGCTGCTCCCACTGCCTGATCAACTCTTCGTGAAAAGCAAATGTTGCCAGGATAGCTTATGAGTGCATTTGCCAGGAAAGCAACTCCGATTGACGTTGAAACCCCGTTCTCGCACCCCTGGCAGCTCCCCTGCCCGCGATGTGTACATGCTTGCAGCTCTGACCTCGCTCAGTGTCCACACAGGTTCTGTCCCCTGGAGAGCTGAATGCAGACTCAATGTTGAGTCAGAAATACACAAAGAGGGTGACGGTTACGAACTGCCCACCTGTCCCTCAAAACACAGGTTGAAATCCTCACCCTCAATGTGATGCTGTCAGGAGGTCTTTGGGAGGTGATGATGTCCCGAGGCTGGAGCCCGGTGAATGGGGTTTGTGCCTCAGAAAGGAGCCCAGCAAATTCTTTGCCCTCCCACTGTGTCAGGGCCAGTGAGAAGGCGTGCGTGAACCAGGAAGGGGCCCACACCAGAACGCCCCCCAGGCGGCACCCTGATCCCGCCTTCCAGCCTCTAGAACTGTGAGAAACAAATTCCTGTTGTTCATAAGCCACTCAGTCAATGGTGTTTCATTACAGCAGCCTGAGCTGCCTGAGATGACAATGCTCACTGTCCTACAGAGACGGCTACTCCCCTCTCCTAGAAAGAGGGGTTTAATTAAAATCCCTGTCTCTCCTTGCCACCACCACAGATCTCATTCCCCCACCCCGTAAGCCAGCAGTTGCTAGGATTAAAGGAAAAGGAGGATCGTTTTAGACCAGCCCCTCCATGCCGGTCTGAAGCCTTTGACTTTGCCCACTTCCACGGTGGCCGTGTCACCGGATTCCCCATGCCAGCTCTGCATCTGCACCGGGTCCCAGGCTCTGCACAGACTTCTCCAGCTGTCCATCCAGCACACCCATTTCCCCTTCTCCTTTGCATATTTTCCTTCAATATCCAGCCACCCTCTCTGCAACCCAAGGCCTTCCGATCCAGCCATTCAGGGTGAGCTCAGCCGTGCACTGGAGTCCTTGGCTCAGGTAACCCAGGCCCAAGCCGTTGGCACCAACGATCTACTGGCTGTGGGGTCTGCACAGCCACTAGCTGCCCCAGCCACACCAGGGCCTGGGAGGGGAGGCAGAGGAAGCTGTGAAGCTGCCAACAGCTGTGCGGGGACAGGGGTCCCTGAGATGAGGAGGATGCCATGGAAGGAAATTCAGAGAAAGAGCCCCAGGGCTGGACGGGTCATGCCCAAAGCCTGCACTGCTGAGTTTTCCAGGTTTCTGAACTCAATCGCTGACCCACACAGCATATGTTTCCTGAGTGCTGACCCCACGTGGCATTGGATAAGGCAATAAAGCAGGACCGCCACCTCCCCCCCACACATACGCGGGGCCTCCGTCCTGGCGGGAAGGCAGGCCTGGGTTCCCAGCTGGCACCACGAGCCTGGGAAGGGGGCCATTTCAGACGGACAGTGGGTGCAGCCTTGCCAAAGCCCAGCAGTCACCTGCACTGCCACAGCCAGGCTGAATTCGGATCAACCACACAGAAACCTGACCCTCTCAAGGGCACATTGAGCTCATTAGGGACAGACACGGTCTCCTGCTTATCTCCAACACTTTTTGGGCATGTCTAGTTACAAACAGACGACGCAGTCTTGGAAGCACAGATCCCAGGCCTCCCCCCGTGCTCCTCTCCTTGGTGCTGTTGACGGGAAGGGGCCGGTATGGCCGCGAGGCCGCACACCCACAGCCACCCTGCCGCTGAGACAGGAGCCTTTGACGGTTACTTCTGCCAAAGAACTCTGCTCCATCTTGGAGCACACCGTGGCGGGCAGGAAGCTCCACCCGGAGAAACAGCGATGCTTCTCCCCAGGGCCAATGGAGGGCACCCCCTACCCTGAATTCAGCAGCTTACTTACATTCTGGAAAACATCTGAATTATGGGGAACACTAAAATGAAAAGGTCACGGAAGAAAGCTTAGAAGGCCGTGTGAAGTCTCAGCAAGTCCAAAGGTTTCTGAACCAAGACTGCTGGGGTCGACAACCTTACAGGGAAAGTTTCCACACGGGCCTTCAACAAGCAACGCTCAGCAGAGTGCCACACTCTGGGCAGAACCTCAGACACCACAAAGTCACATCAGAGCCAACAGCAACTGAAATACAGCGCTCTAAGATGTGCGCGTTACCTGCAGAAAGTTACTAGACGCTAAGATGGGGGAAGAAAAGGATAAGGTTAGAAACAAATTTAAAGTAATTTCTGCATACAAAAAAATTCTATATCCACTGGCTTTCTTTCTGGGCTTAACAACTTTTACATGAGATGCACATCCCAGTTGGAAGGAGTCTGGGTTTTCCGTGGGTAGAGACAAGGGCTCTCCAGGAAATGTGAACCCTTTCTCACTCGCTGAGCCGCGTGCCCTGAGGCCATCCTGACCTGCCTGAGCATTTCCCTGCTCTGCCTCCAGCCAGCTCCTTCCGGCACTCACCTGGCTGCTCCCAGAGCCTGCACTGGCCCAGGATATCCTCTTCTGCTGCTGCCAATCTTCTGCTGCTAAACTTTCGCTTTAGGGCAAATAAGTTGGAAACTAAAAAGTTATAAGACTCTCTTGGCTTTTTAAAAATTTGTCTTTTCAGAAAACAAAGAACACTAATTCTACTTCCATGATTTAATATGTTGCCCCCATCTGCATGTTCATGGATATGTGTTTTTATATATATTTTAATCAATACTTATAAAAGCATGTGCTGTTGGCTACAGTCAGTTTAATTACATTTGATGTAAGAAGTTTTAAATTCAGTGAATTCAGGCACTCAAAATTTAAGCCCTTTGACATCTGTTAATCAAATGGAAATATGACAAGTAGACATTACAAAAATCAAGATAAGTGTTCAATAAAAATCCTGGACTTTTAGATATTTTCACAAATGTAATGTATATATTAGTACACAAACTTGAGCATTTTCACAAATCTTTGAACTCAAATTCCATTCTTAACTTTTACAGGTAAATGAATATCCATATGTGATTTTAAGCAGCTCAAGCATCAGCTCTTAAAAACAATCAGAAATGCTGCGGGCAAATTCCACTGAACAGCAAATAACGGAACTGCACCCAACAACCCAGGTACCTCCCCTGAGGCATCTGGAACATGAGGATTAGGAGCAGCCTTTGCTTTCGGAGGTGCCTGAGAGTGGGGATTCCCGACTCCCCAAGTCTAAGAAGGCCTCAGCGATAAAGAAAACTGGTTAAAAAAAAAATCCCTGCTGGCTCCCTGCCACGGGCTCCTCGATCTCACTTCCTCTCTGCCCCCCAAAGCCTGACTCCTTGTCCCAGCCCTGCTGCTCACTGGGGTGAGGCCATGGGCGTCACTGTACCTGTGAGGGGAGAAGCTGGTCAGGATACAGGATCCTGGCTATCCTGGCAGTGCTCAAGCTGATACCGTAATTAACTTTGTAGTGAGTTACTTAATGCAAAATTTAACTTCTGAATAATTTAGATACATGTATCCTAACAGGAAAATCCTGAACGTAGAACACAGGCCACACCCTCACACAGATGCTATCTGGCTAGCACTCTTTTTTTTTTTTTTTGCCTTTTCAGTAGATGTTTTTAAAAGCAGTTTTCAGTTCATAGCAAAATCAGGAGGAAAGTACGGAGTCCTCACATATCTTCTTCCCCAGCACAGGCAGAGCCTCCATCGTTCTCCTGCCCCCACGGGACCAGCAAGTCTTTATGACTGAAAGATCCGCATCAACACGGCACCACCACCCAGAGTCCACAGCACACAAGAGGGCTCAGTCTCATGCTGGAGAATCACCCCAGGGACTAGAGAAATGGCAGGCGCAACTCTCACCTAATCCCCTTAAAGGGGAAAAGGCACCTTCCCGCTCTTCTTCCTGCTGGTGGGAACAGGTGTAGGAGTTGGAGGGTCAGGAGTTGGGCAGCAGGAGGGAAGCAGCCTGGGTCCCTGCTAGTCACAGATGGCAAATGCCACCCAGCCTCGACCTTCACTTTGCAGAGAAGAAATCCTTCTCTTTTGTCAGGTCCCTGTTAGAAGTTTGCACCCATTCCTTTAAAAAAAACCCTCAGATACAACATGGGTGTTTTGCTGACAATATTTCAATTATCTGGGGGCCTTGGGTCGAGTGATGCCAAAACAGAAAACTGAACCCTGTTGCTCAGGAAACCACCCTCCAGCCCCATCTACCCTCCCAGGCTGTCACCTTATGGTGTTTGTCTGCTAAATGATTATTTTTAACAATAACTGCTCTTAAGAGCTAGGTGTACAGAACAGACAAGAAGTCAGCTCGGGTTGAGGGGAAGCAGGAACAGACCCCTCTCCCTGCAGGACGGTGGAGGAGGAACCTTCAGCACCTGGGTTTGCAGGATGCTGGATCTCTGACAGCATCTCTCACAGCTCAAGTACGGCCAGACCTTCCTCTGCCACAGCCTGTTCAGGAGAAGGCAGCACCTACCCTAGAGACCGACAAGCCCTGTGTGGGGTTCAGCTGGAGCTGAACTTTCCTCCCTTGGTGAGAGTCAGGGCCAGCGGTGTGGAGGAGAGAAGCAGCAGACATGAGGGGCACTGTGGCAACTCCATGCCACGCTAACTCTCGTCTGATGTGCTCCGGCCAAAACCACGCTTCTCGGAGGGCATTTCCTTTCACACGTCCAGAAATCATCAACGTCTAGTCTCCCCACAGGACAGATCCTTCCCCAGGAGGCAGACGCTTGGCTGTAACACGTGGTAATGAGGGATGCGCCTTCGTGCCCATTCTGTAGTGTTTCCTGTTACCTATTTTACCTTAAGCTAAAAATGGTTTCCATTTACACTCTGTAGTGACACATGAAAACACACGAGATTCAGTGTGATCCCACACCCGTCACTGCTAACCTCAAGTTCTTTATTTGTTCATTTTGCTTCTAGAGTTTGTACTCTATCCCGGGGTTCCAGGCCTGTGGATTCAACCAACCATTGTTTAAGAATACTTTAAGGTGTTTGTACTAAGCATTCAGACTTTATTATTCATTAAACAATATCGTTTAACAACTACTCGCATGGTATATCCATGGTATAGGTGTTACGAGCAACCCTGACATGACTGAAAGTCTGCAGGAGGATGTGCGTATGTCATATGCAAACACGATGCCATTTTATACCAGGGACCTGAGCACCCACAGACCTTGGTATCTATAGGCAGTCCTGCAGCCCACCCCCGTGGGCACTGTGGAATGGCTATAATAGAAAATACAGAGGTTTTAAACAGTCATGTACTAAATCTAATCTTTTGTTAAGAAATTACTGTGTATCACGTGTATTATTTGGAAGTCCTTCCTGGCCCAGAGACCTGACATGTTCTTATCATCTTTTCATCCACTGATCTAACTAGTCATTCCAGTAAGTTTATTGAACACAAATCAATTTTACAATTACATTCTTACAGGAATCACACTCATAATGTAAGCTGCTTTGGTTTTTAAAGTGAAATAACCAATAGTTTTGAAAACTAGCTATATCATAGAATAACAGGATAAAGCAGCCCCAGGACATGCAAAAACATGGAGTTTCAAAGCCAACCAGTATCAAACACATTACAAACCCCTAAATATGGAAATGTTTTACACCACGACAGATATTCTAGAAAAAAACAAGATGTTCAAAAAAGCCTTATGCAGAAAACCACTTTCCCCCTTCATTTTTCACACAGTTTCCAGAAACTTGTGTTTGGCAATAACCATGAACTAGAAGTAGCGTCCGCTGCAACTACTGCTACTGCAACACCAAATATTAGAGAAAAAAAAAAAAAGAAAAAAGGACACAACATATTTCCTATTGATGAGAATAGGTAGAGTGTTATAAGAATGAGTGTGTTATAAAGTCAACAACGTTCAAATTCTAGGTCTCCTGCAGACACTAGATGGTAACCGTCAAAGCTTATGCACTTGGCAACGTTCAAGGAGACCAAGTTCAGAGCCGTCACAATGCAGCACCATCCTCAAGTGATTATCTCAGGCGGGTTTGAGGGCAAGTGCCTCCATCACAGTAGGAAAGCTGCCCAGCCCAGCACTTCCTGAGATCACAGACCTTACCTTCACCATCCCACGTCTTCAATAGTTCCTTTACACTGGGAACCAGTGAGCAAAACCTAAAACACTTCCTCAAATCTCAAGATAGTCTTGAGAGCTCTTCTCCTTGCCCCTTCTCTTACTGAGAAAGCCTATTTTCCAAGCAATCTGTAGTGCTTACCAGAGTTAATACCACCAAACCATACACTTAAAAATGGTTCGAGTGCTATGTAATTTTACCACAATCAAAAGACTGAGAAAAGTCATCTATAATTACTGTCTCCAATATCTTGCATCCTGTAAGGTATATTTGCTTTTTGAAATCCTCAGAGCAATCATGAAAGACTAATACCCTGTCGTCTCTGAAACACAAGCAAAGTCAAGGGTTTTGATTATAGGAAAGTAGCTGGAAAGCAAAGCATCCATTAGACACAGCAGCCGTGGTAGGACAAACACATGGTAGGAAGGTGGTGGTCATGCTACACGTAGATGGGAAAGGTGTGGGGAGCTACAACACCAGAGGTTTGGGAGGCACCTGGGCAGGAGCTGAGAATGTACCAAACACGTTCGATCATGCAACATTCACGGATCCCGAGTCCAGCCACGGCCACTGACATCCACTGTGCCCAGGGTGTCCTCTGCCACAGAGATACACACCCTGTCGAGGATAGTGCACAGATTAAATGTCAAAGCACAGACATGCTCAGGTCCAGCTTCTCTGATGGAAGCAAAAACACATTTCCTAGACCCCAGCAGCATGACTCTCCACCTGACTCTACCCCCGTCCCATTTATTCTCGAACCCGTCTCTCCTGGACCCCACAGCATGACTCTCCACCTGACCGCACCCCGTCCCGTGCATCTCTGCACATGTGACTCGGCCCTCCCTCACTCCCTCGTTGGGTCAGGCACCAATAGTCCACTGTGTGCCTGGTGCACTGAACCTTGTCAGGGGCCTCTGGGCCGCGTGCCAGGACACGCACCTGGGAACTCCCAGTGCACACGTTGGTCTCCTGCAGGACGCTTGGCTCTTCTATCTGCGGGAGCCGGCACCCACCCGTACAACCGACTACACTCTCAGAAAAGTCACAGAAGGCCTCTCACTAACCCAGCAGCACCCTGAGACCACATCCCACTCGCCTGCTGGCTCCTGAGCCTCCCGCCCTGTGACGGCTCGCTCCTTCCTGAGCTCCTTCGGTTCCCTGCCTCGATTCCACTGGTTCCTCTACTCATGGGCCTCTTTCCTGTCGTCTGGCAGGGTTCTACCAGGACCCTCTGGCTCTCACGACACCCCAGCTCCACAGACCCACCCACTGGGGGGAGCACATGCGTCCAGCCCAAACTTGCTGATATGCTCCAGCTGGCCCTGGACTCGAACCACGCTGCCGTAGCTTTCCATCAGTGTGGCATCTTCGAGTTACCTCCTGGGTAATGCCAGGTGATGGTAACATCAACCAGGAGGCACCACTGAGCAGCAGAACGCATGGTGCGGTGACCCGAAAGTCACATCCCTCAACAGATGCTCCGTGTCTTCTCTCTTGGAAGAGCTTCGCTGTAGGAAGGAGGCCGTTCCTCCAGTGCTGCTACTTCCAACACCAGGGAAAGCAAGCTTCAGAAATGGTGTCAGAGGCAGGACCCACCAGCAGGGCTGCCAGCGGCCAGACGACCACAGCCCCAGCATTCCCCAGCCACACACAGCTGACAGCCCAGGCTCTAGAAATGCACGGTTTCAACCTTAGGAGTAAAAACCCTCCCAAGCCAACTATTATTTTCAACAATGGGAAGGGGGAGTGGGGGGGGGCGGGGTTCTAACCCTGCCCCCCTTGATAGAAAAGAACTGGGATCTGATAATCTGTGCTAAGTCAGCACTTTGCTTCCGCCACATGCAATCATCCTCAGCAACAGGAAAAGTCAGAAGTATTGAGTGATGACACCGATAGCAACACATGCGGTTCTGACAGCTCCGGTAACTGGCTGCAGATACAATGCGACAGCGGTGAGATCCACGGACATCACCAGTCTTCCCAAGGATCGTGTTCCTGAATCTTCCGCATTCGGAATAACCGTCTCCTTTGCCAGGACTGAGCCATGCTTCCCTCTCGCCTGTCCTCTGCTTTCACCAGCTTCGTGCGCGTTTCCGAGCAAGTGTCTGTGCAGGTGCTATCACTTATTTCCACAGCAAGAATGTACACAGACACCACAGAAATGGGCAACCCTGTTAGGAGCTGTGCAGGGACATCTAACTCATCAATGTGCCAAATTCCTGTTGCCATGGAAATTAAACTAACGTTGCTATGACCGCATCTCTTACTGCACCACTAAAGACCATCCCGGTAAGAGGAATGTGCCTCTGCATATTTACAAGACCGTTTTCCCTGAATATGCTTGTTATGTGAGATAGAAATCAGTGAGATGAGCTGTAACGTCTAGTATAGGATCGTTGTGTCTCCTAGGCTCAAACACACCCTTTAATGAAGTTTAACTCTCTGGGGACGTGAGTTACGTAGTAACATGTTTTGGATACTGTCTCTTTCACATTCTAAATATCAACACCAAAGAAGTTCTTGAGTTCCTTTTTAAATTGAAATGCAATTTACAAACCATAAAAGCCCCAATATTAAAGAATACAATTCAGTGTTTTTAGTGTATTCTCAAAGCTGCACAACAATCAACCACTAGTATGTAGTTCCGGGACTTTTTCACCACCGGCCAAAGAAATCTTGAACCCATTAAGAGTCAGCACCTGCTCCTTCCTTCCTCTAGCCCCTGGCAATCGTCAGCTGTCTTCCGTTTCTCTGGATTTGCCCATTCTAGACACCTGTTGTGAGAATCATACACAGTGTGTGACCTTTGGCATGATCTTTGGTGCTGGCATCTTTCACGTCCAAGGAGAGTGGAATCTCACAGTGCACAACCTTTGGCACCGGCATCTTTCACGTCCAAGGCTCATTCGGGTTGGAGCACATGTTCTTTTGTTCCTTTTTACGGCTGAGTGATATTCCATTGTGTACATATTTTCTTCATCCATTCATCTGTTGACACCTGGGTTGTTTCTACTATTACGAATAGTGCTGCTATGAAGATTCTTGCATAAGATTTTTTTTGTAAAAGTGTTTTCAATTTTCTTGGGCATAAGCCTAGGAGTGAAATTGCTGGGTCGTGCAGTGATTTTATGCTTAACTTTTCTGAGGAACTGCCAGACTTTTCCAAAGCAACTGTACCATTTTACTTCCCCTCCCACTAAAGATTTCAGTTTTCCCAAATTCACCATGTCACTGTCCAATACTGGGGTTTTATCCATCTTGGTGGTTGTGAAGTGGTATCTCATGGTGGTTTTGATTTCCATTTCTAAGATGATGAATTCTGTTAAACATCTCATGTGCTTTTTAAAGCATTTATTTCTTTGGAGAATGTATTCAAATCCTTTGTCCATTTTTAAATTGGATTTTTTTAAAGAGTTTTTAAATATATTCTTGATATCAGGCCCTTATTGGGATAATGTATCCTGTTCTGTGGGTTGTCTTTTTACTTTAATAGTATCCTCTGAAATGAACATTTTTAATTTTGATACCATCTTTTTCCCATCAGTTGCTTGTTATGCTTTAGATGTCTCATCTAAGGAAACATTGCCTAATCCAACATAACAGTTTCACCAGGATTCGCCCCCTAAAGGTGTCATAGGCTGAATTGCCCCTCATGCCCCAGATTCCCATGTTAAAGTCACAACCCCAAAAACTCAAAATATCACTGTATTTAGATACAAGGCCTTTATCTTGGCAATTTAGGACCCACAAGATCTTAAAAGTAGGCCCGGATCCCTCACAATTGGCTCCTTACGTTGGATCCATTTTGAGCTTTATGTGTAGGGTGAGGAAGGGTCCCAGGCCATCCTTTTCCATGTGGATACCCCAGTTGTCCCAGCACCATTGAGTTGTGAAAGGAAAAAAGTAAAGCAACCCTTACGTCTTTTCTCCATCAACAGAAGACACACTGAAGAATCGTGGACAATTTTGTTGGTTTAAGCCAGTGGTTTTCAAACTTTTGGGTCTCAGGAACCCTTTGCACTTTATTGAAGATCACAAAAAGCCTTCTCATGAGGCCAGGAGTGGTGGCTCATGCCTGTAATTCCAGCACTTTGGGAGGCAGAGGTAGGTGGATCACTTGAGGTCAGGAGTTCGAGACTGGCCTGGCCATGGTGAAACCCCGTCTCTACTAAAATACAAAAAGTAGCCAGGCATGGTGGCAGACACCTGTAGTCCCAGCTACCTAGGGAGGCTGAGGCAGAAGAATCGCTTGAACTCAGGAGGCAGAGGTTGAAGTGAGCTGAGGTCACACACCACTGCACTCCAGCCTGGGTGGCAGAGCAAGACTCTGTCACAAAAAGAAACAATTTAGTTCATTTTACAATGATAAAGTCATTACATCTTAACAGTTTTAAAGAAGAAACCATTTTCCAAAATAAGCAGCAGCGTGGCAATAGTTTGTGCTGCTGTGAAAACCCCTAACATCTCTGCACCTCAGACAGCAGGGTTCTCATGCCTGCATCTGCGTTCAGTGCACTGCAGAGCCGTGGCTGAAGTTTATGAAGAAAGTCTGACCCCATGCTGATATACAATTAGAATTCTCTGCTTCCAAATGTAACAAGCAGCACTTCCGTACAGGCTGTCTGCAATGCGGAGTCTGTGCTCTGGTCAATGGGCTTTTCTGCCCCAATTCCTTCTAAGTCGACTGGCCCGTCCTGCACTTGAATGGCTTTTACCAGCACATGATTTTGTAATCACATTGGTTAGAAAACACTGGTTCAGAGTTATGAGCAGCTTCCACATTTATGTGTCCCCAAAAAAAAAAAAAAAAAAAAAACCCACATCAATATCACCATTGATCACATGAGAAAATGGTGGACACAAGATTTTTATACTTTAATATTCACTGGAAAGCTCAAATGTCTATCACTGGGAATAATGTAAGGTGCTTTCCTTGAGATGAAAGAGTCGTTTTGTTCATTTTTCAGGCCACACCTGCAAATACCTCCATCTGAAGTGGCATTGTTTGTAAGTCTTTCTTTACATAAAGAAAGCTGTTAGTGGAAGAAGTGGTTCTGCAGGTTCATAGCTCAGAGGCACCAGTGCTCTCCCTAGATTAACCATAAAATCCTCAGAAGATGCACCTGTGCACCATTCCTGTTTCTCAGACCATTCCAGAAGGAACCCTGAATCCCGGTGCTGCAGCGGGACTGAAGTTTGCTCTCGCCCACACAATCAACCCAGGGAGCTCCCCCAGTCGCCACCCCAAGGCCAAAGCCTTGGTCCTCTCTCTGGTCTAGGAGGGCTCCTGCAGCTCCAGCCTAACAGGGAAAAGCAGGCACCCACATGTCAGAAAGCACTCCCAAGGCCCGGCGAGCACTTCTGCTTATGTGCCAGCCAAGTGTGTTTGACAAGGCTACACCCAGCTGTACAGCAGGCAGCGAGGTACCCAGCAAATACTCAGGGCTCATGTTACTGAGGAAGGAAGGTAGACAGCGAGGTACCCAGCAAGTGCTCAGGGCTCACGTTACAGAGGGGAAGTCAGGCAGATAGTGAGGTACCCAGCAGGGTTCACGTTACCGAGCAGAAAAGGAACGTGGAGACAAGGGGGCTGGAACAGTCTGTCGTAAGCTTTAGCATTTACAAGGCTCGCTGAAGATTATCCGATTTGATCTTCACAACAGCTAACAAGATAAGCAGAGGCATGACTGTTTTCACTACTTCATAAAAAGAGATCCAGAGAACTAGTGATGACCACGTGCTCTTCCCACAGGCTCCCAGAAATCCTCAAATCATCTCTCAGTTGTATACATGTGATAGTATCTCAGTCACTTCCCCTCTCTGCAGGGGGATTTTAATGCCGCCCTGCTGTTCCTTCACACCCCTGCCCTCTCCTGCATTTCAGTCATGCCCAGAATCCATAGGGAGTCCGACCCACCCCACCCCACCCCCGCTGCTGCTGATGGCTTGGGTCACCCTTATCTTTCATTTCCACCTGCAGGGACCTGTTCTTCCTTCAAACGCAGCTCAAACTCACTCATTGTGTGAAGCCTTTTCCAGCCTTCACAACTGTCATGTGTAAAATCAGTCTGTGGAATGCTTCATTTAGTAGGTGCTTATGTTGCCTTATTGGTTGTGAGCAGGACCAAATTCTGAGCAAACCAGGTGGTCCCCTCTCCCCATCTCTGCTCCAGTGCACTTAAAACAAGGATTCCTGGAAGCACCTTTTTAGTCCAATTCATGCATGAGTCTGCCCCACACCCTGCAGAAAAGCCCTGGCGGTCAGGGCTCAGGGCCTCCAGGTGGGTAAGGAGAGCTTAGTGCCCTCTCTGGAGTTGTCACCCAGAGACCCACGGCTGGAAGGGGAAAAACCTTGCATCCTGTGAAACATCCCCGAGACCCACTCAGGAGCAGAAAATGGGGAAGAAGCCTCAAACAGACCCTCGGGAGGGCAGTCAGCAGGAGCCACGGAGGCCACCAGGAGGGAGGGAGGGAGGCAGGCAGGCCAGAGTGATGTGGCTAGAGGTGACGTGGTGGGGGGATGACACGGCGTGGTTGGGGGAGGAGATGTGGCCAGAGGCAACGTGGCCAGGGAATGAGATACGGCTGGAAGTGACAAGAGGGGTCTCCAGGCCTCAGACTGTGCCTGATTTATGGATGACATTTTGATTAAGATGTTATATCTAACTTTAAAGTAGCAATTTAGAACCATTGTGTACATTTAAAGCACGGTACAAATATAGCACATTTCCCAAACCGAAGAACAGTGTATTGAAGGAAAAAATAGCAGCTCACCAATAAAAAAAGTGACTAAAGATAAAATTCATTTAAGATCAGAAATAAAGAGATCCTACAGCTCTTCTAGTCCAATCCCCACCCTAACGTGAATGGGGGGAAAGGGAAGTAGATTCTAGTCAGTCAGAATTAAAGGCAAAACCGATCCACTTTACTTTCTACTTGACAGAAAATAAGAAGCTCATCAAGGAATCCCTACGAACAGTAGCTTTAGGAGTCCCCAAAATGCAAAATTCACCTTCAAATTAAATCAACTGGCTGGGCGCGGTGGCTCAAGCCTGTAATCCCAGCACTTTGGGAGGCCGAGACAGGCGGATCACGAGGTCAAGAGATCGAGACCATCCTGGCTAACACGGTGAAACCCCGTCTCTATTAAGAAATACAAAAAACTAGCCGGGCGAGGCGGCGGGCGCCTGTAGTCCCAGCTGCTCGGGAGGCTGAGGCCGGAGAATGGCGTGAACCCGGGAGGCGGAGCTTGCAGTGAGCTGAGATCCGGCCACTGCACTCCAGCCTGGGTGACAGAGCGAGACTCCGTCTCAAAAAAAAAAAAAAAAAAAAAAAATTAAATCAACTGCTAAGTGTGTATAAAGTTATTGTTTTCATTATTCCCTTCCTCATTCCCAGGGGCTTTATTTAGACCTTGTTTCCCCCTAATTGCCTCCAACACACCCAGGAAATTTAAACCCCACAAGTAAACTGTGTCTCGATTAACACACAGCGTCCTTTAGGAGCAGACAGTCCGTTGCTCTAAGACGTTCTTGTCACCTAAGCACTGAGTACAGCCTGAGAATGCACAACACACACACACACGAACTCGGACAGACAACAGGTGAGATGTGGCACATGAGGAGGAAGACGAGACAAATGAGCTTCACCGACTTCACCGACACCCCAGATCCATGAAGAAGTGACACATGCAGACTGCTCGGGTGCCAGTGACTCCTCAAAAACAGCCAAGGGCAGCATTTGGAGAAGCAGCACCACAGGCCAGGAGGGTCTGGGGGCTTCAGAGGGGAGGGGCGCCCCCGACCAGGTGTTGGGGGCTTCAGAAGGGGAGGGGGGCCCCAACCAGGTGCTGCGGACTTCAGAAGGGAGGGGTGCCCTGATCAGGTGCTGGGGCTTCAGAGTGGAGGGTGCCCCGACCAGGTGCTGGGGGCTTCAGACGGGAAGGCAAATATATCCAATTCATCCTGTCACTAAAAACGAAATAATCTGCCATCTCCATCACAGATGATGCAGTGAGGTTTCCATCACCGGGGTGGTTTTTTTTTTTTTTTTTTTTTTTTTTGACATGGAGTTTCTGCTCTGTCACCCAAGGTGGAGTGCAGTGGTGCGATCTGGGCTCACTGCAACCTCTGCCTCCCGGGTACAAGTGATTATCCTGCCTCAGCCTCCCAAGTAGCTGGGATTACAGGTGCCTGTGTCACCATGCCCGGCTAATTTTCATATTTTCAGTACAGACGGGGTTTCACCATGTTGTCCAGGCTGGTTTCGAACTCCTGACCTCAGGTGATCCACCTGCCTCATCCTCTCAAAGTGCTGGAATTACAGGCCTAAGCCACGACGGCCTGTGATTACTAGTGTAATTTCTCTCTCTCACACCCACTCCCCCCCCTTTTTTTTTTTTTAAATCAGCTTTATGGCTATATTTTTTCCAAGAGAACCCATTACCCATTTGAAGTACAAATAAGACACCATGTTTAAAAACCAAAAATGCCAATTTACATAGAAATCTCCAAATACCCAGTCTATTTGAGCCTTGAGAATAAGATCAAGCTGTTGGCTGAATACAACTTCCCTTTCCATCTGTCTGCCTGTTAGACACAAGGACAAAGCCATGAGCTAGGGACATAAAGGCAGCAACCACCAAGGCAGCCAAGACTCCAAATAAAAGCTCGAAGGACAACACAAAGGTACCACACCCTGCATGCCCTCCTCTCCTTCCGTTTCAGAACTTCCAGAGGATGAAACAGGGACCTCCTCAGACATCCCACGGTGCAGGTGGCCAGAGGGGAAGGCGGCGGCAGCCTGAATGAGGCCACCGGGAAATCACATTCCACAAACAAATTCTCCATGTGCTTTACATCCTCTGTCTCTGAAGAAGTATGCCAGTCTAACAGTCGCTAGAAAACCTTATTCAAGTGTCATTTCACATTTCAAGCAAAAAAAAAACTGTGGTAGGGCATGAGGGAAAAACATAGCCATGTGTTCTGGGGTATTAAAAATAAGTTTTCTTCTGTTATAAACGTATAATTATACATTCTCAGATTTCTGTATAATTGATATGCTTCCTAATTAGCAGACATAGTAATAAAAAGTGAATTCCAAGTGTATGATCGGAGGACCCATTCACATGGCTTCAGGTTCTGCTACTGTGTTTCAACTTAAGAAAATGGTTCTGTGTATTGGTAACAAGGCGTGAGTGTCTGTGTGCTGTAATCAGGGTTCGTGTTGGCTCCCTAGCAGAGGATGTTACACTATTACATTATCTTCTACAAAAAATCCTGAAAAAATGAAGGCTGAATAGATATACACACCCTCTCAAAATAATCCAAATGTCCATCAATATGACAAACAGATGAATTACGGTTTCCATCATGGAATATTCCTCAACAGTGAAAACTATAGCCACAGGTTCCAACTAGGATAAAGAAAACCTTTTAAACACGCTTAAACTGACGAGGTGGAATTCCTTGATTACAGGCATTGGCTCCGAAAAGGTACAGTTCTGAATCCTGTGATGTAGAATTAGTTAGCAACCCTGCTTAGGGACACATCTAGAAAAAAGCAAAATAATGACTACACAATTTTACATTCTTTGTAAATTATAACTACTATGAAAATTCTAAAAATGTGAAAATCTTCCCAACTCTTCCTTTGACAAGCTTCAAAATAAATACCCTGGCATTGCTTGCCACACCCACAGGTGTGCCAAAATAATTGAAAATATACCCAAGTTAATAGAATCAAAACGTGAAGATGTATGAGTGGTCCCTGCCTCAGTATCTCTACATCGTGTAGAAATTTAAGAGCAGGTAGTGGCACTGCAATACAAGGCTCAAACCAACTGGGTATTTGGAAACTTCTGTGCAAAATGACCTTTTTTGGTTTTTAAACATCGTGTTATTTGTACTTCAAACAGGTAACTGTTTGGTTCCCTTGGAAAAAATACAGCCATAAACCTGGTTTAAAAAAAAAAAAAAAAAAGGGAGTGGGTATGAGAGACAGTAGCTTAGAAATTTTACCAGTGATGGCAGGGAGCAGTGGCTCATGCCTGTAATCCCAGCACTTTGAGAGGTAGGACCCACAGGGCCTTTGAAGGCACCGGTCTCCTCTGTTGCCTTCCTGCCGGACTGACCCCAGGACATTCACTGGGTTTCCATCCCTGTCTCATTCAACATCCCCCCCAAGGGTAGCCTTCATCCTCATCTGGGGCTCAACTCTGCCCTATTTCCTAAATCTCTGCCTTCAGAGCCTGAAAACACCCACGCCCAGGGTAACCCTAGGTCCACGTTTACCCCAGAGAGTCCCGATTTTATCTGTTTCCCGAGCATCACCTTAATGATAATTTATCATGTAAATTTTGAAATGCCTTCACACCTCACCCCCCCTGTCTCCCAGCAGACCCCACTCAGATGCACCTGCCCCAGACCCCACACCCACGTCTGTGCATGCTGCCCTGCTCTGCCCATGTGGGGACCACCTCTCTTTCTTGAGGAATCAGCTGGCGATCATCTCCTTGTGGAGGACTTCCCTGACTTCCAACCCTCTCCAGCAAAGGCAGAAGCCGTCCTCGGTACTTCCTCAATACTCAGGCCAAATATTAAGATGGCGCAGATGCTAGCTGTGCCTGGGATGCCATGGGCAGGGTCCCCAGATGCTCTGCACATGGCCTGGGGCACAGCTTGAACACAGCAAGTGCTACAGAAATAAAATCGACATGCGCTGACCTCTGATAGGGCCTCCTTCACCATCTACATCTGTCTCCCCTCTGGACAGTAAAATCCACAAGACAGGGAGGGCTTGTCTCACTCATCTTCAAACTCTCAGGGTCACCCTGGCAGGTAAAGGGGACTCAAATGTCTTCTGAAGGAAGCCGCTGGTTAGCTGCCAAGTTAAAGGGCCTCTGAAAATCAGAGCTCTGCATAGGAGTCCAGCACACTTTATGATGAATGACTCCAACCACGGCAGAACTCGCCGTGGAACCAGTGCTGACCAATTCAGGGTTTGTTCACTGTTTCTCAGTTCATTAGCATAACTCACTCTAACAGAGCAGCCACGCACAGATCCTCAGACGTCTACACAGAGTGGGATGATGGCGCCGAGTCACGTGAACGTCCATTGCAGACTGGGAGACACCGGTCAGACGCGGATCCAGGGAAAGTGCAGACCTTGCATTAAATTGGCTCCATGTAAACAGCACTCCCTGCCAGGTCCTTTCCTATCTGCACAGCTTCTACAAATTCAACTCTCGCACCTGACACCTAAGAATACTGCATACCCCCATGTGAACCCCCCACTTACCTCCCAAAATGACCAGGCATGGCCGAGTACAAACCATTTCAACATAAGGGAACTGGAGGGCATGTGGGGCTTTCCTGAGTCCCTGCTGCCTCCTGACTGGAGGGTCCAATGCTTCAGACCCCTAGTGAAGGGAGGGTCTCTTCGGGCCCCTCAGAGTCAAGAAAACGCATGTTCACTTTCTCAAGACCACACACAACCGAGTCACAAAGCAGGGCGGAACCTCGACTCTCTGGGTTCAGGTCATGTCGAGTTTATGAGCTGCTGCTGTGAACACTGCAGGAAATGATGAGCCTGATTCCGGCTTTGACCTCGAGCTGATCAGCATTAACTAATTTCACTTTCCAGGACCAACTTCAAAGGCCTGTAAAGCCAGAGAAGGGAGAGGAGATGGAACACGCCCTCACCCCAGACCTGCTGCAAGCACACACTTCTCAGATGTGTCCCAGGGTGCACAGCATGTCTGGTGCCTGTTCATGTCCACTGACCTGCAGGTCTTCTATGTGGCATCAGCCTCCTGGGCACTGGGGACAAGAGGCATAATGGCAAGTCCCCTCTGCAGCAAAGGTGAGGTCCAGGGACCCAACACAATAGAACTGACCTTTTTCTGACAGTCTTAAAACAGAAGGAAAATACTGTACAGCCAACGTCCCCTCATGCAGGTTTATTTACCTGTGGCTCACAGGCCACGACAGACAACTTCAGGTTCTTACTGATTCCTATTTTCCCCATCCAGAAAACCTTTCTTTTTAATATCGTATGAACTTGCCATTCTGTAGGCCAAAAACAGCAAATATTAGCAGTTTCCTACGGTTCAAACGAATAAAACATGATCACGACCTTTTGTGAAACCATGAAGAAAAGGTGGATATCTCAATATGTGTTTCCAGACAGGCTTTGTTCCTGAAGCACTAACTCTGTTCACTCAGGATTTTAGACCCTGAAGAATAAACATCAGTATCCCACCAAGAAAACCAAAAGAATGAAATAATTTTGCATCCACCTTGGAGCCTTTTTAGGACAAGGCAGGACACAAACTTTTAAAAAGCTGCAGTTGTCCCTCTGTATACACGGGGACATGGATTCCAGAACACCCCCCGAGTTTACCCAAATCTACATATCCACAGGACCCACGGCCACCCTATGGAACCGCATGTAGGAAACGTTGGCCCTCCAAAGCCAGGTTTTTTCAGTAAGGGTTTGGTTGGAAAAAAAATTAACATAAGTGATCCTTCAAAGCTCAAAACCCATGTCGTTCAGGGTCAGCTGCATTTACTACTTGTGTCATATGTGAGGCCTGAAAGCCATCATTCTCGATACCTTAACGTGATGGTTAACAAACTAACTTCTGATTAGAAAGAGGAAAAAGCTTATTTTTAAGCTGACAATCAGAGTGGACGCTGCTACGGTGAACGGAGAACAGACCTAAGCAAGCACCAAGGCTGGGGTGACTGCCTGTGCTCAGACCCACCAGGACCTGTTCCTCCATCTCCCTCTGCTGAAAGGGATAACCCCTTCTCCCCCACGACTAAAGGGCCTTTATTTGAATATTCACACGAGAAGTGCTATGAAAAGCTGAAACGTCACAGATAACATTTTTTAAAATAAACATTAACTTAAGCATTTAACAAGCCCATTATGATTAAAAAAAAAAAAAAGGTATTAAGTTGCTGGGTGTGATGGCTCATGGCGTAATCCCAGCACTTTGGGTGGCTGAAGTGGATACATCACTTGAGGTCAAGAGTTTGAGACCAGCCTGGCCAACATGGCGAAACCTCGTCTCTAACAAAAATACAAAAATTAGCCAGGCATGGTGGCAGACGCCTATAACCCCAGCTACTTGGGAGGCTGAGGGAGGAGAATCACTTGAACCTGGGAGGGAGAAGTTGCAATGAGCCGATATCGTGCCATTGCATTTCAGCCTGGGTGTTCAAGTGTGGAACTCCATCTCAAAAAGAAAAAAAAGTATAAAGTTTTCCTTCCAATGAACCTATCATTCAGCCACTGAGGTAACCTATAGGTACTTATTCAGCCATGAGATACACCACGGGAGACATAGGCAAACAGGACACAGGTTCCTCCCTGAAAGAAGGCTGCACCCCAACAGAAGGCAGGCACACACTCCCAATGGAATTGGCGTAGGGAACAGATGCTGCTGCAGGTGGAACTGGCTGCACAGAGCACCCGCTCAAGTGTCTGAGAAATAAGGAGCTGTTGGTGGCATCACCTACCGCACCTGAGCTGGGGCGCTGTGGAGCCTGTCATCACCACCACCACCAGGGGGAAAGACCCCCAGAACCACACAACGAGCTTACAAACTCACCGAGGAGATGACTGAGCAATGTGAGTGGAGTGATGCGAACATGCAGACATCAGGGCCACGCGTGGCATTTGTTTTGTGCATTGACTTGAGCATGCCCCAGGTGCCCAGATGGTGGTTCTGCATTATTTCTGTGTGAGATGCATGTTTGCCTCTGGACTGAGTGGAGACCCATCCTCACCAGTGTGGGGGGCACCACCCTATCCACCCAGGGCTTGAATAAAACAGCAAGTGGGGAAGACTGGGCTCACTCCACCTGTCTGGCTGATGGGCCAGGGACATCTGTCTTCCGCCGCCTGTGCTCCTGGGTCTCAGCTCCTCAGACCCGGGTGGGATCTGCACCCTCCGCTTTTCAAGTCTTCAAGCCACGCCCTCCCAGGACTTTAGCTTGCAGGCTGTGGGTCCTGGGGCTTCTTGGACTCCGTAGCCCCTGCAGCAAACATCCCCCTGGAGACACACGCACACCTGGCTGGCTGTCTCTCTGGAGAGCCCTGATTAAAAGTTGCCCCTAGAAGTGGTCTTCAGAGTTTCTTTCTAGCCCTAAGATCCCAGCGCCCCTCCTACAATTCTAGGCGGAAAGGTGAACGGAAACCAATGGACAGAGGTGTGTGCCGAGGAGACGCCAGGCAGCGGCGCTTGGCATGAGGGCACTAATGCTCTAAGCAAAGACTCAAGGTTGCTTGCCACAAAAATGAGAACGGTAAAGATTTCTTCAAACAGAAATGAGTTTGTTTCATGATTTGCTCTTAATACATAAGAAATCATAAAAGTAGGCCTATCAACAATTACATTAAGTCTTTAGAGGCCCTTGAACTACTTCTGTCCCTTTGTGTTTTTATACAAAATAAGCCTGAGGCTAAAGAGAATAACGTCACCGGCCGCAGCTGGGGCCACGCGAGGACACAGCTTATACCCATGAGGTTCCTGGGTGCCCCGAGTCCTTCCCTTGCTATTTATGGAAATATGGGAGAAAGCAGGTCTGAGCATGGACCTGGCCATGCCCCCAGGGGCTAAGGAAAGCACCCATCTGTCCAGCCTTCCCTCTACCCCGCGGCTCCCTCCTACCCGGACTCTTGGGCTGACGCGGCTCATGCACTCAGCAGCGCCATCATTAAACGTTTAGCTTCACATCATGAGGTCCCCCTCTGGCCTCCTCTGACCACCCCTGGACCTGCAGTCAGCACCAGTCTGGAGGACACGCATGGACACGGCTGATGGATCACGGCCTTCAGCAAGGAAGGTGCCAGGCAAGGAGTCGGAGACACTGGGGATGGAGCTGCACTCACCCAGGGAGGCGAAGGCCGGCAGCGGCCACCACCGAAGACCTCCCTTCCCGCCCTGAGGGCAGCTCACCCAGGGAGGCTAAGGCCAGCACCGGCCACCACTGAGGGTCTCGAGGGCCCTTCCCACACCGAAGGCGGCTGCGATCACATTTCCCATCACACCAAGAGACCCCTGTATTGAGCACAAAGCTTTTCAACCTTCGAATCAATAAGGAATCATAACATGGACATTCCCTCAATCCAAATGACCAGCCCACGAAACAGACAAGCAATCCTCAATACACATTTCCTGTGGGAAAGTCAGTCCATCCCTGGGGCATCACCCCAGGGGTGGGCGAACATCACAGGGAGAAGCCCCAGCCTGGCTCCTCCCCCTACAGCTCCTTTTCCCTCTGCCTCCCGGCCCTCCCCACCCCCTCCTAGCTTCAGAGGCTCCTTCCTCAAATTCTTTCCCCTTGATGAAGTCATTCATCCCCAAAACACAAAGCAAAGGCATGGGGGCTTAAGAGAAAATCCACACCGTGGCTCCTGTTTTAGATTCTCATAAGTTTGAGAATAGCCAAGCAAGAATCTTTGGCATATGAATGTGGTCTGAAGGCATCTGAGCACAATGCCTGGCACTGGCCCGGAGTGGATCATTGGTGTCTTGGACATCTGCATAACTCTACACCAATTATTTTGAAACATCACTAGCAGAATAGAACCATGTGAAGAGCTACTTCTCTGTTAAAAGTAGGAAAAGACTCCAAGCTGTCCTCAAGGAACATCCTTCCCATCAGGAGTTTCTGCATCCAGCCTTTCAGGCACAGGCGCAGCCCCCGGGCCCGACTCCCTCATTCCTGCGTCATAAAGCAGCAAAGACCGTGGGGAATAAAGCAAGTGAAGGAGTCAGTCCCGCACAAAATGGGCTCCAGAAGCCACAGCCCCTCTCCCAGTGTGGGAGCCAAGTCCAGAGACCTGGAAACCCCAGCGTTCCCAGGGAGGAGGGCAGAACAATGCCATTTCCCCCTAGTTTACGGAGACAGCACCCCACGTCCTCTGGCCTTAATGGAAGAGATACTTCGCATAAAAGATTTGAATGAATCTACCACACACAGAAAATGGGCTAAGGGCTAAGATACCCATTTAAATGCCTGCAAAAACACATTAAAGGAACACACAGATAAGCGAGGTTCTTCTCTTATCCAAGAAATATTCAGAAACAAATCCATCAAGTAATCTCTTTGCAATCAAAAGACCAATTCAGAGGTGCAGATTAAAAATCAAGACACAACTGAACCCTTAATACACCAAGAACCAAGTTCCATGGAAGTGTAATCACGTCACCACCTCCCAACTGAAGGAGGCAGCACTGGCCACTGACCAGCTGTTCAGTCATAGGTCAGTGAACGAAAGGCAACGCTGCCCAGGACAACGACAAGATGTTAACCTGAAAAGGGCAAAATAGCAGAGGCTGGAGGAACCTTCCAGGTAACCTGGCCGCCTCAGTGGACAGAGGACCCCCGTGGGGCCACAGAGCCCAGAGCTCCAGTGTGTTCGGGGCAAGCTCTCAACTGCAACCCTGATGATGTCCGAACGCCTCCTGCCCTTCTGCGTCTCTGCCCCATTAACTGGGAATCCGTGAATGCTAAGGAAATGTAATGCATTTCACAATACATTTAGATTTCTAGCAAATTAAAGATAAACAGTGAGAAACTTTGGGAATTAACCAAAATACACTTCACTGAATGCCCAAACTCAAAGCTAGTCTCCAAGAGGTGATAAGCTGTGTGTGGTGATTAATGCCTGTAAATCCCAGCAGTTGGAGAGGCTGAGGCAGGAGAATCACTTGAGCCTGGAAGGTTGGGGTTGCAGTGAGCTGTCATTGCACTGCTGCACCCAGCCTGGGAAACACAGTGAGACTGCCAAAAAAAAAAAAAAAAAAAAAATTAAAGAAGTTCAAATGAATTTGCCCATACCCTTTAAATTTTCATTTGGGTGCATGAGGTGATCTAGTTCCTTTTCCCTTGCAATACATGAATAATCTAATAATTAAATATAATCTAACAATTACACGGGAAAATTTAATTATTTTCCCATTTCATTATTCCATATTTCAGAGAAAAAGTTAAAATTATTCCCTCTTTCAGGGAAAAAGCTAAAAATCATTTTAAACCTTTCTTCCACAAAACAATGCTCAGTCATCTCTATCTGCTTTATAATGTGGAATTCAACTTCACATGTCTACAATACAGTTTTTGTTAAACAGCATTTATGTAGACAGGCAAGAGAAACACTTGGTCTATGTAGAAGCAGCAGAAGACACGTTTTAACAGAAAAGGGAGAAGATACCACCGTGTGGATCATCTGGAAATTGTCTTCATCTTGCCCACACAACACACAGAAAACAGCCAAGCACGTGCCTAGTGTCCAACAGGAGCACAGAAAGGACAGAGATCCCTCCAGTTGTTTAGTGACCAGCCCCACTTGTCACCGCCACATAACAAAATCCGCATGGCAACTTCAGCACGTTTCATTCACGATTCCATGGAAATCAGGCTGAAGAACTGGGAGATGTTTTGCCCACATTTAAAATCCAAGTGTGGGACTAATAAACATATTATGGGTTCACTTAACTTTTCCAAATTTTTACTTGGAGAAACCTATAAAGTTCTTGTCAGTTACGTGCTTAAGTTTTTCAATAATATTTAAATGCAAAGGTCAGGCAAGACTTGAAAGGAGGTACACACATACGGGCCGGCGTGGTAACTCACACCTGTAATCCCAGCACTTTGGGAGGCCGAGGCGGGCGGATCACAAGGTCAGGAGATTGAGACCATCCTGGCTAACACGGTGAAACCCTATCTTTACTAAAAATATAAAAAATTAGCCAGGTGTGGTGGCGGGCGCCTGTAGTCCCAGCTACTTGGGAGGCTGGGGCAGGAGAATGGTGTGAACCCGGGAGGTGGAGCTTACAGTGAGCTGAGATCACACCACCGCACTCCAGCCTGGGGGACAGAGGGAGACCGTCTCAAAAAAAAAAAAAAAAAGAGGTACACACATACATACCACGTTCTTCCCTCAAAGAAAAGGGCCCTTTTTTAGGATTCCAGATGGAAATGTGGTTGTCTCCCTGCTTTTGAGAGGATGGGCTGTTTGAAGCATGAACAGACTTTTCCTCCATGCACCCAGGATGCACCATGGGGGACAGTGCTGCCGCCGCCTCCCCAGTCTCTGCTCAGTGTGGGGCAAGGGGAGCTCATCTGTCTCCCGTGTACACTGTCAACAGGCCAGGCGCTCAGGAGGGGGCTTCCAGGACTCGCTGAAGGCATTAGTTAGCAGGGCAGGCAGTGCCTCGTGCTGGTGGGCATCCAGCAGTGAGGGGGTCTTGCACTTTACTCCCCGGGCCCAGCCCCAGAGGGGAAAGAGGCACCTGTATCATAACTAATGTGTATTTATAGACACACAGAGACTCTGCAGTGCAAGGCGCAGAACTAGAAAGAATCATGGAAATAAGAGGGAAGACATTTGGTTACGACTGGCACAGCCACCTCAAGCCTCAGCACTTCCTGCCAGAGCCCTCACTGACCAGACTCCTCCGGGGTCACTGCCACTGCCTTGCCTAGCTCACGACAGGGCAGATGGTGACAGAGCCTCAGAACAACCTCCCACTCCCCTTCCTCACCAGCCCAGGGGATGAGCTGCTCATGAGTGTCCCAAAGCCTGAATGCGGGAATACAGAGGTGACTGAGCAGAAAGGGGGACAGCCACAATGGCCACGGTTGTGCGGATATTGCTGGGCACCCCAGCAGCGCTTTCCACCTTAAAGAGGACTGCCACGGGTGTGCGGATGCTCCCGCGTGACCCAGCAGTCCTTTCCACCTTAAAGGGGAATGGCCACGGGTGTGCGGATATTCCCGGGTGCCCCAGAGCCCTTTTCACCTTAAGGAGATTTTCACAGTCTCATTTCAGTCTCCCAACTATTCAGTGAGGTTGGAGGAGTACCACTGTGGACCAACACTGATTGGCACCAAGTAAGGGCAATTTTATAACCAAGTCTCGATTGTAAGAGAATCAGGTCTTTGGCCATCTAGTCAAAGCTCTTTCTGTAACAAAGTTGGATAATTAAGTTGCACTTTGGTTTTCCAAATCTTGCTACAGAAACCACATCTTCCTAGGTGTGGCTCCGTGGTGTCACGTGCACACATCAGTAGCCAGGCTTGCCAAGACTCACGGCATGTTACACGTTCACCTGAGAAGGCTGCTCAATCGTTGAGGGCTCTGGCATGCTCTGAAATGAATTTGCCACTTCAGCCTACACTCTACTTCCTTGTTTGGTT
The DNA here is from genome assembly GCF_043159975.1 of Macaca nemestrina. Lineage (NCBI taxonomy): Eukaryota > Metazoa > Chordata > Mammalia > Primates > Cercopithecidae > Macaca > Macaca nemestrina. Next base: position 165,583 of record NW_027257552.1, on the reverse strand, counting down.
AAAGAAAACCAAAAGGCAAAATTTGTTTTGGCCAATCGCCTGCTGCACCTAACTGCAGAGGTTTTAATTATAGTACTTTCATTGCATCCTAGAAAGCAAAGTCATATAGATCAACTCATTATTACCAAAGGTTTAGTAAATCTCCAGATAATCAGGCCAACATTTTAACAAGCTACATTAAGGTTTATAATACTCAAAATTTAAAACTACATCCATGCTTCAAAAACCACCATTCCCATTTTAGATGGACAAATGCATATGAGAAAGAAAGAAACGTGCTGAGTGCATTTTTTTTGCTAATCTTATGGAGAAACTGCCACTTTAAAAATGGCTCTAGTTCCTGGCTCCAGATGGGTGTGGTGGGTTGCCTCACTCATTTTCAATTCCACCTGAAGCTGGGAAACTAGAAATTCATTCCCAGACTCCAGGGCACAAGAATTCCCACTTCTGGAAACAGCCTGGAATGCAAACTTGTAGCAGAGAATTCTTTCCTGCCCACCCTAACCGTCCTCTGTGGAAGGCAACAAAGACAAGTCCACCTACCTAGGTGCAACTGCACCACGAAGAACCATTTCAAGGTGGGAGGTGCCCACTGCTCCAACGGCAGGCCTGCCGGCATCTCAGAGCAGGCAGAACTGCTCCCTCCTTCACAGGCAAGGGGAAACAAGGCCAGGAGGAACGGTTGGGGAAGCAAGCGATGGGGTGGCTATATGTACCGGTGCCTGTAGTTCACAGCTGAGCCTGGTGTCATGAGCACGAGCATGCTGACATGCACACCGGGCCCAAGTTTAAGATCAAATATAAGGAGCTTTCCAACTATATTATTTAACTAGATCTTTCTACAAAAATAGCCTCTTGATTACAGTTTTTATCCAAAAAGTTTTGTGTAATTAAAGAAATTAATTTTCCCCTAAAAGACATTTCTCTATCTCTTGCCCCATATAAATGAAATGGGTATATTAAAGAAAAAAGACAAATGTTTGACTTATGGGGTTTGCCTATGACTTGGATAAGCATGATATTCTTCTGACCAACCAGGGAGTGGCTGGACCAGACTGGAGGGAAGGAAAAACAAATTTCCCCTCTGACCTCAGTTGGGCACCAGAGTCTTCCCTGTCAGAATGTGGGTGTGGTGCTTCCCACACACCAGCCTCTGACGAAACTCAGCCCAAGGGTGTGGGAAAAGGCCATCTACTTCTGAAAAATCTATAAAGTGCAGACACATCAAAAGCTTCAGAAGACTGTAAAGCGCCAAGAAGACCACTGCACCCTTGGAGTTTACAGAAAATGGTCAGCATCACACGTGCCTGAGGTCCTGGGTCAGCTCCCAGCTGCCGCGATGCCGTGAGCGCAGCCCTGGCTTCCCCTCTGATGCAGAGGGCTGGTCACACCGCTGGCAGCACTCAGAGATCAGAACATTCTAGATGAAATCAACGTGTTCCTTTTAAAATGGGGAACTGGGCAGCACAACTGAAGCTCTACGACTATCTCAACTACTGGGCTTCGGGGTAGCATTAGGAAATCATGAGAATCCAAATCTCAATTTCATGCAGATTCCAGATTCACTGTAGGTTCCAGAATTTCCTGAAACATTCTTCAGATTTACTCAAGATTTCCTTGCCAAAGCTAATAAAGTTTACATTCCTTATGGAAAAGCCACCATAAGCACCACCACAAATAAGATTAACTGGGGCCCGCCCTTCGCACCAAACATATAAACTGTTACTCACACAAGACTGTGCTGGAGGCAGCTCTCAGCTGAAGCCCAATCCGTGAGACTTCATTATCCCCATTTTGGATCGAGTGTGAAGACTGTCACAGCAAACCAGGGCCCCAGTGTGAAGCAGAGAACAGACCCTCTGACACCTGTCTGAACATTTCATTCCCACCTCTGTCTTGGATATTGAACACCCTCAGAGCTACTGAGTCACCCACATTTGCAGGTCATTTATCCTGCCACCAGGATAACACAATTATGCGATAAAAATGCCTTCTCAGGGCTTTGTCATACTCAACAAGGAAGCTCAGAAGGCTACGTAAGCCCAAGAAAGGGGGAAGCAGCCTCCAGATAGACAAAAACCAAGGAAAACCGTGCAGAGACTTTCTCAAGAGAGCAGAAACAGAGCCCGCTGTAGCCTTTCAGGCCCTGCTGGCCGCAGTCCTACATTAGGTGGCAGCATTTCCACAGATGCATCCTGCTGGACCCATTTGAAAGGTCCCACTTGTGAGACACCCCCACTTCCAGCTCCTGCAAGACCCGTTGCAGCCGCATCCACCCTGGGGCCGACTGTGCAAGTCTTCCTGGCGAGACCCCTCAGAGCCTGCGCACTGTCTGACTGGGGAGCACCAAGGATCTAGAAACGCACAAACCCGTTTTCGTGCTGCTTCCTGGGTTCCAAGTTGTCTTCAGAACGAGTCCTGCCTAAACCCCAGGCTGGGGAGCCAGCCACGGCCCAGCAGCACACAGCTCATGCGCTCCACCCACCCCACAGAGGACCACCGAGGCCCCAGCACGCTCTGTCCGCGGGGCAAGACTCCAGCCATAGCCACAGTTCAGGATTGGCCACCCGCCCCGCTGCCTTAATTACCTGCTGTGATCTGATTGGTTGGGAAGGTGATCTCACAGCCCCGCTGCCATAATTACCTGCTGTGATCTGAATTCTCATTGGTTGGGAAGGGGATCTCACTGCTCAAGTACTCCCTGCTGCCTCCTTGCAAACAAAAAAATATCCAAAACCCCTCTTAAAGAACGTTTACTATAACCTCGAAACAAGACCCATCCCGAGACCAGGGAAGATACATAGGCATATCTGACATCTGGTGGGCGTCAGTGACCGACACCAAGGCTTCTGTGTGGCGTGTGAAGCCGGAGGCCTGTCACGGTGACTCAGGATGGGGTCTGAATAGGGGTCTTCCAAGCAACTAGGCAACCAGGAAGCACACCCCAAAACCCACCTCCCCGCACTCATGTACCTGCCAGAAATGCTGCGTGGCCATCCACACCAGTTGTGAACCAAGACCGATCTGTGTCCTGTGGCCCTCACAACGTCCATACATGCCTGGGCCCAGCACAGGCCTGCACGGCACCCTGCTCACCTCCAGTGGGGCTCTCTCCTGCCAAGGGGGATGGCCCTGAAGTCCGTTGAGATTTCCAAAGCTCTACAAAGTCGTCCTTCCTCCTGCTTGTTCAGAAGGCCTAAAGCCCTGAAACACCAGTGAGAAATGACCTAGCCTCTTAAGGCAGCTCAAACACCTAAACACAGGAACGCTGGACCGCTCTGCCCTCGAGAGCAGCTGATAACCCACTGGGCTGAGCAGAAGGCACAGACGTCACATCCAGAAGCCAGTGGCGCTCACGTTTGCATTCCAGGAGCCGCCATATGAGCCCCTCTAAGGCTTCCAAGTCCCACTTGATTGTTTTCATCGTATCTCTGTAACGTCAGACTTTATACCTAATGGTATCTATAAGATTGTCTCTACTTTTATGAGCACATATGCTCCCTGACTTACCATGGGATGAAACTGTTCCAATAAACCTAGTGTAGCTGAAAATATCCTAAATAGAAAGTGCATTTGATATAATAGTTTCAACTTACAAGGAGTTCATCCAGAGGCAGCCCATCTCGGGCCAAACAATGCACTGAGTGTGACTAGTTCGCACCATCACGAGGTTGAAAAAAAACATAAATGTAACCATTGGGAGCCAGGGACCTTCTGTATTGTGGCTCCTGTCTTCAAAGACAACAGAAACCTCTTCTTAGACAAGAATCAATTTATAATCCTCAGAATGTTAAACTAAAATTAGTTTAACAATCTACAGGTTCAAACAAAGCCAAAGTAGGCCCACAAGGCCGTTTGTGCCATTCGCTAAGACACAAGACTCTGTAATAACCCTCACCACAGCCCCTCAGGGTGGATCCCAGAAGTGGCTGAGGCTTGTGGCTACGGACACTAACGACACCAAAATCAGAGTACGCAGGTGCAGTCAAGTCATATGACTTCTCCACTAGAATGTGCACAAATGTTCATCAGCAAATCTGATCTTTGCTTTACCTCCCTCCCATGACCTAAAAAGGAGTCCACCACACACTCCGCACTTCAAAAACATAACTTGTACTTGCATTCAATTCCGGGCATTTGGAATAGACCTAATGGGGAATTAAACCTCTCCTCCAACCCATTACTTAGTATTCTTGGAGGATGAAGGATTTTGCATAACACAAGTCAGCATATAAAAGATCTTGTATAGAAACATACTTTCGAGTGGTCCTCATTATAGTAATTCAACTAATATACAAAGGACCCAACACACAACACAATGTCTATTAGAAGAATGATTAATTTGTTCCCCTAAAAATCCTAATATCTACACAAAGAAAATACCCTATACACATTTTATCATTCTTTACCACTATAGTCATACAAACAAAGGAGTATCACAAAAGCAAAAGAACACATTTGGTTTGACTCGCAGTTCTAAATTTAATATAAAATGGCTAAAACCACCAAGACAAACATGACTATGTAATATTTAAGGATCTTCACCTAAATTCAAGTCACCATTCAACCACCAATACCTCTGGCTCTCCTTACAGGAACTTTCCAAAAGTAAATTCTGGAATTAACAGGACAAATTTTTCTGGTGATAGAAATTAGGAATAAATTGGTTGAAGGCTGTTTCCTTGGCTGTCAAACTTTTTCTCAATAATATTTTGTAAAATAAAAGCATCAAACAGATCTTTACATTAACTTACAATCTATCAAACAATACTGGAGCAAGCTTTAAATATTAGCTACATTCTGTCAGGGTTGACTAACATTAAATCAGCATCAGTCTCATGTCTTGCAGCATCTGCAGCTCGTCTTCTCAAAACCACTTAAGATTTCATAATTAACTCAATTAAACAATGGAAGTCATCCCCTTGATCTTTGACATGAAGGGACAATTTCCCCCCAAAATAGTACCTCTTTCCTTGACATGATTTAATCTGTGGTTAGAGTATTTAACAGGATTTCTTTCCTTCCTAGAAAATAAAATATACACCTTTCTAATAGGAAAAACACTAACTGATAATGCTATAGCTTAATCAGGTCCAAAGCGTTTTTTTCCTAAAGTTAAAAAAAGAACCTAACTGCATCTTTGGACCTTATGTGAGGTAGTGTCCAGGGTCACTGGGACCCCTGCTTGGTCAGTGCAGCCGGGTACCAATTAAAGACAGAAACCCAAGGGTTCAAAGCCCCTTCCCAATGGTTCCTCCTAGTGGAAGCCATGGGCACAAGGGAATGCGGCATTCTACAGAAGGCTTTGGGGATAGGTTGCTTGAGAACATCAAAGTGGCTCATGTCCCCTGAATATGAAGCCAGTGACAGCTCCCAGCTTCAATGCAGCACCATCCACAGCAGCCAAGGTCCGGAATCACCTGAGTGCCCGTCAACAGGGGATGAAGGGAACGTGGCCCGAACATACACAGGAGCAATACTCCACCACACAGCAGAGAGCCCTGTCATCTGCAACAGCATGGATGGAGCTGGAGGACCTTACATTAAGCAAACGAGCCAAGCAAAGAAACAGTGCATGTTCTTCCTCATAAGCAGGAGCTGAGAGATCTCATGGAGGCTAAGAGTAGGTGGTCAACAGGGCTCAGCAGAGCCCACTCATAAGCAGAGGCTGCTAATGGGCACAAACACACAGCCTAATGGGAGCACAAGACCTACTATTGGTAAATCAGCAAGGGGATGGCAGTGGGTTATCTACTGTGTATTATCAAAACAGCTAGGAGAGAATAACTTGAACATTACCAGCACAAGGAAAAGAAAATATTTCAAGTGAAAGATATCCCAAGTACCCAGATTGATTAATATAGGGATGAATCAAGATATCACATGCACTCAGAAAATATGTACATATATTATGTATCAACAAAAACAAAAACCAATGACAGAACCATTTGGGAAGCACGTGCAAGAGAAGAATGGGAAGCCTGACATGGTGTGGCTGTGTGTCCCCACCCAAATGTCATGCTGAACTCTAACCCTGTGTTGGAGGTGGGCCCTGGTGGGAGGTGATTGACTCATGGGGGTGGTTTCTAATGGTTTAGCACAATCCCCCAAGTGTTGTCCTCATGATAGCTCTCCTGAGATCTGGTTGTTTGGAGGTACACGGCACCTTCCCCTTCACTCTCTCTCCTCTTCCAGCCATGTGAAGACATGCCTGCCTCCCCTTCACCTTCCACCATGATTGTAAGTTTCTCCAGATGTAGAAGCCTGTACAGCCCACAGAACTGTATGCCGATTAAACCTTTTTTCCTTTATTACCCAGCCTCAGGTAGTTCTTTATAGCAGTGAAAGAACAATACAGTCCTCAGGACCAGCAATGTTTTCCTTCTACCCAGCGGCCAGCAAGGGTCCCACACCCTAGCTGGTTTTCTGAAGCCTTTCAAAGAATGCTGAGGCTGTTTTGGGGATACTAACTTTCCCCATCTCTGGCAAACCAGATAGGGCATCCTATTTGCCTCTTACCTTTCTCAGAGAAACCCCACCTCTGAAACAGCCTCCACCAGGGGCCTCACTTCAGCAGCAGCAAAGCTGAGTGTTCCCTGCACTTCCTTTCTTCTGAACAAGTAAACATCTTAAGCTTGTTTTTCCATCTTCCCAGCTCATTGAAAAAAAATATTCTTGTGTTTTCTATTTTCCTCACACACACACATAGAAGAGAAGTGCCGTGAGGTCAGGGGCTCTTGTTTTCCTGGATCTGAGCCTGGCCCTCAAACGCTAGCCGAATTCATACTAACACGATATCCAGAGGCAGAAATGCAAATATCCTCACCACTTCAAATACCCTAAGAATCTAACAGACCGAGTGGCCCATGTAACTATGGTTTGTGCTGGGTCATTCAACTGGTGTCCAAATCCCTTTCCAAGTGAGCTCTTTAATTTTGGGACTTTTCAGACAGCTTTTTGTTGTTGTTGTTCTGTTTTTATTAAAGGGATCTATTACAGTTACAATCAAGAATATCTCAGGCTGAGAGTGGTGGCTCATGCCTGTAATCCCAGCACATTGGGAGGTCAAGGTGAGCAAATCACCTGAGGTGAGGAGTTCAAGACCAGCCTGGCCAACATGTTGAAACCCCGTCTCTACTAATACAAAAATGAACAAGCCATGGTGGCAGACACTTATAATCCCAGCTACTCAGGAGGCTGAGGCAGGAGAATGGCGTGAACCAGGAGGTGAGGCTGCACTGAGCCAAGATCGTGCCACTACATTCCAGCCTGGGCTACAGAGCGAGACTCCATCTCAAAAAAATAAACTAAAATAAAAGTAAAGCAACACGCCCACTTAGTTCTTCACCAATGTCAGATACATACGTTAAAAGAAAAATAATATGAAAGCATGTTTTTAAATTTCAGTGTTCAATTTAACTATATCTTTTAAGAAGATAAGAAGATAGAAGTTCCCCAAGGATCGGGGGAGAAAAAAGCAGTTAAGAAAATTTTAAAACCTCAGGAGAAAAACAAGTAAGGGATAAGACCTCAAGGCAAAACTTTTTCTTTGCACTTTGATTTCAAAAGAACAGAGAAGCCTAAAATATGAACTCTCCCATCTGCATTTTATATTCCCCTATGTCCTTTGAAAGGCTGGAGATGAGATCCCAGGTTCCAAAGTGCCTGGCCACAGCTCACATCAGGCCGCATCTTTCACAGCCTTTTACTCCCCTGACTGTGCCTAGAGAGCTCTGTGGCCTAATTTACACATGTTCATCACTTTGAACAAAGTCTCAAGAAATGAGACAAATATTGACACTCCACAGAAGCAAGTATTCTCTTCTGAAAAGTCACGTGTCAGGTTCCCATGAGCCAGGCAGTTCAGTTACAGAAAGTACTGGCTGATTTGCTGGTTTAGTGTTAAATGCATTTAAAATGTTAAGTGATCCGGCCCCCCTCCCAGTGGGTGGGCGCGTTGAGCTGGCTGCAGTAGTGATGCACACTGACCACGTTCTTTGGTTTTGCTTCAAGCAGTGCACCCCACACCCAGGAAGAGACCATAGGATGGCATCGAGGTCTAGGACAGTTCTAAGGAGAGCTGCAGGCCAACTGCCTTGTCCACAAATAGTCTCTCATTTCAGAGGAAATCACGGAACAGTGTTCATAACACATGAATTTTAAAAATTCATATTTCTAATTTCATCCCATTAGAACTTTTGAAGAACAGATGTGCACCTGCTCCAAGTCAATGAGAGGACACTCGGACAGTCCCTCACAGGTCCTTGGCCTCTGCCTCCCACCTAGAGAACGTCAGCTCAAGCTGATCACAGCACAGTGCGATTTTCTGTAAATAATGTGCACGCCTACATCTGAGCTGAGATGTGAATGTCTGGAATGTGTCTGCTAGGCCCAGGAGGAACTGCAGCAGCTGTGGGGACACAAGCCACTAAGGAATCTGATTTGGAGGGAACTCAAGGTAACTAAAACTAGTTCCACTGGTTTTTCTTGGCAAAGATTGACCAGGGAAACTGTTGTCACTGTTGCTAATTCATGGTAATTGGGATGGGGACTTAACAGAAAGTAATTAGAGCAATTACAGAATTTGCTACTTAATTACAATGGCACAGATTCCTGAGAATGGAAGAACTGTTGCCCAGGAATAGAGCTCAACAGGTCCTCCCCATGCCCCGGGAAACATGGCATTTCTACCCACCCCTGCTTTGGTCCCCTGGCCACCACCCTCCTGATCTTGGCCATCTGATGGCATCACTCCCCACAGCTGGAAACACCTGACTTCTTGTCACCCTCCCATCTGCCCTGCCTTCCTCCAGCCCAGCACACTCAGGGATGCCCACATACAGGACCCGGAAACCAGGGTTACCCTAAACCAGTGCCTGCATTCAAAGTCCTCCACAGCAGGACAATCACCAACGGCCAATACTCCCAGAACCTTCCACCTCAAAACGGGAGCACATTTGGATTCAAGTTGACAACACTGCATTCTCTTTGCCATGTACACATGGAGGCATGTCGGGTTCCACCTAAAGCTATCAGCAGGTTCCACGCTGGCCAGGAGCCCAAGCCTAGTCACTCTGCATGATCTCAATTCACCACCCACAGAGAAGCCTGCAGTTTTCTTCTGGTGCACGGTGTGGATGGTGGATGCATTTCCCCTGAAGACTTGGAGACGGGAGCCTGGCCAAGGAGGCCAGTCAGCAAGGCACAGACATGCCCCTCTGCTGTCTACACACAGTACCCAAGTCTAGCAGTGCTCACTCTGTGGTGGGATCCATCTGGCCCTGCACAGGACGTGGGGCACAGGAACCGTGCAGCCTGGCTGCAGCCAGAGGCCTAAGGCATCGCCACGAGGCTCTCCAGCCAAGGTGCCCTCACCACAGGCAGAACCATGAAAGAGAACTGCCTGCTGAACCGGAAACGTCCCAATCTGCTCAGCCAACACAGAAAGACAACAGCCACCTACAGCTGCTGAGCCCCAAAATGTGGCCACTGGGCCTGAAGGGCTGAATCTGGAATTTAATCTGTGAAGTTCTTTTCAAATGTGTTTAGCTATGTAATCAAACCTTTATTCTAATTAAATTTAAAGGAGCCTCTGGCTATGGGCTCCCTTGTCGGGCATCACAGCTCTAGGGAGTAAGAATGGGAAGGAGAGGCCCAGAGCCTCTCTGCATTCTCCACGCTAATTCTACACGTCATCATAAGGAAAGGCACTCCAGCAGGAGAGGTGTACACGGGAAGAACTGGGTTGGCCCCGACACAAGTATGACCCCCATGGCATCACAGCTGCCTCAGCCAATAGGCAAAAGACAATGATGTCCACCTGGACAGACCACCGGATGTGATGACGCACCCCAAGCGCTAGTCCCACAGCAGCCAGAGACCACCCGCTGCTCATCCCAGGTAAAACAGGCAGAGCTGCATGAGCCCTCAAAAAGTGGAAGAATTAAGGCAATTCCCATGATTCCCATAACACACATGACACTCCTCACAGACAGACACAGGCTTTGCTGTGAAAATGCAGAGGACGGTGCAGTCCCTAGGTGGGCTGCTTCTTCCAATGATCGGGGAAGAAACCAGATCCGTTTCCTTGTAGGAGAATCATTTGTACCATGATTAGACAGAAGACAGAAGGTGGCTGATGTTATCAAATCACCAAGCACCGCATGGCTGCTTCTCCAAGGAGGACCTGGAAACTTGCAGCCACCCGTGTAGAAGCCACAGTGTTTACAATGGAGATACGTGTGACTGAGGTCTGGCTTCCTCAGGGAAGCTAAATTTGAAATTTCACCACTGAGGAATCAGTCATTTACAGTCAGTCACCCTCAATGTCGAAGAGGGCTCCAGACACTGCAGCAGACTCAACACTCAGGGTTAGGGTCAGGGTCAAATTCACAAGTTTTACAAAATGTATTTACTTGGGATGCCAGAAGAGATGTAGTTTCACAACCCCGCCCCCCGCGAAGGGTTTGCTTAGGCCCTTCACCAGTGGATCTCACCAACGGATGACACATCCACACCTCGTCCATGGCAGCACAGAAAACCACTTGGAAGACAGCCACTCCCACCAAGCTTCCTGGCTTTGGTGTTTTAAATCTACATCTCATACATGAGATTACACTCCTCCAAACAACAGACATTGCAACTGTCATTTCACCCAAAAGGGCTTTAGGAGATGACACGTGGCCCAGGCACCAGAGGATGCCGGCTGCCTTAATCTAGCCTAATTTCTTTGTGCCTGTATGGAGGCTTCAGATACAGCCCGGTCACATTAATGATTGTATGAGAAGCTCAGGGCATAGACAAACTAAGTACTGAATTTTTCCACGTTTATCGCCCTTTTGTTTTATCCAGAAGACAGCTGAGAAAAGCTGGGGCAGATCATCTCCTCGAGTGTAATGACTCCAGCCACTTCTCTTCACCCCAGGTCACCCGTCACACGCTTTTGAGAAACCAAAGCAATTCTGTTCTCTTCACTCTGGGTTCCAAGTACCAAATTCCTCCATTTTACCAATTAGATTATCAAGCAGCTGTTTGTAATCTGGAATGCAATCTGATACAAAATTTAAAGTTAATTTAGGTTGCCATAACAGCTATTTACATTATAGACAAGGCATGAATGAAAACTAATCTATTAGTTCATAGGACCCGTTTTATAAACAAACCAATTACTCAAGCAATGATTATCTTCAGTCAGATGCAAATTTGCTCATAAAAGATTTTCCAGTAGGATTTTTTAGATCCATGGTCTGTATTTCCTGAGCCTGTTTCTGCACCCCCCCCCCCCCGAGTGCACAGCAGGACTTCCCAGGGCATCCCATCAGCAGCCCCCAGCCCAGTAATCAAGTCCAAGCCCCAGCAGCCCCTCATCCAGGTGGGGCTTCCTCACCAGCACAGCACCCAGAGGCCTTCCAGGTTTAATGCCACGTGTGCGTGGAAAGTAGAGTGCTGGAAGGAACACAGTAGACATTCCACAAATGCAAATTCCTTCCTGGAACAGCCCAGCAACCCTCTGTACCTTCCTCAAAGTACCCATGCCAGGCAGGCGTAGAGAGTCTAATGGGGTGCCTAGGAATCAGCATTTAACATGATTCTGATGAATAAAAGTTTGAGGCCGGCCAGCGAGAGGCTGCCGTGGCCCCCACTCATTTGCAGGCTCTGAAGAGACACAGATTCAGGTAACAGGCCAGACAGGACAAGGATGGGGAGGTGGAGGGCAAATTCCGTGGACCACCACCCACCCCACCACCCACACTGAGACTGATTTAAGGAGAGGCAAAGCCAGGGAGAAAAGATGCCCACACCACGCAAGGGACTGAGATTTCATCTAAAGCGGACATGTGGCTGAGGGCCAAGGTTGGGCAAGCCGGGAGCACAGAACGGGGTTCACAGGCCCAGAGGTGCCCCCTATACACAGACCCTGCGCAGATCTCCCAAGCACTGCCTGTGTCTCCTGCCTGGTTTATTTCCTGCCCCCCTTCTACTGTGTTGGTTTCTCAGCAGCCCCCTGAAACACATGACCTCTGCCCCCCACCACCACACCCGCCTCTCTACAAGCTTGGTGGACTGAAAACAGCAGGGCGGGTAAGAGCTGGGCTCTGGGGCCAACGTCCTGCCTGAGACATTAGTTCCACCCCACCCAGCTGCGATGTCAGCCCGAGATTTCTCAAATGTGAGATGGGAAGGTAACTGAACCCACTTCCCAGAGTGGCTGTGGAGACTGAGATCACATATGGCCACACCTCGGCGTCCAGCGCACATGGGACCCCAGCCGTGTTGCCCCTGATGGGAATCCCTCTATGCCCCCTCTGCTACCAGAGCCAACTCCCAGCAGTAGCTGTGGAGGGTACGTCCACTATTCCCACTCCACTCACCTCCCATCGCTCCACTCAGTGACCTGCCACGCAGCGGCCACCAGCAAACCCGGCCCCACTGGAAATCCGACCCCCAACACCCCCCACTTTGGGGCGTCTTCCACTTGCGGTTGCAAAGGGGGCCGAGAAACCGCCCTCAAGGGCGCTCACCTGCTCCTTATTGCACGTAAAGACCTGCCACCCAGGGCCACCAGCAAACCTGGCTCCACCATCCAGGGGGTAACTTCCCCCCTACCCCGCTTCTTCCTGGGGTCTCTGGGAGGCTCAGAAACTGCCCTCCAAGGGCACTCATCTGTTCCTTATTGCACTAATACCTCGTTTACAGAAATCCACTTTGACTTCCAGCACTGCAGGTGTGACAATTTAGGAATCCTGCTTGCTTGCAAGCTCCAAGAGCTTGTGGTCACATACACCCCACCAGCATCCCAGAGACCCAGCACTGTCCCACTCTGTGTTTAAAATTCCAAAATACTTTCAAAATGCTATTGGCATTTGGTTTGCACATAAAATGCTAAAAACCTTCAAGTGAAACAAGTATCTTCAACAGTTTGATTCAATCCTAACATGTGAGTTACACATCTGCCAAGTTGTAAAGCCTTATGCATTTATAACATTTTATGTAGGGTCAAATGGTTCATTAATATAAATTATGAGAATCTCTAAGAAACAGGTTTTTTTTCTGGCATTAGATGACCAAAGGAAAACTGGGTTCTGGCTGGCTTGCGGGCCTGTAGAGGCAGACATATCTGCTGACACAACCAAGTTCCTTCCCATTGACGTGGCCTCATCCCAGGCCCCTCACCCACATCCTCACAGCCCCCCTGGAGGAGCAAGCTGACCTGCCCACATTTCTCAAATGCACAGCTGTTGCTCACGCTGCAGATGGAGCTCAAGGCACGAGCAGGCCACCACGCTAGAAATACCACGCAGCGTCCACGCCAGGTGACGGTGATTTTTCACTCCATCCCAAAGCCCCATGTATGAGGTTACAGTCATGACTACTAAATGGATTTTTAGACGCTCAAGACATACTTTGTTTGCTTTTATGCAACAAAGTTAAGACTATCACTCAGATATAGGCTCTGAAACTGTGGAATAATTATTTGGGAACAGAGACCAGAGGCCTCCCGCACTGCTCTGGAATTTCTGGAATTTCTGTAAAGGAGGTATTAGTGCAGAAAGGAACAGATGGGTGCCCTTGGAGGGCAGTTTCCGAGCCTCCCAGCCACACGGCCACGTTCAGGCTGAAGCCGCCCCACCTCCAGAAACACCGTCCCTCGCCGAGGTGTGCTTCTCCCTTTTTCCAGAACTCAACAAAATCTGAAAGGACAGGTCTGTGCAGAAAAACACAAACTACTTGCGATTCCTCTTCCCAGTTCAGGCTGCAGGAAGCTCATTTCAGTCCTCACTTTGTTCTGACTGTGGCTTGGTTCCCATAATAAAGTCAAAATTCTAGTCCCCGTGTCCTGGGCAGTGTGGCAGGCATACGTACCTTCAGTCACATGAGGAAAGGGGTGGTGAGCCCCCTTCCTTCAGTAAAACTGCAGTTCCCAGAACCCTGATGCCATCCCCGTCACGCCACTGTGAACACCTGGACAGAGCACATTTCAATGCGTGCACCTTCCTGGGCTAGTTTTCTATTTCTCCACTAAGTCACCCCAAATTTAGCGCCCTAAACACTGACTTATTTTCTCACATTTCTGGAAGCTGGAGTCCAAAAACAGGTCCCACCAGCTAACGTTGAGCTGCCGGCAGAGCTGGCTCTGGGGACGCGACCCTCTCCTTGCCTCCCGCAGCCTCTAGAGGCTTCCGCATCCCCTGGTCCATAGGGCACCCACTGTCTTCAGGACCCACAGGGGCCCTGGCAGCCCCTCAACAGGAAGACGCAGAAATGTCAGGAGCCCGGGCTCCAGTGCTAGGGCCAAGCCTTCCCTCCGCCCCCCTCCCCCCCCGCTCCCCCCTCCCCCCCGCTCCCCCCTCCCCCCCGCTCCCCCCTCCCCCCCGCTCCCCCCTCCCCCCCCGCTCCCCCCCTCCCCCCCCGCTCCCCCCTCCCCCCCCGCTCCCCGCTCCCCCCTCCCCCCCGCTCCCCCCTCCCCCCCCGCTCCCCGCTCCCCCCTCCCCCCCCGCTCCCCCCTCCCCCCCGCTCCCCCCTCCCCCCCGCTCCTCACCTACTCCCGTGCGAGCTAATATAGATTCCACTTTAACTAGTGTCACCTGTGTAAGTCCCCAGCTGTGAACTGGTTAACCTTGTCCACACAGACCCCGGGAATAAACTCACAGGCCATGGACCACCCATAAGCAATGAGTGACCACCTGCTCGGGGACCTCCATGGCCCAGCAGAGCCCTCCGGTGCCTCCCCGTGGGCTCAGGGACCGGCGGCTGGGGTCTGCAGTGCTAGAGGGCCCTGGATAAGAAAGACAGCTCCCATGTCGGGAGGCACCCGCCCACAGTTGGATTCCCGGTACTTTAAGTAGCCCAGGTGGACAAGCCGCAGTCGCGTGCAACTCCATCACCAGAATAACGACTGCACGTGGCGAGTGCACGGGTGGCCACCCCTCAGCCCAGCTGGCCGCGCTAAGCTCATCACCACCGTGACGCCCAACCAGACTCAGCTGCTGGCAAAGTCCAGGCATCGGCCCCCCAAGAACATTCTGGATCACAATTCACAGTAGTGATTGAGATCAGGGCCATACATGGCTGAATGTATTTACAGGAGGACGCCACAGCCGATCTGGCTGGACTGAGAGCATTTCCCACTGTACATTCTTACAACACCATTTTATCTGTACTTTATTAAATTTTTATGGCTTTTTTCTGCCTATCTACTTTATGGGAGTGTTTCTTGTTCTTATGACTGCAGTGATACTTCAAGCTACAAACTATCAGTGTGTAAAATTAGTTTGGAAGGCACCTTATTGTTAAACATTTCACAAGCAAGCAGTCAGGGGCACCTAACCCAGAGGTCTGTTTTCTTCTCTGAGCCAAACCTACAATGGACTCAAAGAAGGAGGGGCTGTATCTCCAGCGTCCATTCCTAGGGGGCCTCCTGGGGAGCAGATACGGACGGAGAAGCCCTGGGCAACAACACCGTCGTACTAAAGAAAAGTGCATTTGGGTAAACGTAAGCACCAGACTTAAGAGATTAAGCAAACCATGAAAAGAAACCACTAACCACAGCTTCTCCAAAACAGAACTAAAATTCCTTTTGTTTCAATTGGAAAAGCAGAAGTGATGATCAGGATACAAAAAAAATGACAAAGTATGTGAACACAGGAGAGTGAACAAGGGCCACTGTCTCTTCCTGTGTCAGTGGGAGCCTCACATCTAAGCTGGATTTAGAAGTTTGCTACTTTGGACTGAAAGTTATCTCCAACCCTAGTTAGTAAGCAAGTGGAGCAGAATGCTTCAATTATTTCAAGGTTTAGTGGTAAAGCTCTGCAACCCTCAAAACCATTTTAATCGGCGTGAATTTTAAAGTGACTCAATCTGCTGGCTGGAGTATCTAACAGCTTAACCACGAGGTCATGTTGGAAAATTATTCCAATTGCTTTTGCTTTTCCTACTGAAGATGGATTTGAACGTTCTCGTAGTTTGCAGTTGGCTCATTCTGGGTGTTTGGTCCTGAGGAGGCCCAAGTACCTGGAGAGGAAGAATCTGAAACCTCAAGACACTCGAGTGCTGTCTGGGGAGATGGAGACCCCAACCTGAGGGCCACTGATGGACTCAGCATGGGCGCAGGGCCTCCCGACGCAAGGGCCACGTATTTGCCACTTACAAAACAACATAAGCACATACCCTCAGGTGTGCACACACGCTCTGTACACGCTCACGTCTGTCCGTGCCATTACCAACACACAACCCCGAGGTGTACACACACGCTCTGTACACATCTGTCCCAGCCAGCACCAGCACACACCCCCAGGGGTACACATACGCTCTGTACACACTCATGTCTGTCCATGCCAACAACAGCACACACCCCCGAGGTGTGCACACATGCTCTGTACACATCTGTCCCTGCCAATGCCAACACACATTCTGTGTGCACTCACATCTGTCCCTGCCAATGCCAGCACACATCCCCAAGGTGTGCACACACATTCTGTACGTGCTCACATCTGTCCCTGCCAATGCCAGCATACACCCCCAAGGTGTGCACACACGCTCTGTACACGATCACATCCCTCCCTGCCAATATGAGCACACACCCCCAGGGGAGCACACACGCTCTGCACATACTCATGTCTGTCGCTGCAGTCTGAGTCAAACAGTCACAGAGGCAGAGGAGGAGGAGGAAAGACGCGATGGGCACTGAGGTCCTGGGCCGGTTCCCCTCCCTATCTCAGGAAAGACCCCTCACGTGCTCCTGCCATCACTCACCCTTCCGCCTCCATCCTCCATCCTCCCACATGGATCAGGAGGACGCCCACTGCACAGAGCTGTGATGAGCATGAACAGAAGATGGCAGGAGCTCATGCCAAGGTGCTGAGCACGGGGCCTACAGAGTGCTTCTTTCTGCTGTGGCTGACATCATCAAACAAGAGGCTGACACGGCTTCCAGAGAGAAAGTCACTCGCTGAGACACTGAAACGTGTGACCTAGTAGCCTGTGAAGGTCTAAGAACAAACCAACAAACCAAACGGTTTTGTTTGTTTTTCAAACACCACAGCCTGTTTTTTTCTTTTTTTTCTTTTTTTCTTTTTTTTTTAGACGGAGTCTCACTCTGTCGCCTGGGCTGGAGCGCAGTGGTCGGATCTCAGCTCACTGCAAGCTCCACCTCCCGGGTTTACGCCATTCTCCTGCCTCAGCCTCCCGAGTAGCTGGGACTACAGGCGCCCGCCACCTTGTCCGGCTAATTGTTTTTGTATTTTTTAGTAGAGACGGGGTTTCACCGTGTTAGCCAGGATGGTCTCGATCTCCTGACCTCGTGATCTGCCTGTCTCAGCCTCCCAAAGTGCTGGTATTACAGGATTGAGCTACCGCGCCCGGCCCTTTTTTCTTTTTTTTAATGCTCTATCTTGGGTATCGTTTAGTTTAATTTCAAAGTAAGTCCAATAAATACACAAAATCACAGGACTGAGCATGGAGCATTGTTTCACTTCATGTCCTCCAGCCTTTAGGACACATTAAGGAAAGACAAGATTCCAGGATTCCCATTAGAAAGGCTGCCCTGAGGCACCTGCTGGGGCAGCCAAATTGCAGCTGTTGATGCTGCCCCCAAGCTGCTTGGATGAAGCAGAAGATTCCGGAGGTCCCTTCTCTTCTGCCCCTCCCCCAGGAGAGAAGGTGGGGGGAGAAAGGTGAGAGAAGACAGGAAGAAGCAGGGGGGAGGGAGAGAGGAGGGGGGAGAGAGGAGTGGGGAGAGAGGAGGGGGAGGGAGGGGGGAGGGAGGGAGAGAGGAGGGGGGAGGGAGGGAGGAGGGGCATGTTCCATCCACCAAGGCAGCTGCACTGCAGAGAGAATGGAGGGTGTGTTGCCTCTCAGGACAGCAAGTTCATGCTGTTTATATTTGTTAGCATAAACAGTGACCAGCTGAGGACAGGGCTGTAATTGGAGTTGACAACGTTTTATTTTCATAGTTGATATTGGGGACCTGGACCTAAAGCACTGTACCTTGCCCTTTCACCAGTTGGGACAATGCCTCTCTATACTTGAGTCTATTTGACTAAATACCCAATATTGACTAGGAATTATGGCGTGTAGGATACCCCTTACCACAGTAAGGTCAAACTCACGTTCTAAATGCAATTTGCTCAGGGACTGGCTTCTGACTCTGGGTGGGAATGTTAAGCTCAGTCCAGTTCAATTCAATGAGCATTAATCAAGAAAATCCTAGACCAAGAGCTGTGTTAGACACTGGGTATGGGGTGATGGGGATACGAAGATGTGGAATTAGAACTCGAGAAGCTCAAATGCTCTCATTTAATTCCCTAATGCAATTACCTAGCTTCAACTTGATGGCTGTAATGTCTAAATTCACTTTTTCTTTATTCCAGCTCTACATAACAAATCATAAATAATCACAGAGGAATGATTCTGTGTTGGACTATTCAGTGGACAGGACAGAGAACAGCATTCTGACCAGTGTGAGACACAGTCTCCGTTCCCAGGAAGCCCGTGAGGTGGCTGCATGGAGCACACGCGTGAAGATTCAGGAGCACGAGCGTCAGGTGACAGGAGGGGCACGGAGGCAGCACCAGACAGATGACTGCCAAGGGGCCGCTGCAGCCGGGCTGGCCGGGAAGGTCACGGGAGCGGGCGCAGGTGTCTCCCTCCAACTGCACTTGGTTTTCATGAGGACGCGTGCAGGGAAGGGGATGACACTGAAATGCTGTGGCGCTGAGGGGAGGAGGGGAGGGACGCAGGGCTGAGGGCTGGCCACCACCCCTTGCATCCATGTCCCTATGAACGCTGCCAAAATCAGCCCCAATGGGAAGAAGTGAGGTGGGTGAAAGAGGTGGACAGACTTGGCTTCCATGGAATTCACAGATTCCAGTCATTAAAAATCCCTTCTGAGTTTTCATCTGGAAAACTTTGCAAATGTATTTAGGGACAAGAGGCAGAAAATGAAGCCAACACAGTTGGGCTCAAACCGCTGCCCTTCTCCTCTCTGCATCCAGGACCGGCCCTGAGCCCCTGAGTGCAAGGACGCCGAGCTGCCCAGCTCAAAGGCGTGGCCCCTGACCAGAGGAGGGAGCTGCACAGAGGGGCCCCCAGCACGTGGATGGCAGGATCTGTGCTATCTCAGTCCCAGGGCCCCAAGCAGAGAAGGCCTGGGGTTCCCAGCTGAAGTTTTGCTGTCTCCTCTGTCACCAAAGTCGAGAAGGACTGAGTGGGACCAACACCGGACCTGCAGTCTCCTCGCTCCTCGGTGGCTGCTGATGTGGCCCTCAGGCTGCGGGTGAGACCGTCCAGGGAAGCTCAGACAGCGGCGGGAATCACAGCCACGAGTGCTCCAGGGGCCCCAAAACACAAGCACAGCCTGAGAAAGGCAGCGCCCGCTCAGATCCACGTCCAGGCTTGTGTGCCACACTCGAGAGGCACACGGTACCAGAACATGGCGCTTTAAATGGCTTTGTGGGGTGTAGGAACAGAAAGTGGGGCCTCGAGTGGTTCAGAAGTCACTCCCACCAGCCCGCGGGGACCCAGGCAGCCCCTCTGGACGTGACTGGAGTCTCTCCAGGGCGGGCTCCAAAGTCCCACAGAGGTGAGCCTTGGTCTTGCTCTGACCTGAGGAAAGCCCCTGACAAGCATCCTGAACGTGCAGCCACACAGCTGGCTGACTCATGTGAAGGGACCTGCTGAACCACGAGCCAGGGATGGCTGGAGAGAACTCGACTAACACACAATCCCTGCCCAGGCGCCCACCTGGGGCGTCCACGAGAAAACTACGGAAGCTGTGAAGACGGAGGCGTGCACGGGGCTGGGAGAACACAGGGAGGAGCCGCACTGGGGACCGGGAGGGACAGAGGGCTGGGCCCCACAAGCAAACGAGGGAGTCGCTCAGTGCCATGAAGATCCCAGTGCACCCACAGATGCAGGCCTGGCTGGCAGCACGACCTTGGCTGCAGGGGCCCAGGACCACGTGTGTTTGGCAGGAGCTGTCCTCCTGGAGCTGCACTATGGGTACTGTCATTTTAGAGGCAGGTACCTGATATCAACGATGACAATCAACCATGCCACCCTGAATTACAGCCGTGTCCTCAGCGGGTCACTGTTTACGCTGACAATTACAAAGAGCTTGAACTCGCTGTCCCAAGAGGAAACAAGCCCTTCATTATCACGGCCGCAAGCCTCTGTGCGGCCCTCCTCCCCCGCGGCTTCCCGTCGGGGCAATGTGAAGTCCCATGACAGTGACTCAAGAGCCAGTCCAGTAGCTTCAGTGCAGGAAAAATCACAAAAACTCAAACACATCCTAAACGTGGGCAGTTGGTAGGAGCCGATTCCTAAATTAAACCTGTTGAGAGGCTTTCTGGGCTAGCACAGCTCTGATCACAGGCTTGTGCTTTCTGCTCCCCATGAAGGGGGGTGAGGAGGCTGGGCTCTGCCATTCTGCAGGCTCCGCTATGTGGAGTCCGCCCTGTGGCCTCGGTGGCCCCTGCCAGACAGTGTGACCGTCGCCCGCAGTGAACACTCAGCACAGCAGAGCAGGCTTGGGGAAGAACAGAAAGAGACCTCTAAGCCTGCAGAAGTCGCTAAGCCAGGCACGGCCTCACGTGCACTGCGTGTCAATCACGGCCTAAGCAAGAATCAGCTCTTAATAGTTCCAGTAAATGCAAAGACCGCCCTGGAAAACTGCCTGAACCTTTCTGACTACTCACAGGTGAGGAGCCACTGCCTGACACACAAAGGTAAAGAATTAACCTGAAACTGCATATTATAAAACTTATTTTTAAATGACGGCACTTAATTTAAAAGACTCCCAAAGAATACTGCATTAGAAAGTGACAGAGTGAAACTGTGAGGTTGACCACAGGAGTCCCTGGAAATTTCACCAAATGTTGTGTCAAAACTGGGAAACAGAAGCACCACACCTGATAAAACATTCGATTAATCACTCAAGTCCTCCCCACATAGGAAGTTATGTTAAAAAGTGTTCCCAGAAGGTAAAGTGAGCAGGAGGGCTGTGAACACACAAAGAAAGAGCCACTTCATCCACGACCACGACAAAAGAAACGCTAACGAGTGCCAATGACACGCTGGAGTCCAGGACTCTGGGCGCAGCTGTGATGGGGACACTCAGGATCCCACTGTCCAGATGGGAAACCACGGTGGAAACACCAGCATCCCCCAAAGGCACCTGTCCCAGGGTGTGGAGCCACTGAACGGTGGTTCATACTGGGCCAATCCCTGCTGCCAGTCTCTGGGACTCCTGGGGACAGAATCCTGTTGACTTCACTCTGGGGTGCCAGAGGTGGCAGCATCCCCCAAAGGCACCTGGAGAAGTGGTGTTACCCTCCATCCCCTGTCCCCGGCGTTACCCTCCATCCCCTGTCCCCAGTGTTGCTCACCATCCTCCTCACCTCCAGGCCCCTCTCCGTCTCCTCCCTCATTTTCCTGTTCACCCAGAGCATGTCACATGACTCTTACCTTTTCAAGAGGCTCAGCTGCACCCAGAGGCATTCCAGCCTATTCGGGACGGGACACACACCCTGAGGAAATGCGAGCACAGGGCCGGAAGGGCCTGAGACCCTCTCACTGTCACCCAGGAAGGATGGAACAGCCTACAGTCACGCTGCTTGTCAAGCAGGATGAAAACATCTGTGTCCAAAATATTCTTTTCACTACAACTGTTCAGACCATTCGTGAATGAATCAGTTAAATACCAACAAGGGCCATTCCCACTTATTCTCTGGCTACAGTTTTTCACCCATCAGCAACCACACTCCTAGGACCTATCCCTAACGAAGTATCAGTGCCTTGTGCCTTTTAGGAAAACCTCTTTCTCTCCAGCTTTGTCCTCCTTCCACAAAAGGTGCCTCTGACTGCCTCACTCGCAGTACCAGGATTTCACTTGGCTACAGACGAAAATCTGCATGGGGCTCAGAGGTGGGTGGTCCCCGCATGGGCAGCAGCTCTGTGACATCATCCAAGGAGCCTGGCCCAGGCCTGCCCCACATGCTAGGACTCTGTCTTCTGACACTTGGGCCCCTGAAGCTGCTTTCCCTCCAGGCATCATGCCCCGGGCAAGAAGGCCGGACAAGGGCTCAGGGCTGCTGTGGGTCGGGAAAGCCTCCCGACACCTCCCTCTCCAGGACCCCCCATCAGCAGCCCAGCATCTGGACCTGTGTCACCAGCCACTCCGCCGTGCAAGAGAATTAGTTTTTTAGCTGGGTGCGCTGCTTCCCTAAACAAAGTAGGGTGTTGTTACTGAGGAAAAAGCTGGCATCTTCTTGACAACCCCGCGACATCCAGACACCGGTTTTCACCACCCCAGAGATGTCCACCCAGGGCAGATAGTGTCTTCAACCAAGCGCTACTGACCCAGAAGTGCAGTAATTAGTACACTTTCACCAGAGTCACCCACTCCTTCACCTTTACACCCAAGAAAAACATGTTTGCCAGGCAAATTAGATGTCCGGGAGGTGTAAGGAAACCCCAAGCCTGCTTTAAGCCTCAGACTTTTGAGACAGTTGAGGGCTGTGCACACAAGAGCAGGGCTGCACCTGAAAGCTCTGCTCCTGCTGGACATCACGGAAAGACTGCATGGCTCAGCCACATGGACCCTTCCAGGACTTCACCAGAGGGAACTCTGTGGTACATGCAATGATGTGCACTTCGTTCAGCCTCGAACAGACCATGCCCTCATTCCAGGGTCGGTGATCCACCTCCTGCCATCAGCCCCCCACCTCACCGAGGGTCTGCGTCTGCATCTGTCATAACTTTGCTGTTTTACCTGGGTACTAAAATGCAGCATCAGAATGTTTAAAGATCTTTAAATACCAACATTCTGGGTGCAGTTCTTGGCACTTTAATGTGGTCACTCAATGCAGGCCTCACAACTCTCAGGTAGCTCATACCTTTCCTACCTAACCAAGGAAGAAACGGAGGCATGGAAGGTGCAGCTCCGAAGGAGCAGGTTAGGATTCAAACCAGTGATCTTCGTCACATGCTGACCTACCTCTCAGGCTGAGATAACGTTCAAAATTAACCAGGTAGAACAGTGTTCCATAAATCAGCCAGAAATGGTCCTTGTGGATGGGCCTGTGGTTATTCCCTGAAGAACAAGACCATTCACCTGAAAATCCACCTGTGTCAAACTCAAATGTTTACATATCCAATTATTTTTAAAATACCCCAATCAAGCATGTTTACAGCCATTTAGATCCATATAGATTGTCTGTTTTGCTGACAATCAACCCAAGACCTCTGTCAGCAAAGGACACGGTGCCAGGTCCAGAGAAGGTGGGACAGAGACGCAAACAGGAACAGCTCCGTCCCTGGGAGCCTGGCTCTGATGGGCCAGTGAGGACATATCACAGACCGCGAGGCACACGCAGACGGCAGGCCAAGAGAAGGGGCTGCGCTGCCGGGAGGCAGTGCTTTGAGCTCTAGTGGATGGAACACTGCTAACCAGCGCAGGTGGAGAGAGGGCACCCGTCTGAGAGGATGAAAAGTCAGCAAAGCACAACTGGCCTCGGGGAACCAGAAGCCACAGGGACATCAGGCTGGGTGCTGCTGTCTGCTGGCCACTGGCTGGGGGACTGTACTGGGCCTGGAGGGACATCCCTGACACTCTCCACCGGATGCCAGGGGCACCCCCAGCCCCAGGTGAGAACCACGGATCCCATGGTGAATGAGGCCAGCTTGTGGGAAGTGGGGCTGGGACAGCTCTGCACAGCTTAATAGGAAAATTGGATTCTATTTTGTGGGGCTTTGGTGACACCAATGACTGGTCAGTGCTGTCTGTCAGGAAGTGATTTGCTGACAGATTAGAGAAGGGGCTGCCAAGGCCAGCGGGGCACTTGCTGCCTGGGTCCAAGGAAAAGGAAATAAAGGCTGGCGATGTGACAGTGTGGTGGAGCACGAAGGGAAGGAACTGGTGGAGACACAGGGCTGGCCCCGCACAGGGCTACGAGCAGCTACCTGGGGGTTGGCCTATTAATTCTTCTCACGACCCCAGGAAGCAGCTGCGAGGATCGCTCTCCTGAGGACAGAACTGCTCCAGAACCACACAGCGAGGATCCACAGAACCAAGATCCGGGCCAGCTCCACAGCGGGCGATCTTGACCCCTCACCCGTGGTCCTGAGGCAGGGATCAGAGCCCCCTGGACACACAGACCCTCCCAGGAACTGCAGGAAGGGGAAGCAGACGCCCCGGACCAGCGGCAGGACCCAGAGTTTCTGCCCTCCAGGTCACATGGGGACCAGCCACTGCACAGGTGGACACATGGTGCTTTAACCCGCGCTGGAGGAGGGAGCCCTCGCTCTCAGCGTGGAAGGGCGGAGACCCCCACCCTCGATGGGGCCTGGCCTCCCTGCTTTAACCCGTGCTGGGGGAAAGGAGCCCTCGCTCTCAGGGTGGAGACCGCAGCTCGATGGGGCCGGCTTCCCTGCTGGGCACAGCCTGAGCCACATGACCAAGGCCAGAGAGGATTACCAAGGTTCACCTAGCCCAGCTTCCGGCAGCCCCTGACGAGGCCACTACCCTCACCTGAACAGCCCTGTCCATCACCAAGCCCCACCCTCTTCTGCCAGCCCTGCCCCCACAAGGCCATGCTTCTCCCATGCAAGCCCCGCCCCCAAGGCCCAGCTTGCCTGCAGCCCCGCCCCACTGTCTCCACCCCATCTCCTGCAAGCCCCATCCCCAAGGCCCAGCTCACTTGCATCCCCACCCTACTAGGCTCCACTCCTCACCTGCAAAGAGCCACTCCTCACTAAGCTCCTCCCATCACTTGCACAGCCCCGCCCAACATAGCACGCCCTTCTAGAAACCCTAGACACACTAGGGTTTCTGCGGCCAAACCTGATGATTCGCTGAGTGTGAGCACGAAGACTCAGTGCCCTGATCTGTTCAGTCAGGTTTTGCCATCAAATAGTTTGCTCTAAACTTCTACAGAATCATTCAGTTTTCTGAGCCACTTGGGTTTCAAAATTATAAAGAAGAAATTGTGGACCTATACTTACTTGGGTTTATATTAAAATGGATTCATTTGTTTTTTGTTTTGTTATTTGCTTAAACCTTTTCCTTTTTTTTTTTTTTTTTTAGCATAGTAACTAAAAATGACAACACTTCACATATTTGGCCAGCTGTTGGCTCTGTGCTATGCTTGATGTTGTAGCAAATGTAAAAGACAAACAGCTTACTGTCTAGAAAGACTGACGTGGCTGTGACTGGAGGCACATGGTGGATGCCATGCAGAGGGCCAAGGACAAGGGCGGGAGGAGGAGTGGGAGCTGCTGCTGCTGGGGGGAGAGGGAAGAGCTGGACAGGGTGGTGTGAGAAAGCAGCTGCCTCTGGGCAGGGCTCCAGAAAGGGAGCCAGGCAAGTGACTAGGGGGTTCCAGGCAAGGTCCAGGCATGGGTGTCCTGACAACAGACTTAGTGCATTTGTGAAATCCTGCAAAGGTCGGGCAGACAGACACCTGAGTTTATAGTACTGGCTACTATTTATAAGGGCCTCACCCAGAGTGGTAGATTCTTCTCCTTTATTTTTCAAATTTTATAGAAATGTACTTATTTTTGAGACTGGGACTCACCCTGTCGCCCAGGCTGGAGTGCAGTGGTGTGATCTTGGCTCACTGCAGCCTCGAACTCCTGGGCTCAAGCGATCCTCTCACCTCAGTCTCTCAAGCAACTGGGACAAGGTGCCACCACGCCTGGCTCATTTTGTGTGTGTGTGTGTGTGTGTGTGTGTGTGTGTGTGTGTGTAGGTGTAGGTGTAGGTGGAAACTTTGTTGTCTAGGCTGGTCTCAAACTCCTGAGTTCAAGCAATCCTCTTGTCTTGTATATTAGTCTAATCTCACACTGCTATGAAGAAATACCCAAGACTGGGTAATTTATAATGAATGAGCTAAAAAGTAAAGAGGTTTAATTGACTCACAGTTCTACATGGCTGGGGAAGCCTCAGGAAACTTACAATCATGGTGGAAGGCACCTCTTCACAGGGTGGTATGGAAGAGAATGACAAGTGAAGGGGGAAGCCCCTTATAAAACCATCAGACCTCGTGAGAACATACTCACTGTCACGAGAATAACATGGGGGAACCACCCTCATGATTCAATTACCTCCTACCAGGTCCCTCCCACAACATGTGGGGATTATGGGAACTACAATTCAAGATGAGATTTGGGTGGGGATGAGGCCAAAGCATATCACCTTGGCCTTCCAAAGTGCTGGGATTAAAGGTGTGAGACACTGTGTCCAGCCATAGAAACTTACGATAAGTCATGTTTCTTGTTTGAGAAATAGCTACCATGAACGCTATTATTATTAAAGCTATATATTATTAGAAAGCAGACATCTCACTGTATCTGCTGATTTTAAATGCATTGATCATCTGATACAAAGTACGGTAAGCTTAGAAACAAGTAATTTAACAGCGGTAGATGATGCAGGTCGTAGTGGGCCGCTTTATGCATGACTGTTGGATGGCAGGCTCCCTAGATTGGGCTGAGGAGACCCGAGGTCTCACCTCTGCCAGCGACTTGCTGTGTGCGCTTGGCCAGGTGACTCATGGTACCTGGACGGAGGGGGTGGCAAGTGATGTGGTGATCACAGGGACGTGGTATGTGATTGAGGGAGAGGGCTGGGTCGGTTGGCATGACTGGAAGAGAAGACAGTTTCTTTCATACCGAGGAGTATGGACACTTACCAGGAGGCTTGCCTAAGGTAGGAGAAGACCTTCCACCCTTCCCCAGGAGTGGGGAGTCTTTCATCTTTTTGGGGGGCATTTCTATCCTCCCAGCCCCTCCAGCTGTTCTGGAAGCCCCAGCTTTGTGCTTACAGCTACCATCGAGAATCCATCCCAAACTAGGAGAAGCAAAGACTGATCCCGGACCCTCTCCCCACTGTCGCCGGCTAGCCCACTACAGCATTGCCCCTCCTGCAGGCCTGTGCTTTGCACTACAGGAGATTATATGCACAGAAACAGGAGACACACAGCCGATGTTGGAAGGGGTGCTGTGTTACTGAGGTGCAGTACACAAAAGCAGGAGGCACTCAGCAGGCGTTGGAAAGGGTGCTGTGTTATTTAGGTGCAGAACAGTACCGTGGGAAGGGCAGACACCAGGGTGAATCCTGGCTCTGATTCGGGCAGCTTGTTTCATCACCCTGAGCCTCAGTTTTTTCATCTGTAAATGACGATGAGAATAGCTCCCTCACAGGATTCTATGTGACATGATTAGAAAATGCCTAGCCAAAACAGAATAAAAAATTTAAAAATAAAAAATGAAAAATACCTAGCCAGTAATAAGCACTCAAAAATATACATAAATACGCACACATTCGCATTTGCCTTCTTTAGGTCTTACTTTCCTTGTTTGTAGGATAAGGGACTTGGACAGGACAGTTCTGTTCTCTCCAGCTCTGAAATACTGGCTTCCCGGTATCATCTAATTTCAGGCAGAAAAGCCAGTTTTCTCAGTGTGTCGAAGATCACCATTTCACAGGCTATTTTGTCTACGTTTAACTACTCGTGTTTTTCTGGTTAACTCAAGTGACATCTGTTCCCGAGCTGTTCCTGACGGTCATGAAGCTCAGCCACGATGACAGAGGAGCCAGGTATTTACACCTGGCCAGAGAAGACACGAATAATCTGTTCAGGTACATGGTGCATTGTAAGAACATGGTCTTGAACGTTTTATTTAAATCGGGGATGTCCAATCTTTTGGCTTCCCTGTGCCACATTAGAAGAACAACTGTCTCAGGCCACACACAAAATACACTAACACTAAGGACAGTTGATGAGCTTAAAAAAAAATAAATAGAGGACCTCAATGTTTTAAGAAAGTGTAGGGATTGTGTTGGGATGCATTCCAAGCCATCCTGAGCATGCGGACTGCAGGCTGTGGGTTAGACAAGCTTGGTTTAAAGCACTGACTGTATGTTACGTGGTTTAAATATCATCTCACTAGTATTTTTATTGACAGAGCATCTTGAAAAATAAGGAAAAGCTTACACGGACTTACAATCTCATCAAAATACAATTTTATAGTCTGAATTAATGATTTACATTAGAGTTGGGAAACCCCGTGTTGGAGGATTATGGTGTCAGAATGATGATTTCTAGTAGCCTGAGGTGATGATGCATCTGGGAACTGTGTCCGCAGCACTAAGATGAACGTTTTGTATTCTAGCCATTCTCCTTCCCTAGCGTTCTGTTCCTCCCCCTTCCTGGCGTGCCGTTCCTTCTTCCCTAGCGTGCAGTTCCGGACCACTCCCATGGACAGTACCGGTGTTCTTCACATTCTTGAGCATACTGTCCTTTGTGGGTCTCGGAAGTATCCGTGCAGAGACCCTTTCTTCAAAATGTTGAACCGGTCCCTCTCCACGTTCATGAACGCTTTCATAGGTAAGACCAGCATCCTGAACGGAAAACCGTGTTTGGGTTTGCCAGGCACACCCACTGTAATTCAGTTAGTTTCTGAGAAGGGATGAGAGGAGTGGGCAATTAATGTTCTAGAAAAATTTTTATCTCTCTCTACTTGAAGGACGTCAGAAATTTCATCCTTCAGGAAAGCCACATGGTAGCGAGGTTATAAAAACTAGTGTTTGAATAAAACGTACGTGAACTTTTCCCAGAAAGGTTCAAAATAATTTTCTCTTGGGATATCGCTACAGTGCCAGGCCTCCAGAGTTACCACTAACATTGATGTTTGACTTTTAGTAAGACTGACGCTAGTGGATAGGGTGACAATGAACAGTGCACTCTGTGAAGGAGTGACATCGAAGAGCAAGTTAAATCCATGCTTTTACAGAATGAGGTCATCTTTGTAGACCTGTGAAAGTCTCTGGAGACACTTGAGAGAGTTTAGATGTTCGCTGAAGAAAGACCTGGTGCCCGTCCAGTGCAGATCCTGAGATGAGATGGGAAAGCTGGCACTCAGGGTGATGAGCTGGGATGGCTGCTGAGGTCGGGGGCCAGAGCATGGAGCCACTGCCCCATCTCAAGAATAGCTACAACTTACTATCCTAGGACAAAGGGGAAATGAGGCTTGAGATTCAATAATTTTAGTAGAAATCTGTTAAATTTTACAATTTCACTTTTCATTTGTACCCAGCTAGTGATTATACTCTGTATCCATTTTCCACACAAAATCCCAAGGACTTTCAGAATCTCCTCTCAGTGTATTTGGATGAGACCTTTTCCCCAGGTTTACGTGAGCTGGATTTCTGGTATGTCATGAGTGATTAACTAGTTGATACAGACTTTAGTATTTGAGTCACTGTCAGCTTATAATTATTTGTCCTCAGGCAGGAAGGATGGCGGCTGGAATATGAGAACCCCAGCGACCCCCAGATGCCCTTCATCTTTAAAGGAGTCATCTTTAATGAGACGAAGGGAGCGTTTGTAAGTTTTCTTTTTTATGTTGTGTTCAGCTTACCTTACCCATGTACCGTATCATGATATAGACACATCTGGAAGATGGTTGATTTTTCTTCAATATTCTCATTATAGGTGACATGTTCTTGGATTAGCTGGGGTCAGTGCTGTGAACAGAAGCCAGAGGGTAGCAGCGCCAGGCTGCTGTTCTTCCCAGCAGGTCTCAGACCATGTCTGACGACCCCTGTGTATGATCTGCAGGGAGAGAAAAGCTATTTTCATACCACTATCAACACATTGTCTTTTACACTCATTCTTGCCCAAGCACATGGTGTACTTTCTAGAGGTTGCGTGGCGAGGTGTGTGACACACAGCAAGCTGGATACAGAGCAGATGAGGGAGTCCAGCTTCACCTCTGAGCCAGACACTACAGAGATTTGCAAAAAAGGCAACACAGCATCACTCTAAGTAGTCAGTGTTTTACTTTGTTATGAGAAGTATTTTTCAAACATATTTATATTAACATGTAATGATGGCTTACCTTAATGCATAAGTATTTTTTAATACTTTAATTTTTTAACCAACTTTAATTTAGAATATAGAAAAATTATATAAACACACACAGGTACCTACACAGGCAAAAAAAGCCTACATAATCAAAAGCTGTTTGGGTCCTCATTAAAACCCATTTGTGCCTAGTGTTCCATTATTGGAATCCTAAGCTTGTGGGAGTTATTTATATCCTACAGCTCAAGGTCATTGCCAAGGTCTGATTTTTTTTTTAAAAAATTGCCACCTCAGGCATAAATGGGTTAATTTTTCAGGGTGTAAAGGAGTCTTGAGACCATTTTGGATTAAGAGCTGCTGTCCTGGGTCTGTGTCTTCATGTCCCCTTGTGACTTTGACAACCTGCCTGTGCTGGTGTCCCTGAGGCTCATAGGTGGCCTGCTCTCTGATTTCCATAGCCTCCCTCAGCTGGTGAACCATTTCTTACCTTTTCATTCTCAATTTGGTGGTCTTTTCTTCCAAGGAGTCTTCTTGAAACTCAAGTTGGGGTGACAGCTTCTTCCCACTTGCCTGGTGGCTGGTAGGCAGACCTGGTGATCCCTCCAATTTACAGCCCTCGGCTATGAGTTTGTTGCAACACACATCAAAAAGTCCATTGTTCTCAATCCTTGGGTTCTGTGCATGGGTGATGAGTGATTGAATACAGTGTTAAACAATGCCTGCAGGGGTGTCTTTTTTATTTTTTATTTTTTATTTTTTTTTTTTACCATTAGAAGAGTTTTATTTGCAAAGTATTACAGGCATATGCACCAGAATGTGATCGATTGGCTATATTGAAAGGAATGTAGTGTGTGTGTATTATTTTATATATATATATTCTTATTTATTTACTTCACATTTCAAGACAGACAATGAGAGGATATTCTCCCAGCACCTTCAAAACAGACTTCTTCCCCACCACACGTACTCAGTGGTCTCTGGGGGTGACCCACTCTGCATCCCGGAGCTTACGTGGGAGCAGCTTAAGCAATTTCATGCCACTCACTATCACCCAAGCAATGCTAGGTAATATTTTGTTGGAAAAGTTTGATGGTGGATTGTGAAAAGTTGACTTGTTTGTGTTCTTACATTTTCATGACATGGCTTCTCTCACATTTAGCGATGCTTAAGAAATGTCTAAGTGTAGGTAAGATTCTTGGCCTAAGTTTGCCTATCTTACTTGGACATTGATTTTGGACATTTACAACGATAGCCTTCGGTGGGCTCAGAATGGTGGTTACAAACACGGTGTTTAGAGACCCCCAGAGGAGGGTCCTGGCCCCCAGCTTCTTGCATCACTTCCAGCTTTGTTGCATGGAGAGTGGGGGTGCATGGATGGTGCCCACCCCGACCCAGGGTGTGTGAAGCTTCGAGTCTGTCCTTGGCACGGAGAAGTGCTCTTCCGACAGTGGATGCAGTCACAGAACCTTAATTACATCCTCACGTTCTGATACATCGCTTGTTTCTTATGTCACTAATATAAGGTTATTATCATAATAATATAGTTATATATATTATATAAAACACTAATAATTTACATAGAAATGCTAACGTAAAAACATATTTGAAAGATTATTTTACGTAAAAAGAATTATGAAAACTTTCAAGCATACAGAAAAGTAGACTAGGATAATGAGCCCCTAAACACTTATCACATAATAGATATCCTTTTCCTTGTGAAGTTTTCGGAAGTAAATTATAAATGTTATCATTTACCCCTAAATATTTGAATTTATGACCCTAAAACATGAGGATTATTTCTTACATGAGCTAATGCAATTTTCAGTTTTAATAGAATAAAACATACTTTCTTAAAACTGCCTATTTCTTATTCCATATTCAAATTTTCTAGTTGGCCTCAAAGTGTTTGTGGAACAGGTCCCACAGATCACAGCTGGTCAGCCCGGGTCTCTCCTGGGCACCCTCTCGGACGGCAGCGGAGTGTGCAGGCCGGGTTTCCTCTGGGCGCTCTCACTTTCCAGGTGACCTGGCTGCTTCTGTGTGGTGTTGGGTGCCATGTTCCTGTGTTTCCTGAGAACTGGAACTTAGATCCAAAGACTTAGTTTGAGTCAGGCTGTGCCTTTTGAAGCAGAGTCCCTCGTGGGGAGTTCTGCATAGATGGCCACATTCTACCATCCTGTGAGGCCTGCTTGCCTCCACTGGGGGGTCTCACGCCAGCGGGGTGCATGCTGAGAGTCGGCCACTGTCTTGTGAAGATCTGCTTTCTCCCTTCAGCCACGGAGCAGCTGGTGCACCTGAGTTTCTGGTGTCCTGTGATAATGAGTTTCTCATCAACCTATTAATGGTTTTCATATTCATTGAGGATTATTGTCTGAATCATTTATTAGAGTTTGTGAAGTTTTCAAATTCTGTAATTCTTCATTCCTTTGCTGGACATCTTCAAAGAAGAGCTCCACATCAGCTGGGGCTGTTGGGTTATCTTGAAATATGGTTCAGTGGAAAAGGCAGGGGCGGCTGCTCTCCCTGGGAATTCCAGTTTGAGGAGGAGGGGCGGTGCAGGAACTACCTCTAATGATGACAGAAGAGGCTGTCTTTTTTTTTTTTTTTTTTTTTTTTTTAAAGACAGGGTCTGGTTCTGTCCCCCAGGCTGGAGTACAGTGGCATGGTCTTAGCTTACTGCAGCCTCAGCCTCCTGGGTCACCTCAGCCTCCTGAGTAGCTGGGACTACAGGTGTGCACCACCATGCCCAGCTAGTGCTCATATTTTTTTGTAGAGACAGAGTCTTGCCATGGTGCCCAGGATGGTCTTGATCTCCTGAGTTCAAACAATCTGCCCACCTTGACCTCCCAAAGTGTTGGGATTACAGGCATGAGTCATTGCACCCAACATGGAGAAGAGAGTTCTTCCTTTTCTTCTTTTTTCCCCCCAGTCTTATTTGTTTTGTTTTTTAGCACCCCTGTGACCTCACAGAAATATTTCTGTGTATGTACATATTTGAGACTATGTGATCAGGTAGAATTTATTTTTATGCCCACATTTTCTCCAGCTGTTGGCCCATTTTGGTCTCACTTCTTTGGTTTCTACACCCCTACTCCCACCTCCCTAAAGCATGCACAGCCAGGCCCTCCCTACTCCAGAGATTCAACTCTCTGTTTCCCAGGGAGCTCTGATTTCTGTGGCTAGTGGGGAAGGGCCTTTGGAGAGTAGCATGTGGACACTAGGGGTGGTGATTGCTCCTGGATTCTCTCAACCCTGAGAGTATAAAGTTTGTTTCTAAATTCTAGAATAAGACATTTCTGAAGGTTCTTTAAGGTACTAGTTCCCCAAATCTTAACCATAGCTCAGGCAACATAATAAAGAAAAAGATCAATTCTGTCATTGTGACCTTTTTCCTCTGGTTGAATAAATGTGTTATCTGTATTAATATGTATAACCTTGAACTTGTTGCCAAAAATTGAGTTTTGTGAAATTGTCAGTTGGATTACTCTATTACTGTACTAGGGTTATAAAGTATTTTAACAAATACCTCTTTTGGTTTTTGTCACATCTCTAGATGAAGTTTAAAATGAAAGATCAATGTTTGGCTAGGTGTGGTGGCACATGCCTGCAAATCCAAGCACTTTGGGAGGCCAAGATGAGAGGATTGCTTGAGGCCAGGAGTTTGAGACCAGCATGGGTAACAGTGAGAATCCATCTCTAAAACTTAAAAATTAGCCCAGTGGTTGTGGTAGCTCATGCCTGTAATTCCAGCACTTTGGGAGGCTGAGGCGGGGAGATCACCTGAGGTCAGGAGTTCAAGACCAGCCTAATCAACATGGTGAAATTCGATCTCTACTAAAAATACAAAATTAGCTGGGCATGGTGGCAGGCACCTGCAGTCCCAGCTACTCAGGAGGCTGAGGCAGGAGAATGGCGTGAACCCGGGAGGAGGAGCTTGCAGTGAGCGGAGATTGCACCACCTGCACTCCAGCCTGGGTGACAGAGCGAGACACTGTCTCAAAAAAAAAAAAAAAAAAAAAAAAAGCTGGACATGATACACAAGGTGACCCCAGGAGACTCCTGTGCAGAGTAAAAATGAATCCCAGCACTAAACTAGTCCCTGAAGTCCCTGCAGCATTCTCCCCACCACCCACCCCTGGGTCCACCTGCACCCTCCCGGAAAGAACAGTGACATCACCCCACAGCAGGAGATCACCAGCGGCGGCCGCCGCACCCCGGGTAGCTGGGCCACCCCCAGGGTTTCACAGGTGGAAAGGGAGCCTGGGAACGTGCATTTCTAACAATTTCCAGGTGACAGGGCACCACACTTAAAAATACACAACACTAGGTCCTGAAAGGACTTCTATTCACTTGCACATTGTTGGGATGGAGCCCTACATTGTGAAGGGCTTTTCTTCACGTGTCATCCTTGAGCTCAGGGGCTGGCAGCACTTGGTGGGACCTAGTAGGGCATCCCTTGCTGACTGCACACCCACAGCCAGAGCCCTCACCGGGATGATTCTCACAGGAAGCCCGCAGAGCTCCTGACACCTCCCTGAAGGGATGAG
Source organism: Macaca nemestrina (assembly GCF_043159975.1). Classification (NCBI taxonomy): domain Eukaryota; kingdom Metazoa; phylum Chordata; class Mammalia; order Primates; family Cercopithecidae; genus Macaca; species Macaca nemestrina. The sequence continues at coordinate 131,172 of NW_027257552.1, read as the reverse complement.
AAAGCTGAGGCTCTGAGGGGGATAAACTGATTACTGGAAGGTAACGACATTAGTGAAGTGGTGAAGCTGCAGTGTAAACCCTAGTCTTATTTCATTTTAACTTTCAAGACTTCCTGATTTCCTCTATTACAATGCCTGTGCCTTAGAGTCACCAATGGGAACTTGAAGGAAAATAATGCCTGCTGAGGCCAGATGCTCACTTAATTGCCTGGGGGTGGAGCCTGTGTGGTTCTAAGCCCTCCCTCTGAACTTCTGAATGGTGAGGAGTGCATATCAGCTGCCTCCTGCTGGGCCCTGCAGGGCGAAACCTGAGGAAGCCCCAGGAACATTCAGTAAGGGGTTAGGAGGGAGGAGAACACGGTTGGATGAAAAATAAGAAGGAAATGCACCAGCATTTACTGGCAGGCTCTGTCACCCGCAGGACAGGGATGAAGACATGCACACCTGCAGTGCGGGCTTTCACAGCCTGGCAATGAGTGCTTTCAGCCTCACAGGTAAACGTCACCTGTTTCACCATCTTCTTAGGGCTGTCCTAGGGCCCCAGCACACAGCTATTTGGGACAAAGGGCAGTTTCAGTGTCTTTCACTCCACACTCAAGCTACAGATTGTCCTTATAGCTCAGGTATCCTGGGGATAATCCATCTCGTTTCGTTTTGGCTTTGGGAGCCCAACCCAAGAACCAAAAAATTTCCTAAGGATTTTCAGGAGAAAACATCTTCCCACCAAAGAAGAACCTTACCATTTGGAAAAACACCTCTTTGTCATTTGCAAAAACCCCAGTTTTCAGGGAAGTGATAATCTTGTCATGAGAACCAAAGATAAAGTTGGAGATAACGAGGGAGTGGTTACATAGGAAATATGTGGTCATTACTCTGACCAATTATTAAATCACTTTCTTCATATGACACACTTTTTAACAGCTTCTTACTAAACCACAGTAAGGGTAAGAGAGTCACAAGACCGCTTCTTCCTTGAGTCAGAGTCATCCCTGGCCCACACCAGGGCCTAGCAAGAATGACTGAGGTCACCCTTATTTCCCGGCTACTTGGAGAAGCTGGATTTCCCAGTTTACAAATCTCAGTTTCCTGGGATTCTGCTCTGATAAAATCTAAACTGTATTTAAAAAAAAAAAAAAAAAAAGGAAGGAATAGGCTGGCCGTGATGGCTCATGCCTGTAATCCCAGGGCTTTGGGAGGCCAAGGCAGGCAGATCACGAGGTCAGGAGATTGAGACCATCCTGGATAACAGGGTGAAACTCATCTCTACTAAAAATACAAACAAAATTGAGCCGGGCGTGGTGGCATGCGCCTGTAGTCCCAGCTACTTGGGAGGCTTAGGCAAGAGAATCGCTTGAACCCAGGAGGCGGAGGCTACAGTGAGCCGAGATTCCACCACTGCACTCCAGTCTGGGTAACACAGCAAGATTCGTCTCAAAAAAAAAAAAAAAAAAAAAAGTTCGAATAGATGAAATCTAATGAAATAATCCAGTTCTATCCTTTTACCTCCTCCGTTGTCTGGAGTAATAAAGCTCCCTGCCTCGCCCTCTCTCACAGCACTGAACTGCTTTTCCTGAATTTTCCCACACTGCTGATCACTCACTTGTTAATTTCGATGCATACATTCTTTTTGAGAAATAAAGTCAGTTTGCCGACTGCTGCCACTGGTTTGTCAGAAAATGAGCTTACACTGCGCTGATCTCACTCCTGCTGCCAAAGCTCCTTCTAGGGGTCTCTCCTTTGACAATGTAGGGATTATGTAGGCATGGGGAGGTGGGATACCAAGGGGGGATTCTGTCAACGTGCTGTTCCCCCCTCCCCAGCCCCACCGGTTCAAAGTCACCGAGCCGGGGGCCTCTCTGACTATCTGAACTGTGCAGACCACCGTGTCTTCCGGTAGGGTCAGGGGAGGGCTTGAGATAAATCTGTAGGGCTCTTCACTCAACCACCGGCCCACTGTCGACCTCAGGTGCTCCAAGCGCCATCGCTGCCGGGCGCTATGTGGATGCGTCGGTGACAAAATGGAAAGTCTCTGGTCTGGGCAGAGCTTGTTCTGATCAGGAGAGACCCGAAAGCAAGAAACACAGTGAACAAATGCATGATGCCCAGGGGTGGATGGCCATAAGCACTAAGGAGAAAAATAACAAGTGGGGTGGGGGTGTTAAGAGGGTGGGGAGGGGAAGGGCTGCCATTGACAAGCGGAGAGCCTGCAGACCTGCCTGAGGGTGACATTTGGGGAAAGAAGGAAAGGGAAGAAGGGGAGGGAGGTTAGCTAAATGCACATCTGGGAAAGAGCTCAGGCAGCAGATGGTCTGGGGCATGGGCGCGCTGGCAGCGTGCTGCATTCCAGGGTCCTCTGCGTGGCTGGGACGGTGTCGGCCCTCCCCTGCACATCCCTCAGGGCCTTCGCAGAAACACCCACACGGGGATCTTCTACATAGAGGCAGGACACGCCACCCATCGCCGTGACCACACTGTCCCTCAGAGGAGCCGCTGGCCACGTGCATCCTGTCCACATGGAGATGTACTTTAAGATTCTTTACACAATGGATTTCAAAGACTTAGTATGGAAAACAGTGTAAAATATTAATAATCAACATAATAACTGATTGTTATCAAATAATGGGCTGAATATAAAAGTTTTTTTTTTGTTTTACTTTTTTTTTTTTTTTTTAGATAGGGTCTCACTCTATTGCCCAGGCTGGAGTAAACCTGTGCAGTCACAGCTCACTGCAGCCTCCAACTCCTGGGCTGAGGCAATCCTCCCACCTCAATCTCCCATGGGGCTGGGACTGTAGGTGTGCAACACCATATCTGACTAATTGTTTTGTATTTTTTGTAGAGACTGGGTCTCTCCATGTTCCCCAGGCTGGCCTCAAACTCCTGGGCTCAAGTGATCCACTTGCCTTGGGCTCCTGAAGTGCTGGGATTACAGGCATGAGTCATGACACCCAGTGTCCCCCCCGTCCCGGCCCGCCTTTCTTTAATGTGGCAACTAGATCATTTAAAATGGCATATATAACACAAGCCACCCACGCAGGCCCCAATCCTGGGAGATGCTCCCATTGGAGAAACCTCCGAGAAGGGGATCTGCTTGGATTTGCAAATGGCCCCTCTGGCCCCAAGGGGATCTACTGTGCAGAGCTGCTCTGGATTCGGCTCTTCAATACTGCCCTTGAGTGTACTGTGCATCTCTTGACTTTCGACCAGCACAAAGCTCCTTATTAAACGCTGACAATAATTCCTTCCATTCCAGGTACCATAATGGATTCATTAATCTCCTGTTGATAGTTTTTTGCTGGTTTTCCCACTTTCTATTCTTCTAAGCACTGCTATGAAGACTCTCCTTTTACCCCACCAGCCTGTGTCTGCCGCAGCTCACACGCTCTGCCTTCCGGCTGTAATAGCTGAGTGGCCATTTACCCCACGCCCTGACACACTCAAGTCCCTGGGTCTCCTCGGCAGGGTGTGTCTGTGGGCACAGGGCTGCCCTGCCACATGCCCCACCCCATAAGCTTCCATCTATGGCCACTTCTTGTGCGACCCTAAACTCACTACCTCTCCTCCTGTCCTCTCCTCTCCACAGAGCCACCTTTAATCGGAGACAGTCAGTCTGCTTCCCAGTCAGTCGGCTTCCCTCCACCTGCTTCCCAGTTCCCCTAAGACAAATCCAAAGTCCTCCTCTGGGCCACCCTCCTCTACCGAGTCCTCCCTCACCGTAGGGTCAGGTCAAAGGGCTCCAACCAGAGGCTCCCCTGGGCCCTTTCATAAGACTGGAGCTTTTCTTCTCAGGTCCAGCTACAGGCACATTGTACCCACGCCTCACCGCAGGAGTGAGAGCTCCAGGGGCATAAAGGACTTGGTTCTTTTGCCTAAAGCCTGCCCTGACTCACCGAAGTCGGTCGGTTAATGTGCGAAATGATTACAGAAACACAGAAATAAGGTTAGGTGTGGCGCCTCAAGCCTGTAATCCCAGCATTTTGGGAGGCCAAGGCGGGTGGATCACTTGAGGTCAGGAGTTCGAGACCAGCCTGACCAATACAGTGAAACCCCATCTCTACTGAAGATACACACACACACACACACACACACACACACACACACACAAAACCCAGGTGGGCATGGTGGCGCAAGTCTGTAATCCCAACTACTTGGGAGGCTGGGACAGGAAAATCGCTTGAACCCGGGAGGTAGAGGTTGCAGTGAGCCCAGACCAAGCCACTGCACTCCAGGCTGGGCAACAGAGGGAGACTCCATCTGAAAAAACCCCACACACACAGAAACAAAATCTTAATTGTAGTAAGACACAGCTAAAAAGATATGAAGGAATGACTCCCCGAGGCTACTGCATGCCAACCTTTCCATCATTTTCCATTCAGAAAACTTCACATCAGATCATTTACATATGTACGTTAAGACAAGGGGTCCTATATTAATGAATCTTCTCCGTCAAAATCCTGGTCAAAGTCAGAAAACAATCCCACAGGACTCCTGGGAGCATCTCACGTTGGAGAAACCTGGAGAAGTGGAGAAGCTGATCTGCAGGATTTGCAAACCGCCTCACTGACCCCAGGGGGACCCGCAGCACCGGCGCCCTCCCCCTACCGGTGAGAGTCGGAGCCTCACTCAGACCCACACAGTCAGGATCTGCACCTCCGAAGGCTCCCCCAGGCGGCTCTGGGCACATGGAAGCTGGGAAGACAGCAAATGGGCCCTGGGGTTGGGGTCCCAGCACAGTCTAGCCTTTTCTCTTTTGCCTCCTGAAGACTTGCACTGTGGATGTGTGTTAGGGAAGATGGGAGTGAAGAAAGAGACAGGGAGAGAAGACAGAGACCGAGTGATGCCTCCATTCTGCAGAGGAAAACACCGAGACCCTATCTCAGCACTCCAGACTGCAGGGCCAGGGCGGGACTTATAAGTAAGTCTCTGCCTCTCAGTGCTCTGGTCTGCCATGTGTCTGGCTCCCTCTTCCATCCTGACAAGCACAATGACTGTAATTCCAAACAAAGGACTGGGAATTGGGGGTGAAGATGGAGAGAACCGAGGAGTGGGGAGGGAAATGGCAGCCTCTGGGCAGCTACTCTCTAATATACACAAACACACCAGAAAGGGCTTGTAGAAAAGAAACACAAAACGCAACCCAACTACTGACACATGGCCCTCTGTTCCATATTCACCCGCACGTTCTTAGCAGAAAGGCAACTGTGAACGTGCAATCTGGTATCGTGACGTTTGCCCTGACCACGTTGTTACCGTATCTTCATCTTTCTAATTTTAATTGTTTCTGATGGCCCATCCGATTGGTAGAGCTTATTTAAAGAGCCCTGATTCTCCCTGATAAAAGGTTGGAGTCCTGTATCAAAAGCTTTTAGTTTTCTGTAACCAAGAAGGAAAACATGCTTCTTTTGAAAGATGACAAAATGTCTAGCTTCGAAGGGTCCTCCGAGAATGGCACACAAAGCGGTCTGCATTCATAGAAAATGATGCCATCACATAAATCTCCCACTGTGCCATGGGGTGACACCATCACTCATCGTCTGCCTCCCAGACCCAGTAATTTCTGCAAAATCAATTACTGCACTTTACACTGAAAAGATCCCATCAAAGAACGTGTGTGCACAGGATGGTGAGGGGCGCCGGAGCTGTGTGAGGCGAAACGGCACTGTTCTCAGTTTCCCCTTCCATCCGACTGGGCTCCGAAGCGTTGCTTCAGAGATTTCCATTTTATCTTATAATTAAATAATATGAACTCTACTGGGGGAAGAAAAGCAGCCCATCACATTGGTACTAAGCCTTGATATCATTTTTGCCATCTTGACTCCTATCGCTATAAAAAGTCATTTTCCGTTGCCCTCACAAAACCACCCAAGGAATATTGCTTCAGACACCAAAGGTGCCCATGTGGGGATCAAGCCTGGTGTCCAATAAATATGTATGGCATTGACCTAATGCATGTCCAGTCAATTGAAACCTCACACTTCTGACTTCGGTTTTAAGGTACTAATCTTGAAGTCTTAACAGTGTATACATATTGACCTGAGGATGTTGGGTACTTTTGATTAGAGAGGGTTGAATTCCTCTAAAGGACTTCATGAATGAAGAAGACAGCTAGAAGCCCTGGTTTCCTGCTCCTCACTGGAGATTCCAGGCGGGAGGCAGGCAGCAAACACTTGTGTTCCTGTCAAGCGCCAGGCGTGGTGCTGGGCACGGGAAAGTCACAGCGAAGACACAGCTACACTCAGCACTGAACATCCCTGCTGCAGCCACAGGGCCTGGCCACACCACGGAGCTCTGTGAACTCAGGGAAGCTGGAACACCTCGGGCATCCCTTGCTCATGTGTAAAGTGGGGATAAGTCAGTGCCCAGCATCACTGAGGGCCTGCCACATAACAGAGAGTCACTAAACGCTAGCTATTCTCACTAGGATTGGAAAGGTTGATACTCAATTTATATGAACTTTCTATAAATACTGTATTGATGTTCCTGTCACCACAGGCAAAAAGGACGCTGCTTTCGCATCCAGCCCACCCTAAGGATGCACCTGGACTTCCCAGTACACTCAGCTCCACCAGGCATCAGGCCCTGCAGAAGCCACAACCTGTGACTAAGACAGTGAGTCACTCTTGGTGTGTGGCACAGCGTGACGTGGCGGTGGGCACTTAGTCATGATCAGTCTGCGATCAAGAGCTGCGGAGCTTGTTTTAGGTTGAGTGAAAATCAATTTAAGTTTCCAGACATGTCTTGGGACAACAGAAGATACCCAAAGAAGCAGGGGGAAACAAAAAACAAAAAATCCCACAGCCTGAGACAGAAGATACCCAAAGAAGTAGGAAAAACAAAACAAAACAACAACAAAAAAAAACAAGCCTGAGAAATACTTTCTTCATTCAAGGCCTGGGGAGTCAGGAATACAGGAAAGAGATTTTCAATTTTATCTTATAATTAAATAATATGAACTCTACTGGGGGAAGAAAAGCAGCCCATCGCGTTGGTATTAAGCCGTAATATGATTTTTTGCCACCTTGACTCCTATCGCTATAAAAAGTTATTTTCCATTCCCCTCACAAAACCACCCAAAGAATATCTGTGTAATTTTGAGCAAGTTCGGTTTTGTTCACTTTTGAGCATTAACTAGATTAAGGAGCTTCACCAAGAAAGTCCTATGAAAAGTATGGTGTCTCTACAGAAATCATAATAATAATAATAATAATATTAATAATAACAATTAGCTGGTCATGATGGTGCATTCCTGTCTTCCCTGCTACTCAGAAGGCTGAGGCAGGAGGATCACTTGAGCCCAGGAGTTTGAGGCTGCAGTGAGTTATGATGGCACCACTACACTCCAGCCTGGGTGACAGAGCCAGACATAAGCACTCTTCATGGTCTAAGGGAGAGTACAATATTTGGAATTAGGATCTGTTTTGCTCCTACCACAATCACGTATGCCCCTCATGCCCTTACCTAAGTTATTTTTCTTTGTGAGTCTTTCTCACCACTTCCAAAATGAGGGCATGCCTCTCTTGGGATCATGTATCTAGGCTTGGAGATAAGAATTGTAAAGCTCCTAGTATACAAAATATTTTCAACAAATAGTAGCTATGGTCATTTTAATATATGGAATTTTACCATAATTTCACATCTGACAGATAATTCCCCTGAAATTAATACTTGAATGTGAATATGTTCTCTGATCTCTAGCTACAGGCAATAGTCTTCTATGTCAGGGAAAATCAAGTACTAATATAGAATCAGAATAAAATGGCAAAAAGAATGGGGGCACAACAGATAAATTCTCGAGGAATAACCTACTTACTGTAAGAATTTGTAAATCTGTGGCAGCTAAGACCAGGCCCTCTGAGCACATCTGGAGGTGAACTTCCTTAAAAGAAATGCGTCCAAATGCTCCAACAGGTTCAAAATCATATCTCGGAAGGGTAAAGCTCTTTAGAGTCTACAAAAAAATTGTGACTTCGGCTCTGCCAGGGAAAGAATGCCCAGGTGACCCGCCGTGGCGGGCTTCCCCAGGGACAGCCCAGGTGTGACCCATGTGGGCTCGAGGCCACCGTATTTGATGCCACCTGCAGAGCTGAGGGCAGCTGTCTCCCATTAAGCCGAGGCTGTACCAACCAAGCCACGTTCCCACATAATATTGGTTTCCAAAGTATCTTTTTCCCCAGAAGAGAAGAGGCGTGGACTTACTAACCTTCGATATGTGTAACTCCTCCCGGGTGGCAAAACCAGGATAACAGAGAACACCGCGATTCTGCCAATGTATCCTAATCTCACATGCCTGTACACAAACTCCCAAGCATTTTAGCAAGCTTTTGGACATGAAGCTCAAAAGAATGAACCATGAATATTTTCCAATACATACAGCATCTTAATGTGTTTTTCTTTCGTTTTTTTTTTTTTTTGTAGACACAGAGTCTCACTATGTTGTCCAGGCTGCTCTGGAACTCCTGGGCTCAAGCGATCCTCCTGCCTTGGCCTCCCAATGCACTGGAATGACAAGCATGAGCCACCGTGCAGGAACCACAGCACCTAAATTCCAAAATAACCTTGAACCCCTGACCTTCCACCCGCCCTGGTGACTTCCAGAGATCGGTTCCTCTTCCCGTGCCAAAGGTTTCTTGTCTTTCGCGGCCCGGGTAAAGTCACTCAAGATGTTCCCTCTGCTTCTGAAGGTACTTGCACATCTCCGGGCCGGTTTAAGTCACGCTGGCCAGACTATTTCCACTTCACTCTGGTAATTTCTCCAATCCCAGCGTCTGCTGCATCACCTTTTCTTTCTCTGAGAATCCAACCCTACAGGAGGAATGCTGAGGCTGGGGGGTCCTTTTACTAGAACGCTAACGCCAGAGCACTTCCCAGGGGCGCTGGGGGTCGGGCTGCAGGGCGGGGTCTGGCGTTGCCACTGGGGTCTCCCGCGGTGGGTGCTGGGCCTGGGGAGGCTACGCTGCGGGCTCCGGGAGTGCGTGGCAGACGGATGTCCGGGCCTGGGCGCAAGGAGACTACTGGCCCGGCATCACGTAGGCGCTTGCGGCGGGCGGGGCGGCGCCCACAGCGCCCCAACCTGCAGCACCCGCGCCCGCCCCGCGCGCTCAAGGGCGAAGGGAAGGTCACCGGGGCCGTGGGCTGGGGGCCCATCCCCGCTCCATCCTTGTTCAGTGCGCGGTCCCGAAACGGGAGGAAATCCGCCATCCGGGCCTTTCCACGCATCTGCTGCAGGAGGAACCGGGAAAATAAATATCAAAACCCAGCTCCGGGCGCGTCGCGTCTCCAGCCCGCGCGATCGCTAAGGCTCCCAGGTAGCGTTCGCCTGGGAAGCGCGGATCTACCATCCAGCGGCTGCAAGGATCGGGGCGCTCCACCATCGGGGCACTGGCGCCCCCACGTGCACCCGGGGCCTGGGGCGCACAGTCTCCACCACCTCCGGCTCGTCAATGTTAAATGTCCTCCCGGCGCGCCCGCGTCGTGGGCCCAGACTCGGGCCCCTCCTGGAGAGCCGCTTCTACATTGCAGGGAAGGGGAAGCCCAGAGCCCGCGCCCCGGCTCCGCTGACGTCCCCGAGTCCCCGCTTCCTGGTCCTTCCCGTCCGCAGAGGCTGGCGGGGAGGGCCTGGGACCCATTTTAGTTTTCGGTATCGTCACTAGCCGAAAAGCGACTAGTGCAGGAAACCCTTTTTTTTTTTTTTAATCCTTTTAGGAAACCCTTTTTTAAACTCTTCCAGCGGAAAAGCGACAAGCTGGGGGGTGACGTGGGGCGGAGTTAGGGGGCGGGGGGCCACTTAGCAAGTGATCGCGCTGTACCCACGCTTCGGAGGGGAAGCCCGGCCCCGTCCTACAGCTCTGAGGGAGAACGTCCCCCAAGGGCGCTCCAGGCGACCCCCTCTGCCAGGCTCAATTTAAAACATAAACCAGAGGGTGTGGAAAGCTCACTCTCTTCCGGACGGAGGTTCCTACCGCCGTGTCCCTTCCTCCTCCGCCACACCCGGCAAGGACCCCGGGGCTGCCTTGCCGGCTCACGCGCGGGTACCCCTGCCGCTCCGGGTCACGGGCTTCTCTCCAGTTCTCCCCATCGCTTCCCCGCTCGTCTCCCCGGTTCTTCCCATCGCTTCCCCACCTTTCCCCGGGTCCTCCCATCGCTTTCCCCCTCTTCTGCCCCGTCGCCCCATCCACTTCGCCGTGTTCTCCCTCCTCCGTCCGTCACTCCCTCGCCGCAGGGAGGGGGGCGCGCACCTTGAGCATCCCCGCCGCTGGTCAGCACGCCGATGGCCTTGCGGGCCCCGAAGAGGTGCTCCAGGAACTTCCGCAAGGAGCCCTTGGGGGCCCGGGAGTCGTCCGCGTCCATGGCGAGAAGGCGGAGGGCAGCCCCTAGTCTGGCTGCGCCGCTGGCAAAGGGAACCCTGCCGGCGCGCGCCCAACTCGGAACCGCCGCCAGGCCGGCGCCCCTGCGCGGACCCAGGGCCAATGGGCAGTGACGGGATGGACCCGAGCGCACGGGAGGGGCTGCGGGGGCGGGGGCGGGGGCGCGGCTAGGGGCGGGGGCACGGCTAGGGGCTGGGGCAGGGGCTGGCGGGGGGGCGGGTGTGGGCAGGAGGACCTACGCGGGGGTCGTCGTAGGTGGGGGCCGCGCTAGCGGTGGGGGAGGCCGCAGAGGCGGGGATAGAGCCACAGGTGGGCGGGGTCCCTGCGGGCGGGGCCGCGTTGCTGGTGCGCGAGCCTCGCAGGTGGGTTGGAGGACTCTGGTTGGGGGCTTTAGAGATGCCCCGAGCACCACAAGTGGGGACGGGGGCAGTGTCCTGGGGAGGGGAGACCGCAGCGGGGCGGGGTCACATCGTTTACCGGGCGCGCCAGAGCGGGGCGGGATAAAAAGCGAGGAACATCTCCCGGGGGGTCGAGGGAGACCCTGAGTGGGCGGGAACGCCGGGGCGTGTGGAAACCCCTCATTTGCGGGGAGCGCCGATGCGGGGCGGGGTGGAATTGGGGCGCGGAGACCCCACCTGGACGCGGAGGCTCGCGCCCGGCCGCGCGCACAGCTTCTTGTTGCCGGCAGGATTCCTCCTGGGGCTGTGCTGGGAGCCTCGGGGCGCGGCTTCCTCGACCCCCGCCCCCAAGTTTTCTCTGCAGCCTGAGGTCGGGAAGGACGGACGGAGAGTGGATCCTCCAGGTGGTGGGAAAAGCTGATCGCGGCAGGCTTAGCTTTGACGAAGCTGCGATTTCTGGGGCCTACGGAGGCTGTGACGCTCCTGGGCCCCCAGCCCGGCCCTTGGGGAGAAGAAGCCTTGGGGTAGAGGAGGGTATCGGCGCGACCCTCAGAGACGCCTGGGCGCGCGAAAGTCAGAGTGGGGCAGGAGGAGGCGCAACAGGACTGGCCTGGAGGGGAGGCGGGACGACCCTTCCTCCCCACGGACAGGCACGCTGCTGTACGCTGTGCAGACCTCGGCCGGCTTCACTGGCCAACTCCTTGTGCTGAAATACGCACACCCAATGGGATGTGCCGTTGCCTATCCACAGCTTAACAGCCTGGTGCCAGGTACCCTGAGATGGGAGAGGGGGCAGCCCCGACAAAAGCACGGGCTTATGGGGCCCCGGTTCCTTCAGTGCTCACCCCACGAAGAAGGGCTCCCAAACGGCCCCACTGGACGTTTTTTCCGGAGGATGGTCCTGCGCAGTGGGTGTTTGTTGAACAGATAAGAGACAACGAAAGAGACTAAGAAGAGGTTTGTTCTATGAACCAGGGAAAGTGAAGCAGTCGCAAAAGAGAGTCTTGCCAAAGGGCAATCCTGGGGAAAAGATGGAGAGGCATGGATTTTTCTGGCATGTGTGCCTCATCCTGGGGGTCATCCCGCTGAGCATCAAATATTCATTGCAAAAGAGGAAAAAGAAATATGCTGCAGACAATGCTGGATGGTCTGATCTCTCCATTGGCCGGAATTAACGGGGCAGTCCCTAACCCCTCGTGGTCCTCAGAATCACCTGGCCTATGCACACCGCCACTAAACCACTGAAGTCCAGTTTCTGCGAGCACAGCCAGGGAATGTGTATTTTTAAACAAGCCATCTAGGTTACTCTGATGAATGCAAAGTCGAAGAGCGCTGCTCTCATGCACCGAGCCTGAGCTTTATTCTATTAATAAAAAAGAAAAGGAGAATCCTGGGTGTCTTAAGGTGGCAGTTGAGTGGCCTTTGCCTTTTGGCGGGTAGGAGAGCAGACCGGGGCTCTAAGCACCCGCACCCACCGCTGGGCTCAGGATCTGTGCTGGAGAATAGAAGGGCTAATTTAATTATTCATGCCTTTTTGGAGCATATTACATGTGGAGAAGGTGGGGCACGCTGAATTGTATTTTAGCTAAATTCCCCTTATCTCCTTATACACTAGATATTTTTATATTGAACATTAGGGGATGAGTCATTTGTCATCAAATTGCCTGTAATACAGAAAACGAGAGATACAACCGAACAGTTCAACCATGACGAGTTAAATAAATGATGATAAAAATAGATGCTGCAATAATATTTAATTGCTGTTACCGCTACAAGGATAAGTGTCTACTGACATGGAAATATGTTCAGGACATACAAATAAGTGAAAAGGCAGTCCTAGACACAGTGCGAGCCTGTGCGTGTGTGTGTGTGTGTGAGTGTGTGTGAGTCTGCATACATATGTAAATGTTTCTGAGCATTTTATTTCCTTTCTTTTGCTTAGTACAGGTAATGCTATTTTTTTCTCCAATGAACAGGTATTGTTTAGGGAAAAGAAATAGTTAATTAAAAACAATAAAATTTAGAGTGTCAACACCCCCAAGGTTACGGATTATGTTGAAAAGTTTGTCTGTATGTAAGGGCTGGGGTCAGGGTGGTCACTGACAGTCCTCACACATCTGTTCTCATGAGTTTGGCCCATTGCTCAGTCAGTCAAGGAATTAACATATATTAATATATGCCTGTAGCTAAGATGGAAGAGAATAGCTATAGCTCTTTTTTTTTTTTTTTTTTTTTTTTTTTTTTTTTTTTTTTGCACGTCATGTATTTTAATGGTGCTACAACTAGAGGTATTTTTTTTTTTAATCGTTAGCCTTAGCAATGAATCTTCTGATTCAAGAGGAAGATATTACATGCCGTGCTGACCGTACAGCTTCCACCCAGTAGGACCTGAGGTGTGTGTTTGTTCTTTATTGTCCCTTGACAGGTTAGTCCAAACTGTGGCCCACACCAGCACACAGTTAAACCACAGGTATGATTACTCCTTGGGCCAGGAGTGCAGGCTTCACTGGGCCCTCTGCCCCAGGGGCTCTCCGCGGCTGCAGCAGGTGTCTGCCCAGGGCTGCCGTGTCTTCTGAAGGCTCAGGCTCATCAGCGGAGGAGCTGCTTCCATGCTCGCTTCTGTGTTGCTGGCAGGATTCTGTTGCTTACAAACTTGGACTGAAGGCCCCAGTCTCTCCGTGGCATCAGCTTCAGGCCGCCCACTGCCCTGGGCAGGTGACTGGCTTTGCGAGAACTAGCACCTATCAAGAGCCAGAGGGAGAGTTCCAGTGGACGGAACCTGCAGCCCCTCCCAATCCAATCTCAGGAGAGACTGCCACCTCTTTTGCCTGGTTCTATTCTTTAGAAGTGAGCCACTGAGTCCAGCCCTCTTCGAGGGTCTGGCTGTGAACACTAGGGGCAGGGGCCAAGGGGAGCCACTTGGGAGGCGAGGTGCTGCCTGGGACCTGCCTAGGACAAAGTGAAGGAGAACATGCATAGGGACAGATACTCTTCCCACTTCCCCTCTGTGGTGAGCGCAGGAGCTGCCGATGTGCCCTAAAGGAGTTGTGGCATCCCAGGAGGGAAGCAGCTCCCAGCCATGAGGGCGCCATGACCCAGTGCCCCAGCATGTGGGGCTTCACATTCCAGGGCTACCTGAGCTGCAACCTCTTCCCCTTCCCTGCCCTCTCTGCCTGTGCATGGAGTGGGCGTCTCAAATCTGCAGGGACCGAACTGAGCTCAGGCCTCTGCACCCCCGCACAACCCCCCACCGCTCAGTCTTCCTCACCTCAGCTCCTGGTGACTCCATCCTCCCAGGAACTCAGGCTGAAACCTTGCAGTGCTCCTCCACCCCGGCATCTAAGTCCCTCAGGAAAGTCCCTCTTGGCTCTTCATTGCATCTGGAGCCACCGGGGCCAAGCCACCACCTCTGACCTGGACCGGCACAGGCTCCCTCCCCATCCCATGCTCTGCCCCCACATCCACCCCACTTCCATGCCTTAGGTATCCTCAGCTTCAAAGTCAGGGTGCACCTATCAGGATGTAATTCAGGCATATTCTCTGCTGACTCGGAGTCACAGGCCCCACACATGGCCCACTGGCCTGTCCTTTGGTCCCATCAGATCCTGGTGCTGCCCAGAGGCCCATGCGGGCACCCGACAACCTCAGGCCCCCCGACAGCCTCAGGCCCAGCCTGCTCTTTCCTCAGGCCAGGCCCTCCTCTCCCTACCCACTCTGCCCACCTTCCTCAGGTCTGTCCTGAAAGGTCTCCTGCATGGTGAGGCCTCCCCCGATCACCCTCGCAGAAATTTTGGGCTCCATGCACACTCCTGTTCCCTCCCTGCTTCTCTTAAAACATCCTCCTCAGTGTCACACATGGGGCATTTCACCTATCTGCTGAGCTTCTCGAAAGGTCCCCCTGCTGAACTCTGAATGCCGTGGATTCAGAGCTCTTTGACTATTCCCTGCTGCAGGCCCAGGGCAACAGCAGAGCCCAGGACAGAGTGAACCTGTCATGGGTGCTGCTGAATGAATGAATGAAGGAGTGAGTGAGTGAGTAAAGGAGTAAATGAGTGAGTAATAGACTGAATGGGTGAGTGAGTGAGTCAGTGAATGAGTGAGTGGATAAGTGAAGGAGTAAATGAGTTAATGAGTGGGTAAATGAGTGAATGAGAGAACGTTAGTGAGTGAGTGAATTGCTGAGTGAGTGAATGAGTGAATGAATGAATGAGTGAGTGAGTGAATGGGTGAGTGAAAAAGTGAGTAAGTGAATGAATGAGCAACTTAGTGAATGAGTGAGTGAATAAGTGAGAGTGAACAAGTGAGTGAATGAGTGAGTGACTGAGGGAATAAATGAGTGATGAGTCAGTGAGTGAATGAATGAGTGAGTGAGTGAATGAATGACTTAGTGAATGGGTGAGTGGATGAATGAGTGAGTGAGCAAATGAGTGGGTGAGTGAGTGAATGGGTGAGGGAAAGAGTGAGTGAATGAGTCAGTGAGCGAACAAGTGAATGAGTGAGTGAGGAAGTGAGCGAATGAATGAACGAATGAGTGAATGAGTCAATAAATGAGTGAGTGTGTGAGTAAAGGGTGAGTGAATGAGTGAGTGAGCGAGTGAATGAGTGAGTGAAGAGGTGAATGAGTGAGTGAAAGAGTGAATGATGGAGTGAGTGAATGATTGAGTGAACAGGTGAGGAAATGAGTGAGTGAGTGAATAAGTGAGTGAATGAGTGAGTGAATGAGTGAATGGCTGAGTGAGTGAATGAGGGAGTGAATGAGTGAGTGAATGGGTGAGTGAATGAGTGAGTGAATGGCTTAGTGAATGAGTGAATGAGTGAGTGATTGAGTGAGTGAATGGGTGAGTGAATGAGTGAGTGTGTGAGTGAGTGAATGTGTTAGTGAATGAGTGAGTGAATGAGTAAATGAATGAGTGAGTGAGTAAAAGGGTGAGTGAATGAGTAAACGACTGAGTGAATGAGTGAGTGAGCGAGTGACGGAGTGAATGAGTAAGTGAGTGAATGAGTTAACGAGTGAGTGAATGAGTGAGTGAATGACTGAGTGGGTCTCTCAGAGGAGATGAGGACCGGAGCTGCCCTCTGACTGCTACAGTAGACAGGAGCTGAGGGAGGAGTCTGAAGGGTGGGATGTGCCCACTCGGTACATATACCCTGCTCGACAC
Source organism: Macaca nemestrina (assembly GCF_043159975.1). Taxonomy (NCBI): domain Eukaryota; kingdom Metazoa; phylum Chordata; class Mammalia; order Primates; family Cercopithecidae; genus Macaca; species Macaca nemestrina. Next base: position 115,251 of record NW_027257552.1, on the reverse strand, counting down.
ATCCCCAAAGAAACCCAATCTCACCAGAGTGGTCTCTTGAGAATTATTAGTAACAACCTTTTTTTCCAATATTTCACATATGCAGGATGATTTCTTACTTTCCTTTAAAATGCCAATCGTTTTTTGGACTTGGAATTCTCCACTGCTGGTCCACACCACTGTATTCTCCCATAGGGGCATCCCCCGAGTTGGAGAAAGAGTCATTCCCAGGAATGGATAAAAGCCAGAAGGGCATCATCAGGTGGGGAAGCTTCTCCTATCATCCTCCCCTTCCTGCTTGGGTTACCCTGAGTGACTTTGTTTGGAGGTCTACAAAATGGGGACGCATCAAATTTGGATAAAAACCTAAGCAGTTTAAGAGGTTGCAGTGCTAGCAGGAAGGTCTTTGGCTCGCAGCACCCTCCTCCCCTCCAGTCTCTGCTGGACCCAGTACTCTGACACCACCTTCGTCCTTGGGGGTTTCCTTCCTTCCTTCCCAGCCACTGAGCCGCCTTGGGCTAATCTGCAACCTCAGAGGCGCAGCCCTCCTCCTTTCCTCCTGCCTCTTCCTCCCTTCTCACTTTCCTTCTGCTTCTTTCGGGACTTTGGAAAGTCCAAGAATAAGCAAAACCGTAGACCAGAAAACGCTGCCTTCAGCCCATTCCCCTCCCACCAGCTTCCCTTCAGACTCCTTGATCTTTCAAAATTATTTTGCTTTGTATCTAGATGCTGAACTTTATATAGAAAACAGGTGGGGTTGGTTTCTTGGCCGGGTACAGTGGCTCACACCTATAATCCCAGCGCTTTGGAGGCCAAGGCAGAAGGATTGCTTGAGGTTACATGTTTGAGACTAGCCTGGGCAACACGGGAAGACCTCGTCTCTACAAAATTCAAAAAAAAGAAATTAGCCTGGAGCGATGGCACATCTGTAGTCCCAGCTACTTGGGAGGCTGAGGCAGGAGGATCACTTGAACTCAGGATTTTGAGATTACAGCGAGATACGATTATATCACTGCACTCCACTTTGAGCAAGAGAGTGAGACACTATCTCCTAAAAAAATAAAAATAAAAAGGGCTGGAGTCCATATCCAAGCCCACTGCCAATTGCGACATGCGGATCTTTTATTTTTATCATCCGCCTCTCTTGTCTAAGTGCCAAATGACACTCACATCGTGTGTAACTCCTTCCACCTTTGTCTGGCTTCTCTTTCCTTATGTATTAAGAATCAGGTTGCATAGAGTTCTGAGAAAATAAAATAATAAATCAGCTGTGTGCCATGCTCATGTGTATAATCTCAGTGCTTTAGGAGGCCGACACAAGGACAGCTTGAGACCAGGAGTTTGAGACCGGCTTTGGCCACATAGGAGATCCTGTCTCTACAAAAAATAAAAAAATAAAAATAAAACATTTGCAGGACATGGTGGAACACCTGTAGTCCCTATATACACTATACAACACATATAACACAAAAAATGTGCGTTAACCGACTCTCTGCGTGATCACTGAGGCTTCCACCCAAGAATAGGCTATTAGTAAATTCTTTTTGGCGTAGTCAAAAGTTATTGTATGACTTTCAACTGTGTGGCGAGTTGGTGCCCCTAATCTCTGCATTGTTCATGGGTCAATTGTATTGCTTAAGAGGTGGCCATTGGAACACTGCTTAGGGGCTTTTTTTTTTTTTTTTTTTTTTTGAGATGGAGTCTCGCTCTGTCGCCCAGGTTGGAGTGCAGTGGCCGGATCTCAGCTCACTGCAAGCTCCGTCTCCCAGGTTTACGCCATTCTCCTGCCTCAGCCTCCCAAGTAGCTGCGACTAGTCGCCTGCCACCTCACCCGGCTAGTTTTTTGAATTTTTTTAGTAGAGACGGGGTTTCACCGTGTTAGGCAGCATGGTCGTGATCTCCTGACCTCGTGATCTGCCCGTCTCGGCCTCCCAAAGTGCTGGGATTACAGGCTTGAGCCACCACGCCCGGCCCAAGGGGCTATTTTTTTGTTAAAAATTTTTTGCCACAATGGGCGACTCATTTAAGGCCCTAGGATTCCTCACTTCTGAGCTCCTGCTGCCATAGACCAAGTGCTGATCATTTTTGGTGCTCAACATACTTGTGGCTTCCATCCATCACAGGTCTCACTCTGACCTTCCAGGAGCTGCTCCTTCCACTGCCTGTGATCCTGAGGGTCAGCACGTCCAGCCAGGCCAAGTAGCGAGATCAGTCCTCTCCTCTGCCCCAGTTCATGGATGGGCACAGGATGCGGGTGGTGGGGGTAGTCCACCCGGTTCCTGCTAATCCCACTGGATCATCAGGTGGGGAGAGTCAGCTTGCATAGTGAAACCAAAGAGAGCTGCGAGATGGAGAGTGAGAGTGAGATACCAAGAGAGTGAGACACACACACACACACACACGCAAAGAAAAAAAGAATGAAAGAAAGAAAGACAGAAAGAAAGAAAGAAAGAACGAAAGAAAGAAAGAAAGAGGGAGAGTGAGAGAGACAGAGAGAGAGATAGAAAAAGTCAGAGAAGCAGAGACACAGAGAGACATAGAAAGATGGAGAAAGAGATGAGGGGAAGAGAGAGACAGAGACACACACAGAGTCTTAAAAAGAGACAGAGAGAGACAGAGCAACCAGGAGAGAGACACAGAGAGGGAGAAACAGAGACAGACAAAGTCAGAGGCAGAGAGAGATGGAAAGAGAGATGGGGAGAGGGACAGAAAGAGAGAAGCAAAACACAACATTCCTTGAATTGCTTCTCCCTGAAGTCACCATTCTATTTCTGCACTTCCAGTTGCCACCAAGAATCTTCCTAAGTCACCTGTCCTCCTTCCTTCCCCATCTTCCTCATGCACTCTTACTAAAGCCTCCTGAAATCTGCCTTCCCAATGACAACTCCTCCTTGAAATGTCACCACTGACTTCCAAACAACCGGCAAATAAAAAATATTTTTTAACAATTACTTCCACCAGTTTCTCAGTTTAACTAAAAGTTATGGTGCTCTTTCTTAATACCTCTCTCGAAAATCTTTCTCTTTGTTTTTTATTTCTTTGCATGAATTAACATGAAAATAGAGCACAACATATTACAGTGAATATAGACTATAAATGATGTTTTGTGCATACCTTATTATCAGTGATAAACACTGTATAAGTAATTTATTTTTGCCATTGTTTTCTTACTATGGTTTGAAATTGTCCCCCAAATTTCAAGTGTTGGAAACTGAATCCCCCATGCAGTAGTGCTGAGGGGAGGGATCTTTAAGGGGTGATCAGGTCATGAGGGTTTCACCCTGGTGAGTGGACTAATGTTGTTATTGGGGGAGTGGGTTCCTTATCACAAGAGTTGGTCTGTTACAAAAGTGAGTATGACCCCTCTTACTCCTTCATGCTCTCTTGCCCTTCCACCTTCCTGTGGGATGACACAGCACAAAGGTCCTTGCCAGATGCCCACCACCACCCCTTAACCTCGTACTTCCCACTTGCAGGACTGTGAGAAGTGAACCTCTGTTTTTGTAAAATACCCAGTCTCAGGCACTCTGCTAAGAGAAGCAGAAAACAGGCTAAGACAAAATGTTTTAGGATCCTCTTCCCTCACAGTTGCAGTGAGAAGTTTATAGCTTTGTTTTGCTTTGTGGAAGTTAAAATGCTAAGTAATAGGCATAATTTTGAAGGTTTCTCCTTCCATCCAAATATTTGATTCATTTTAAAATTTCTATTAAACTGAGTTGTTGACCCTTGCTTCTGATGCCTCAGAGATGTCTGGAAAAAAACCATGGAGGAAACCTTGGGTGCCATGTAGTCTATCTTATCTAAGCGCCCTCTGGACTTTGAGAAGGCTTTCTGTGAAGCAGAGAGCTAACAATGTAGTCCAGCTCAAGACACTCTCCTGGAAAAGTTTTCAGAACACAGCCATTCCTGGGGAGCATCACAGCTTTTAGACTTCACAACAGGCACCAGAGAGCAGTCAGAAGACCATGGAATATTTTGCCTGAATTCCTTCCAGCATTGTGTTCCAGGAACCTTGAAACTCCCTCCCCCTGCACGCGGGTCTTAGGTTTCTCTTTCCAAACCCAAACAGACTTGTTTTTAAACAATCCCCAAGGAGACGATGTCTTACCATTACATATAATTGAATTGTAAATCTTCTAAATTCAGAAAGAAAAAGTATGGAAATAATTCAGAAGCCCTTGAGTTTTAGCCAGAAGAATCTGCAGTGAGGGGGAGACTCTCTTTATCCTGCGAATTCCCAGCATGCTTCTTCCACACACGATCCTTGCTTTTGTCTCTCTCCAAACCTGTCTGTAAATAACCCACTCATCCTTCCAAGCTCAACTAACACGCCATGTGAGAGAAACAGTTGGTTCAACATCCATTTCCTCCTCCGCTTCTGACCAAGGCTCTGCACTAAATGCTTCATTCCCCAGCTGTCTTTGTGCACCCACGTGGCCATGTGGGTCCATTCTGGCCTATGTGATATAAGTGGAATTGTTGAGCAGGACATCCAAAAGGACTCCTTAAAAGGAGCCAAACTACCGAGTATGGGGTTGTTTTATTTTTTCTTTTTCCTGCTGCTTTGAATGCAGCAGTGATTGCAGGAACAAAGCTGCTATCTTGGGGCATGAGGTGATCTAGAAGATACAACCACCTTCAGTCAAAGTGCCTGAGGCAATGATAAGAGAAGCTGGGCTCTCTGATAAGATCACAGATTCAGTGCACAGGGGAGGATTGCCTGCCTTCAGATTCCTTTCATGTGAAAAGACAGACCTTTATATGTGTGAGCCTCTGTTAGCTTGAATCTTCTGTTTTATGCAGCCAAACTTAACCCTAACTGCCATACACCGTCTACTTATATTTTATGATGCTCTCTCTAATCTCTTAGGTAATTGTGTCCCCCCAGAAACCTATGGAGAGCTGAAGGGGTTTTAGGATCATGGAATTCACCCTCCTCCTTTGGTAAAAGAAGACAAAGGCCAGAGAGCTGTGTGATGGCTGAGGCATGCGATTGTAAACCAAAAGGTACCTGAGACCGATCTCAATCCATTTAAAAGTTAATTCTGCCAAGGTTAAGGACGTGCTTGGAAGGAAAAAACACAGGATCGTGAAACACTCTGTGGTCTATGCCTTCCTCCCAAGATGATTTTGAGGGCTTCAGTAGTTAAAGGGGAATTGTGGGCTGAAGAGGAAGGGTGGGCTGCAGGGAAGTGTGGGCTGGAGGGGAAGGGTGGGCTGGAGGAAAAGGGTGGGCTGGAGGAAAATGGTGGGCTGGAGGGGAAAGAGGGAATCTGTGGTGGTCCTCAGGTTGCAAGAGAAAGAGAGCAGATGGGGAATGATCAGTTACGTCTTCATCTCGCATGCGGTAAATCAGTCCTTTACATAAGATAAGGTGAACATAGACCAGCTTCCTGTGGAGATATGTAACCCTTTATCTGAGCTATCTGCTTAGGAACAAAAGGAAAGGCAGTTTCTTGCATGATTCAGCTTCAGTTTAATGTTTTTTTCCTTTTTGGCTGTAAATTGGGGTCCTGAGCCTTTATTTTTCCCTGCACACTATATTGTATGTGAAAATTGTTGTTCAGGACCTAAAGTTGTTTACTTACTCCAGCTACGTCCCTTAGCTCAATTTCCATTTAGAGTGGCTTCTGGAAGGCTGGAATTGAAATCCACCAGTGCCCATTTCAAGGTGTTCCCAACATCACCTAGGAAAAAGGAGCCCGGATATGCTTCCCTATGGATGCAGGTCAGTCATCATAATGCGCAGAAACAGCGTGGACCTCAGCCTGGAGCCATTGTCCTGAAAGGGGATTCTTCCCAGCTTCGGCCTGCGACTGATCCCTGAGAAGCGACCGCTCCATCCCTGAACCCTTCCTGCTTGTGTCTCCTCACTTCCTAGTGATCACGGCATTCAGCCTCAGAATGCCGCAGGCCTATCCCACTGGAAGCTGCCGAGGTGCCTCCTGCCACACAGGACGCCCGGCACAGCAGCAGGATCAAGGGACCAGCAGGGAAGAAGCTGCAGTGATTTGGGGGAACAGCCTGAAAATCACCTGGAGCCTGGTGGCAGGTGGTCCCACCTCCTCCCCAATATTAGGTACCAGAGAAAATGACAATATGAGCAGCTCATGTCACCATTATTAGTAGAGTCTTTTTATTCTTTCCTTAATTTTTTGCCATGAAATTGAGCTCTATAGGCCCATTTCCTTTTTTCTTTTTTTTTTTTTTCTTTTTTTTCTTTTTTCTTTTTTTAGACAGAGTCTTGCTCTGCTGCCAGGCTGGAGTGCAGTGGCGCAATCTCGGCTCACTGAAAGCTCCGCATCCCAGGTTCACGCCATTCTCCTGCCTCAGCCTCCTGAATACCTGGGACTGCAGGCGCCCTTCACTATGCCTGGCTAATTTTTTGTATTTTTAGTAGAGACGGGGTTTCACCGTGTTAGCCAGGATGGTCTCGATCTCCTGACCCCGTGATCTGCCCGCCTCGGCCTCCCAAAGTGATGAGATTACAGGCGTGAGCCTCCCCACCAGGCCTATAGGCTCATTTTCTGCTTTTAATGCCACCAATACATGAAATTCCAGAGCTGCTTCAGTAAAAAAGTTTCATTTTCATTATTCTATTATTCATTACATTAATTCTATTATTTTATTCTCTTTGTTTTTTTTAGAGGAACTTCAGCATGAGAGGGGCTATCCCTGCTGCCTTGTGGCTGCAGAAGGAGAGAGAAGGAGCCTCTCCAAAAAGGGGTTTCATGAAAGCCCTGAGGTGAGATACTCACTTCAGAAGGTTCAGGACAAGGACACTCACTTTGTTCTGTGCGGTGTGGAGACACGGGTGAGCGTTCCTCAGTGGCACCAACTGTTTCCCTCTTGTCCTCAGCTGCCAGTGCCCTGGGATATGTCATTTGGACAGAACACTTTTCCATGTCCTGCCATCCATTCCACGGAGGCAGGAGAAAGGGGTCTGGAGGCAGGAACATAAGGCCGATTCACCCTGACTTCGGAGAACTAATCAAATGGAAACTCTTGGGCTATGACAGGAAATATCCTCTCCATTTACACAGGGCGTACACTGAGTACATGACTTTGTAATTGTACTTCCTCCTCTTCATTTACATAGGGTGCACACCAAGTAACCAATGGAAACCTCTAGAGGGGATTTAAACCCCAGAAACTTCAGTAACGGGCTCCCTGTGCTCAGGCGTTCCCACTCTGTAGAGTGTGCTTTCATTTTCCGTCAATCTCTGCTTTGCTGCTTCATTCTTTCCTTGCTCCATTTTTTCATTGTGTCCAAGTCTTGGTTCAAGGCACCAAGAACCTGGACACCTTTAACCAGTAACATTATCTTAATATCTTGTTTCAAAACTGAATTCAGTTTTTCATCTGTTCACCTAGCTTTTAGAAAATTACAGTGAAATACAACTTGGAACTTCCACAGCTTAATACGAGGGTCACTATGAGCTATACAACAGGTTTGATGTTTAAAAGTTTGTAACATTTTTTATTGCTCTTTCATTTACAAACTACAGTAAATATTTTATTTCTTATGTTTAATTATGAAATATATGACACATAAGAGTCTATAAGATTTGGGTGGGCACGGTGGCTCATGCCTGTAATCCCAGCACTTTCGGAGGCTGAGGCAGGTGGATCATTTGAGGTCAGGTGTTCAAGACCAGCCTGGCCAACATGGTGAAAACCGTCTCTACGAAAAAAATACATAAAGTTGGCTGAGCATCATGGCAGGCACCTGTGATCCCAGCTACTCGGGAGGCTGAGGTGGGAGAGTTGTTTGAACCCGGGAGACAGAAGTTGCAGTGAGCCGAGATCATGCCATTACACTCTAGCCTGGGCTACATGAGCAAAACTCTGCATCAATAACAAACAAACAAACAAAATTGAATGTATAATCCGATAGATTAATAATTGCACTGATGTCATCATCCATTAGCATCGAGTGTCTTGAAAGGCTACAATATGCCCTTCCTTGATCACCTGGGTCTCCCTTCTTCACCCAGACAGAGGACTGACGTGTTAATGTTTGTCTTGCTTTTCATAAAGTTTATCATTTTTGTGTATATTATTAAGCAATGTCATACGTTATGGTTTGTGAACTGTATATGGAATAGCAGCGTATTTTTCCATAATTTCCTTTGTTCACTGTAATTTTTCATTGTTGATACTTCTAACTGCAGTTCATTTTCACAGCTGTATCATATTCCACAATGTGACTGTGCCAGCTTTTTCCCTTGATAGAGGTGTGTTCGGATGGCTTTCAGGTGTTTTCTATTTCTACAATCACTGCCTAAATATTCTTGCCCCGTATGTGTCTCTTGAAGACATTGCAAGGGCATTTCTGGGGCAGACATGCCTGAGAAGGCAAGTGTGAGGCCACAGAGGGGCGTGTCTAGCTTTTTGTGAAATACAGTCTCTTAACAGGAGCAACAGCAGTGCATACTTTGCCAGCAGTTGATCTTTTCACCTTTTGGATTTTTGTGGCTCTACTGAATTTGTTTCTTGAATTATTGGATGTATCCGCAGTACTTTGTTTACTTAAGTTTTGTAACTTTTTGCACGTGGACTTATCTTCCTTGGAATTTTATGTGGGGAGATATTTTGAGGACAGTGTTGCATTGTTTCAGCAAAGATGTTCACTCACATGGGGTAGAGGTGAAGTGAGCAGCCGCCTGGTGCCACGTCGATTTGACCCATGCTCTCAAGGTCTTCCAGCACAAACTCCTGGAGGACTGTTTCTCATCGATTCCCAGGGTCAGTGGTTTTCCCTCCACCCAGCACCAATTCAGGGACAGCTGCTCTCCTTGCTGCTCCTGCTCTGAAGTAGGCTTTTATTTTAAGTCTAACATGTCAGATTTCTGGCCTCATTTTGGAGAGACATACAGTTTTGTTTCTGATGCCCCATCCTCTGTGCAACTGTCTAAACCGAAAAAAAAATTCCACTTTGGTTCCCGCCAATTCTTTATTGACTGCTGTGGATTCCATCCTTCAATGCGAGCTCAGTAATGCACTTACAAAGATGCATTTTTGTAGGTTTTACCCAACATCTCAGTTTTTGTTGGGAAAGCTATTTAGTGTCCCTTATGTTGAAAGTTGGAAGTGCCTGGCTGACAACATAGGTGAGAGAGCTGCTCTTATCCCTTTTCATCATCTTCCTGTTGGGTCCAGGCCTTCTTTTCCTCTGTGATTAAGCTGCCACAATGGGCCGGGTACGGTGGCTCATGCCTGTAATCTTAGCATTTTAGGAGGGCAAGGTGGGTGAATCACCCGAGGTCAGAGGTTCAGGACCAACCTTGCCAACATTGTGAAACTCCGTCTCTATTAAAAGTACAAAAAATTAGCCCAGCATGGTGGTGCATGCCTGTAATCTCAGCTATTCTGGAGGCTGAGGCAGGAGAATTTCTTGAACCAGGACCCGGCAGGTGGAGGTTGCAGTGAGCCGAGATCATGCCACTGTACTCCAGTGCGGGCTACAGAGTGAGACTTTGTCTCAAAAAAAAATAAATAAATAAATTTTATATATATGTGTATATATATGTATATGTATATTGTATATATATTTGAAGTATTATCCAATGAGAGCAGGTGTTTCGGAAGACCTCATCTAAATACAGAATCTGAATGGGGGTCCATGTCACACCTGCCATTTTTTCATCTTCGCAGCTGAGCTTTTCTCCTCTTCTCTGCTGGACTGTGCTGTTTCCCACAAGGTGTTCAGAGAGTCTGCCCTGAATCGTACAACCAGGAGATGAGAAACACACAGTGACACCAGCAGGAGAACATGAAGATCATGAAGATGCGGTGACAGTTATCCTCCTCCTGCAGAGTCCATAGCAGTGCACTCCTACCGCTGGTGCCCTAGTTAAGCCTGGGGGCCAGCATGCCCGATGATAGTCTGGGAGTGCTGCAGTCAGGGTCCCCACAATGGGCACCCAGCCTGTGCCCTTGCAGTCTGCATGAGCGTGGCCATTGTCACCTCAGAGCCCCTGGGTACAGATTAATGCATCCTACCAGAGCTGCATGTGAGGAAGGACCATGTGAGTCCCGGGAAAGAGCTGAGGCCCTGCAGGGGGAGGTGGCCATGACCGAGACCTGATGCCTGTCTGGAGAATTGTCTGTGGGTGTGAGTGGCACTGTGGGGTCAGTGCCCAGGTTCTGCTGCTCCCCCTTCTCAAAGATCAGGGCCTGAGCAGGGGCTGGGGTGTGTGTGGCACCCGGAACTGCAGGGCCACCACCCATGTGTGAGGACGTCATGGGGACCTGAACACGGTGTCGTGTGCAGACCCCACCCATCCATTGGCCCCAATTCCTGGCCAGCTTCTGCCAAGGTGAGAGGGTGGAATTTGGAAGGTGGGTGTAAGCTGAAGCCTGTCCCCTAGTGGCTGACATACAGTGGTGACACTCTGTGTGGGGGAAAGAAAGAGAGATCAGACTGTTATTGTGTCTGTGGAGAAAGACGAAGACATAAGAAAGTCCATTTTGATCTGTACTAGGAAAAATTCTTCTGCCTTGAGATGCTGTTAATCTGTAACCCCAGCCCCAACCCTGTGCTCACAGAGCATGTGCTGTATTGCCTCAAGTTTTAATGGATTTAGGGCTGTGCAGGATGTACCTTAGTAAAAATGTGTTTGCACCCCCTGGGCTCCATTCTGCCAGCTGCCTGCCCAGGGTCTGAATGTCCTACTGTGACCTGTTTCCTCACCTGGCCCAGAGGACAGATAGGGAAGGCTTGTTTTGAGGATAGGGCAGGGTAATCCCAGTCAGCCCTCATTCACTTGCCTATCCTCCAGGTCTTTTTGATTTCTTTTTTCTCTTCTTTGTTATGAAACTCTGGAGAACTGTCCTCCAGCATGTCTTCAGCTGGGGAGGTGGAAAGCCTGGACCTTGCCCTTGGCTTCAGGGCCCCTTCTGGGTGCCCTCTCCTCCTAGGGTTTTTAAAAGCATATACTTAGCAACATACCCTGTACCCTAGGGAGCTGCAGAGAACGTCCTGCGTGTCCAAACCAGTTCCCTGACCCCAGGCCATCATCACACCCCAAAGCCCAAATACTTTCAGGTGGCCAGCTTCAGACGAGAGTCTGAACTCAATGCTTGTTTTCTGGGGTCTACACAGTCCCGTAAGATGGGGCTACCTCCATTCTACCCCGTGGCTCCCCCAATCCATTAGGGGCCTCAACTCCAGGGATTCCTAACTGGGAGTAAGGTTCCCCAGGCAAGGAATGCAGCCCTCCCCAGGATGCTGGCCTGGCCATGTCCCAATGGACATCAGTCCTGGAGCAAGAGGTCCAAGGCAGGGAGTTTCACCCACCATTTCACCAGGTGTGGTGATCTTCCTGGGTTCCTAGCCTTCAAGATGGAATTTTTACACTGTGCCACAGTGGGGGAAACAGAGGCACAGGGCCGGTGAGCAGTAAAGAAAGAAAACCTCTGTGACTAGGAAACGTGTCCCTTGCCCAGCACAGCCGCTCCAGGATAGCACCCTTTGGGATGTACCGCTGAGCTGTTCCTGGCACATGGCATGGCACTGGGGTGGAGGTCAGCAGCTTGTGGAGTTGGGGGAGGGGGTGCTGGCAGGAGCGGATAATTTTGGTCCCACCATGGGGAGGAAGGGGACATTGCCCCTTTCCCCACACCTTGGGCACAGCAGCAACTTATTTCTCTGATGTGTGTGGGCACCAATGCCTATATGGGTGTGGGTGCGTCCTCCCGTTTTGTTGATGAAGAACCTTCTTGAAGCCATCAGGGTGGGTATGGGCACCACACGTGCCTGGCAGCAGGGTGGTGCCTGCAGAGGCTTGGCTACTATATGTCTCACTGCCACCTCCCCAGGGGAAGCAGACCCTGTGCCCTAGTGCCCCTCATACCCAGTCCCTCACATTCTTCACTTGGCATCTCCCTGCCAGATTCTCCCAACTCAGCCCCTGCCAGGTTTCTCCAGGCCCTGTGGGCCCTGGGATGGGCTCAAAGGAGGCAGCAACTGTGCTGCCTGCCTCTGCCTGAAGTCAGGGATCCCTGGCCACTACTGGCCTCTGGTGAGCAGGGTAGGTGGGGAGGTCAGAGGTCAGCTTTTCCACTCCCTAGCCTGCACTGGTGAAGTCACCACGTGTAACTGGCCTGGAGGCTGATCTGTGTCCTCCACAGTCCCTTGATGCATTATATTGAAGCCAATCCTTGTGTGAATGACTTGACCTGTTGTTACTGCCCAGATCAAACCAGAACCGAAAGACTCTTGCACTCGGGCCCAGAGCCTGGGGCTGAGGCCGCCATGACCACCCTGTTCTCTTCCTTCTGGGGTCCCTAGGAAGCTCCCAGGACTGAATGATCCCCACAGAACACAGTGGCCAGGATGGGAGGGCTGGAGGTCAACTCCCCCCCACCTCTACCACCACAACCAAGAGGCCCCATGGAAGTTGGCCCTGACCTGTGTGTCCCTGTCGGATGCAGGTTCCCACGAATACTTCAGGGGGTAAGCATGGGTCCTCCTGGCTGACACAGCCTGGTGGGCACTGGGTGTCTGGGGCCTGTGTAGGTAGGTTGGACAGCACTGGGCCTAGCCAGGGAGCCGGGGACTGGTGTGGCCAAAGTGGGCAGCAATATGTTGCCAGAACAAAACTACAGTGCAACCAGCACAGCTGGTAGGGAGAAGGAGGCCTGCCTAGCAGGACCATCCACCCCTGTCCTGGCCCCAAGCCCAGACTGCCTGCCTGTACTGGATATTGCGTGGTCCAGGAGGCCTGGGCATGAGGGTCAGGTGGTGTGTCCCTGGGTTCCAGACTTTGGTGGTCCCTTGGGAGCTGAGCATCCTCTGGGCAGGAGGAGGGCCCGCGGTCCACTGTTTGCATTGGCCCCTGGGGGTGTGCCCCCACCCCAGCTTCTCAGCCTACACGGGGATGTGGCCAGCACTCCTCCCCTGTTCTGTGGCTCCAGCTCTGAAGAGCTCACTGGTGACTCTGACAGCTTTCTCCCCAAAGCTTGGGTCCTCATCTGTGGGAATGGGGTGTCCCAGGCCCCCTGCAGGCAGGAACCCACCCCCAGCTCCTCTGGTGGGCCCTCCTGGGCTTTCTTACCTACTGGCTTGTGAGACCCGGTTGACCAAACTTGGTGTCCTATTTTTATTTTGGCCTTTTTCTTAGTGTGTGTTTTCTTTTTTTTTTTTTTTTTTTTTTTGAGGAGGAGTCTCGCTCTGTCGCCCAGGCTGGAGTGCAGTGGCGCGATTTCGGCTCACTGCAAGCTCCGCCTCCCGGGTTCCCACCATTCTCCTGCCTCAGCCTCCCGAGTAGCTGGGACTACAGGCGCCGCCACCACGCCCGGCTAATTTTTTTGTATTTTTAGTGGAGACGGGGTTTCATTGTGTTAGCCAGGATGGTCTTGATCTCCTGACCTCGTGATCCGCCCGTCTCGGCCTCCAAAAGTGCTGGGATTACAGGCTTGAGCCACCGCGCCCGGCCAGTGTGTGTTTTCTTTAACTACTGCTGTGTAGACCTTCTATTGGAGTTTTAGGTAGAGAATCTTGCCCACCCAGAGGGCCTCCACCCCAGAGACCCTCCACTTCAGCTCCCCCATCGGCTGGTCCTGCCTGTGCTCCTCTTGGTGTGAATGTTGAGTGTGATGGAACCACACGGCTGCTTGACCCTGCATCTCCTTACTTCTTGTTGCTGAGGCCAGTTCTGTTCTCTCTTTCAATAATGTCATCCTCTACCCCCGGCTATTAGCAATAACATCATAGAGGGGTGTACACTTTCTTCGATGTTAGGAGTAATATCCTCTCCCCGCCGGATATCAGGAACAAGTCTATTAATTACTAATATTAATAAATATAATAAAAATTAATAATAATCATCAATATTAATAATCATAATAACGACAGTAAAAATTAATATTGCTTAAAAATGTTAACGATTAGTATTAATAATGAATAGTAATATCACTATTAATAATAAAATAATGATATCGGCAATTAATGTTTAAGTCAATACTAAGAGATGTTGGTGATAAAAAAGATTAATATTAAGAATTAATAATATTGTTAAATGACATTAATATTAATAATTAATTTTAAATGTGCATAATCCTATATGTAAAATAATTATCCATAATTAATAATGTATCCTATTAATTAAGTGTCATTAATAATTATTAAAATCGATCATTGATGTTTAATAATTAACCATATTATTACTCCTAATACCACAAGGGGTGTACACCTACCTGTGATGTCGTTCCTAATATCCAGGGACAGAGAGCATGATATTAGTTTTAATATCATAGCTGGTGTACACTCCCGCTGTGACACTGATCCTGATATCTAGGGGGATAGAATATGACATGACTCCCAACATAGCAACGGATAATGGACAGCCACCTGGTGATATTGCTCCTAATATTCACGGAAGAAGCGTATGATATCACTCCCCATATCGCAGGGAGGGTACAGCTCTTCTGTGATATGGATCCTAGTATCCGGAGGGGGAGAGGATGATAATAATTCCAGTATCGCAGGCTGTGTTCACCCGCCCTGTGATAGTGTTATTAATATCCTGGAAGGGAGAGGATGATATGACTCCCCATAGAGCAGGAAGCGTACACCCAGCCTGGGATATTGTTCCCAATATGCATGGAGGGGAGAGGCTGATATTACTCCCAATGTGGCAGGCGGTGTACATCCACCCTGTGATATTCTTCTTAATATCTAAAGGCCGAGAAGTTCATATTACTCCCAGTATCAGACACTGTACACTCCCGCGTGATACCCTTCCTGATATCAGGAAGAGGAGAAGATGGTATTAATCCCCATATCGCAGGAGGTGAACACCCACTTGTGATATCTTTCCTAATTTGCAGGGGGAGAGAGGATCATTTCATTCCCAATATTGCAAAAGATGTACAAGCTCACCGCGTGATATTGTCATTAATATTCCAAGGCACAGAAGATTATGTTACTCCAAATATCGCAGAAAGTGTACACCCCCAAGTGATGTTGTTCCCATGATCCGGGAGGGAAGAGGATGATATTACTTTCAATGTCGCTGAGGGTGTACATGCCACCGGTGATACTGTTCCTAATTTCCACCTGGGAGAGGATGATATTACTCAGAATATCGCAGGGGTTATAAACACTCCTTTGATATGGTTCCTAATATCCAGGAGGGAAGTGGATGATATTCCTCCCTACATTGGAGAGGATGAACACCCGTCTATGATACTGCTCATAATGTCTAGAGGGGGAGATGATATTACTCGCAAAATCTTAAACACGCTGTGTGTCCATCGTGGATCCTAATACACAGGAAGAGATATAACATCTCAAGTCGCGGGGAGAGTCTACCCTGACTGTCATATTGTTTCCTATACCTAGTGAGGAGAGGATGATTTGGCGACCAATATCCAGGAGTTAACACGCCCCCTGTGATATGGTTCCTAATATCCACGTTGGCAGAGGATGATAATACTGTCAATATAAAAGGAGTTGTCCAACTGGCCTGAGATATTTTTTCTACTATCCAGAAGAAGAGAAAATGATAATAATCCCAATAGTGCTGGGTGTGTCTTCCGCCATGTGACATTGTTCTCAACAGCTAAAGTGAGAGAAGATAATAACATGCATTGTACTGCAGGGGGTGTAAAAAAACAGTGACGCCACCTCGCAGGGGGGTGAGCCACCCCCCGCGAGGTGGGGACCAATAGCCACCCCCTCTCCGCCCCCTTGGCTATTGGGAGCCACCTCGCAGGGGGGTGAGCCACCCCCCGCGAGGTGGGGACCAATAGCCACCCCCTCTCCGCCCCCTTGGCTATTGGGAGCCACCTCGCAGGGGGGTGAGCCACCCCCCGCGAGGTGGGGACCAATAGCCACCCCCTCTCCGCCCCCTTGGCTATTGGGAGCCACCTCGCAGGGGGGTGAGCCACCCCCCGCGAGGTGGGGACCAATAGCCACCCCCTCTCCGCCCCCTTGGCTATTGGGAGCCACCTCGCAGGGGGGTGAGCCACCCCCCGCGAGGTGGGGACCAATAGCCACCCCCTCTCCGCCCCCTTGGCTATTGGGAGCCACCTCGCAGGGGGGTGAGCCACCCCCCGCGAGGTGGGGACCAATAGCCACCCCCTCTCCGCCCCCTTGGCTATTGGGAGCCACCTCGCAGGGGGGTGAGCCACCCCCCGCGAGGTGGGGACCAATAGCCACCCCCTCTCCGCCCCCTTGGCTATTGGGAGCCACCTCGCAGGGGGGTGAGCCACCCCCCGCGAGGTGGGGACCAATAGCCACCCCCTCTCCGCCCCCTTGGCTATTGGGAGCCACCTCGCAGGGGGGTGAGCCACCCCCCGCGAGGTGGGGACCAATAGCCACCCCCTCTCCGCCCCCTTGGCTATTGGGAGCCACCTCGCAGGGGGGTGAGCCACCCCCCGCGAGGTGGGGACCAATAGCCACCCCCTCTCCGCCCCCTTGGCTATTGGGAGCCACCTCGCAGGGGGGTGAGCCACCCCCCGCGAGGTGGGGACCAATAGCCACCCCCTCTCCGCCCCCTTGGCTATTGGGAGCCACCTCGCAGGGGGGTGAGCCACCCCCCGCGAGGTGGGGACCAATAGCCACCCCCTCTCCGCCCCCTTGGCTATTGGGAGCCACCTCGCAGGGGGGTGAGCCACCCCCCGCGAGGTGGGGACCAATAGCCACCCCCTCTCCGCCCCCTTGGCTATTGGGAGCCACCTCGCAGGGGGGTGAGCCACCCCCCGCGAGGTGGGGACCAATAGCCACCCCCTCTCCGCCCCCTTGGCTATTGGGAGCCACCTCGCAGGGGGGTGAGCCACCCCCCGCGAGGTGGGGACCAATAGCCACCCCCTCTCCGCCCCCTTGGCTATTGGGAGCCACCTCGCAGGGGGGTGAGCCACCCCCCGCGAGGTGGGGACCAATAGCCACCCCCTCTCCGCCCCCTTGGCTATTGGGAGCCACCTCGCAGGGGGGTGAGCCACCCCCCGCGAGGTGGGGACCAATAGCCACCCCCTCTCCGCCCCCTTGGCTATTGGGAGCCACCTCGCAGGGGGGTGAGCCACCCCCCGCGAGGTGGGGACCAATAGCCACCCCCTCTCCGCCCCCTTGGCTATTGGGAGCCACCTCGCAGGGGGGTGAGCCACCCCCCGCGAGGTGGGGACCAATAGCCACCCCCTCTCCGCCCCCTTGGCTATTGGGAGCCACCTCGCAGGGGGGTGAGCCACCCCCCGCGAGGTGGGGACCAATAGCCACCCCCTCTCCGCCCCCTTGGCTATTGGGAGCCACCTCGCAGGGGGGTGAGCCACCCCCCGCGAGGTGGGGACCAATAGCCACCCCCTCTCCGCCCCCTTGGCTATTGGGAGCCACCTCGCAGGGGGGTGAGCCACCCCCCGCGAGGTGGGGACCAATAGCCACCCCCTCTCCGCCCCCTTGGCTATTGGGAGCCACCTCGCAGGGGGGTGAGCCACCCCCCGCGAGGTGGGGACCAATAGCCACCCCCTCTCCGCCCCCTTGGCTATTGGGAGCCACCTCGCAGGGGGGTGAGCCACCCCCCGCGAGGTGGGGACCAATAGCCACCCCCTCTCCGCCCCCTTGGCTATTGGAGCCACCTCGCAGGGGGGTGAGCCACCCCCCGCGAGGTGGGGACCAATAGCCACCCCCTCTCCGCCCCCTTGGCTATTGGGAGCCACCTCGCAGGGGGGTGAGCCACCCCCCGCGAGGTGGGGACCAATAGCCACCCCCTCTCCGCCCCCTTGGCTATTGGGAGCCACCTCGCAGGGGGGTGAGCCACCCCCCGCGAGGTGGGGACCAATAGCCACCCCCTCTCCGCCCCCTTGGCTATTGGGAGCCACCTCGCAGGGGGGTGAGCCACCCCCCGCGAGGTGGGGACCAATAGCCACCCCCTCTCCGCCCCCTTGGCTATTGGGAGCCACCTCGCAGGGGGGTGAGCCACCCCCCGCGAGGTGGGGACCAATAGCCACCCCCTCTCCGCCCCCTTGGCTATTGGGAGCCACCTCGCAGGGGGGTGAGCCACCCCCCGCGAGGTGGGGACCAATAGCCACCCCCTCTCCGCCCCCTTGGCTATTGGGAGCCACCTCGCAGGGGGGTGAGCCACCCCCCGCGAGGTGGGGACCAATAGCCACCCCCTCTCCGCCCCCTTGGCTATTGGGAGCCACCTCGCAGGGGGGTGAGCCACCCCCCGCGAGGTGGGGACCAATAGCCACCCCCTCTCCGCCCCCTTGGCTATTGGGAGCCACCTCGCAGGGGGGTGAGCCACCCCCCGCGAGGTGGGGACCAATAGCCACCCCCTCTCCGCCCCCTTGGCTATTGGGAGCCACCTCGCAGGGGGGTGAGCCACCCCCCGCGAGGTGGGGACCAATAGCCACCCCCTCTCCGCCCCCTTGGCTATTGGGAGCCACCTCGCAGGGGGGTGAGCCACCCCCCGCGAGGTGGGGACCAATAGCCACCCCCTCTCCGCCCCCTTGGCTATTGGGAGCCACCTCGCAGGGGGGTGAGCCACCCCCCGCGAGGTGGGGACCAATAGCCACCCCCTCTCCGCCCCCTTGGCTATTGGGAGCCACCTCGCAGGGGGGTGAGCCACCCCCCGCGAGGTGGGGACCAATAGCCACCCCCTCTCCGCCCCCTTGGCTATTGGGAGCCACCTCGCAGGGGGGTGAGCCACCCCCCGCGAGGTGGGGACCAATAGCCACCCCCTCTCCGCCCCCTTGGCTATTGGGAGCCACCTCGCAGGGGGGTGAGCCACCCCCCGCGAGGTGGGGACCAATAGCCACCCCCTCTCCGCCCCCCTTGGCTATTGGGAGCCACCTCGCAGGGGGGTGAGCCACCCCCCGCGAGGTGGGGACCAATAGCCACCCCCTCTCCCCCCCTTGGCTATTGGGAGCCACCTCGCAGGGGGGTGAGCCACCCCCCGCGAGGTGGGGACCAATAGCCACCCCCTCTCCCCCCCCTTGGCTATTGGGAGCCACCTCGCAGGGGGGTGAGCCACCCCCCGCGAGGTGGGGACCAATAGCCACCCCCTCTCCCCCCCCTTGGCTATTGGGAGCCACCTCGCAGGGGGGTGAGCCACCCCCCGCGAGGTGGGGACCAATAGCCACCCCCTCTCCCCCCCCTTGGCTATTGGGAGCCACCTCGCAGGGGGGTGAGCCACCCCCCGCGAGGTGGGGACCAATAGCCACCCCCTCTCCCCCCCTTGGCTATTGGGAGCCACCTCGCAGGGGGGTGAGCCACCCCCCGCGAGGTGGGGACCAATAGCCACCCCCTCTCCCCCCCTTGGCTATTGGGAGCCACCTCGCAGGGGGGTGAGCCACCCCCCGCGAGGTGGGGACCAATAGCCACCCCCTCTCCCCCCCCTTGGCTATTGGGAGCCACCTCGCAGGGGGGTGAGCCACCCCCCGCGAGGTGGGGACCAATAGCCACCCCCTCTCCCCCCCCTTGGCTATTGGGAGCCACCTCGCAGGGGGGTGAGCCACCCCCCGCGAGGTGGGGACCAATAGCCACCCCCTCTCCCCCCCTTGGCTATTGGGAGCCACCTCGCAGGGGGGTGAGCCACCCCCCGCGAGGTGGGACCAATAGCCACCCCCTCTCCCCCCCTTGGCTATTGGGAGCCACCTCGCAGGGGGGTGAGCCACCCCCCGCGAGGTGGGGACCAATAGCCACCCCCTCTCCCCCCCCTTGGCTATTGGGAGCCACCTCGCAGGGGGGTGAGCCACCCCCCGCGAGGTGGGGACCAATAGCCACCACCCTCTCCCCCCCTTGGCTATTGGGAGCCACCTCGCAGGGGGGTGAGCCACCCCCCGCGAGGTGGGGACCAATAGCCACCCCCTCTCCCCCCCTTGGCTATTGGGAGCCACCTCGCAGGGGGGTGAGCCACCCCCCGCGAGGTGGGGACCAATAGCCACCCCCTCTCCCCCCCTTGGCTATTGGGAGCCACCTCGCAGGGGGGTGAGCCACCCCCCGCGAGGTGGGGACCAATAGCCACCCCCTCTCCCCCCCTTGGCTATTGGGAGCCACCTCGCAGGGGGGTGAGCCACCCCCCGCGAGGTGGGGACCAATAGCCACCCCCTCTCCCCCCCCTTGGCTATTGGGAGCCACCTCGCAGGGGGGTGAGCCACCCCCCGCGAGGTGGGGACCAATAGCCACCCCCTCTCCCCCCCTTGGCTATTGGGAGCCACCTCGCAGGGGGGTGAGCCACCCCCCGCGAGGTGGGGACCAATAGCCACCCCCTCTCCCCCCCTTGGCTATTGGGAGCCACCTCGCAGGGGGGTGAGCCACCCCCCGCGAGGTGGGGACCAATAGCCACCCCCTCTCCCCCCCCTTGGCTATTGGGAGCCACCTCGCAGGGGGGTGAGCCACCCCCCGCGAGGTGGGGACCAATAGCCACCCCCCTCTCCCCCCCCTTGGCTATTGGGAGCCACCTCGCAGGGGGGTGAGCCACCCCCCGCGAGGTGGGGACCAATAGCCACCCCCCTCTCCCCCCCTTGGCTATTGGGAGCCACCTCGCAGGGGGGTGAGCCACCCCCCGCGAGGTGGGGACCAATAGCCACCCCCTCTCCCCCCCTTGGCTATTGGGAGCCACCTCGCAGGGGGGTGAGCCACCCCCCGCGAGGTGGGGACCAATAGCCACCCCCTCTCCCCCCCTTGGCTATTGGGAGCCACCTCGCAGGGGGGTGAGCCACCCCCCGCGAGGTGGGGACCAATAGCCACCCCCTCTCCCCCCCTTGGCTATTGGGAGCCACCTCGCAGGGGGGTGAGCCACCCCCCGCGAGGTGGGGACCAATAGCCACCCCCTCTCCCCCCCTTGGCTATTGGGAGCCACCTCGCAGGGGGGTGAGCCACCCCCCGCGAGGTGGGGACCAATAGCCACCCCCTCTCCCCCCCCTTGGCTATTGGGAGCCACCTCGCAGGGGGGTGAGCCACCCCCCGCGAGGTGGGGACCAATAGCCACCCCCTCTCCCCCCCTTGGCTATTGGGAGCCACCTCGCAGGGGGGTGAGCCACCCCCCGCGAGGTGGGGACCAATAGCCACCCCCTCTCCCCCCCTTGGCTATTGGGAGCCACCTCGCAGGGGGGTGAGCCACCCCCCGCGAGGTGGGGACCAATAGCCACCCCCTCTCCCCCCCTTGGCTATTGGGAGCCACCTCGCAGGGGGGTGAGCCACCCCCCGCGAGGTGGGGACCAATAGCCACCCCCTCTCCCCCCCCTTGGCTATTGGGAGCCACCTCGCAGGGGGGTGAGCCACCCCCCGCGAGGTGGGGACCAATAGCCACCCCCTCTCCCCCCCTTGGCTATTGGGAGCCACCTCGCAGGGGGGTGAGCCACCCCCCGCGAGGTGGGGACCAATAGCCACCCCCTCTCCCCCCCTTGGCTATTGGGAACCATGGTGGACTCACAGCCTGGTTACCATATTTTGAGTAGTATCATCTGCCTCTCTGGAAATAATGAACTGTTTCACAGACAGGTGTACACCCTCAGTGTATTGCTCTTGGGGCAAGAATATAATTAATTAGTAGTCATCAATGATCGATTTTAATATTTATCAGTAATACTATCAATTAATAATTTTTTATTAATTACAGAAAATTGTTTTAAATAGATTATGATCTACTCCAAGAATTATTTTTAATATTAATGTCATTTATCAATATTATTATTTCTTAATATTAATTATTAATTTTTTGCCAACATCCCTTAGTATTGATTAGAGTTACATTAGTTGTTGATATCATCATTTTATTATTAGTTGTGTTAATATTATTAATTATTAATAGTAATCGTTAACATTTTTCACCAGTATTCATAGTATCTTAGTTGTGATTTGTAATATCTGTGATTAATATTAATTTTTATATTTATTAATATTAGTTATTAATAATCTTGTTTCTGATATCCTGCCGGGAGAGGATATTACTCCCAGTGTCGCAGAAAGTGTACACCCCTCTATGATGTCATTCCTAGTAGCCAGGGGTAAAGCAGGACATTATTGAAACTACCACAGTGTGTGTACATGCCGTCGGTCATCTTGTTCCTTCCATCCAGGGTGGGAGAGGTTGATATGACTCCCAATATCACCGTGGGCGTGGACCTGCACCGTGATATTTTCCCTAACATCCAAAGGTGGAGAGGGTGATGTTTCTTCCGATTTTGCTGGGGTTGTACACCACCCCTGTTATATGTTTCCTACTATCCAGCTGGCGAGAGGATGATATCAGTCTCAATATTGCAGGAGGTGTACACTCCTTGGTGATATTGTTCCTAATATCCAGGGACGGAGAGGATGATATCACTCCCATTAAAGCAGGGGGTGTACACCTCTTCTGTGACATTGTTCCTAATAGCCAGCCAGGGAGAGGAAGATATTACCGCCAATATCGCAGGGGTGTACACCCCCTTATGATATTGTTCCTTATATCCTGGGAGAGAGACGATGATACTAGTGGCAATGTCGCAGGGGCTGTACACACCCACTGTGCTATTGTTCGGAATAACACGACATGACTCCCAATATCACAGGGGGGGAGGTACATCCTCCTGTGATATTGTTTCTTATATTCAGGGGGAGAGGATGATATGACTCCCAATATCACAGGGGTTGTACACACCTCCTGCGATATTGTTCCTAATGTCCCGAAGGGGAGAGCATAATATTACTCTCAATATCTCAGGGGGTGTACACCTCCTTTGTAATATTTTTCTTAATATCCATGATAGGAGAGGATGATAGGACTCCCAGTATGGCAAGAAGTGTACAGCCGGCTGTGATATAGTTCCTTACATCCAGGTAGGGAGAGGACGATGTTACTGCCCATATCGTACAAAGTGTAAAACCCCTTCGATATTTTGCCTACAATCCTGAGGGGAGAGGATGATGTTACTCCCAATATCGAAGAAGGTGTACACCCCCCTGGGACACTACGCCCAATATTCACGTTGGGAGACGATGACAATATGCCCAATATCGCAGGGGATGTACACCCACCCTAGGATATTGTTCCTATATCGAGAGTGGGAGAAGACGCTATTACTCCCAATAACGTAGGGGCTGTGGCTGTACACCCCTCCTGTGATATTGTTCTTTATATCCTAGGGAAGAGAGGATGATATTACACCCAATACCGCAGGGGGTGTACACCCACTCAGTGATGTTGTTCTTAATGTACTCCACCTCCCACCACGAGGGATATCGTTCCTAATATCCAGGGGAAGAGAGGATAACATTATGCCCAATATTGCTGGGGAGTATACACACCCTCTGTGATGTTGTTCCTAGTATCCAAAGGTAGAGACCATGATATTACTGGCCATATCGCAGGGGGTGTACACCCTTCTGTGATATCGTTTTTGACATTCAGTTGGGGGAGACGATCACATTAATCCCAATATCGCAGAAGGTGTACAGACCCCTGTGATGTGGTTCCTAATGTACAGGGGAAAGAGAAGAATATTACTCTCAATATCGCAGGTTGTGTAACCACCCTGTCCCCTGTATATTGTCCCTAATATGCAGAGGGGTGGAGGCTGACAGTACTCCCAATATCCCAGAAGGTGCACACACACCTGTGATATAGTTTCTAATATCCAGCGGGAAAGAGGCTGATTTTACTTTCGATATCGCACTGGGTGTACACCGCCCCCAACCCCGGGGTATCGTTCCTAATATCCAGGCGGGAAGAAGATGACATTGCTGACAATATCGAAGGGGGTGGACAACTCTTCTGTGATATGGTTCCTGATATCCAGGGGGTGAGTGGATGATGTGTACACCCCGCCTGTGATATGAATCCTAAAACCTAGAAGAAGAGAGAATGACATTGCTTCCAAAAACACACGGGGTGTACACCCACCCTGTGATATTGTTCCTGTCATCTAAAGGAAGAGATGATGATACTACTCCCACTACCGGAGAAGGTACACACCCCCCTGTGATATTGTTCCTCATAACTTGTAGGGGAGAGCGTGATATTACTTCCAATATGACAGTGGCTTGACACCCAGTCTGTGATATTGGTTCTGCACACCAACTCTGTGCCCCTCTTTTCCATGCGTTCTCTCCTCACTGTTGGAACCTCGGGGGAGGCTTTATCTCTGGTTACAGATGAAGAGACGAGGGGTCTGACAGGTTAAGCAAGTTTGTTACTGGAAAACGGTCCCGATCCAGACCCCAAGAGAGGTTTCTTGGATCTCACAGAAGAAAGAATTTGGGGCGAGTCCATCAAGTGAAAGCAACTTTATTAGGAAAGAAAAGGAATAAAAGAATGGCTACTCTGGCCGGGTGCAGCGGCTCACTCCTGTAATCCTAGAACTTTGGGATGCCGAGGCAGGTGGATCACCTGAGGTGAGAAGTTCGAGACCAGCCTGGTCCAACATGGCAAAACCCTGTCTCCACTAAAATACAAAACATTAACGGTGTGGTGGCAGGTGCCTGTAATCCCAGCTACTAGGAAGGCTGAGGCAGGAGAATCGCTTAACCCAGGGAGGCGGAGGTTGTAGTGAGCCAAGATCATGCCATTGCATTCTAGTTCGGCCAACAGAGCAAGACTCCATCTCAAAAAAGAAAAAAAAAGAAAAAAAAGAATGGCTGCTCCATAGGCAGAGTGGCCCCAAAAGCTGCTGGTTGCCCATTTTCATGGTTATTTCTTGATCATACGCTAAACAAGGTTTGGACTATTCATGAGTGTTCCAGGAAAGGGGTGGGCAATTCCCAGAACTGAGAGTTTCTGCCCTCCCTTCCGAGACCATGTAGGGCAACCTCCAGATGTTGCCATGGCATCTGTAAACTGTTGTGGCGCTGGTGGGAGTGTCTTGTAGTAGTTAAGGCATTATAATTAGCACATAATGAGCTGTGAGGGCAATCAGAGGTCACTCTCGTGGCCATCTTGGGTTTGGGGCTTTGGCCAACTTCTTTACTGCAACCTGCTTTATCAGCAAGGTCTTTATGACCTGTATCTTATGGGGACCTCCTATCTCATCCTGTGACGAAGAATGCCTAGCCTCCTGGGAATGCGGCCCAGCAGGTCTCAGCCTCCCTTTTCCCAGCCCCCATTCAAGATGGAGTTGCTCTGGTTCACGTGCCTCTGACAAGTTGGCCTGGGTTGAGTGTTCCCTAGTGTGTGGTTGTTGGAGCTGTTCCTAGCAGTAACAGGTATTGTCAGTAGGAAACAGGCCTCTGTTAGCCCTGGGGCTGGCACTCTGCCCAAGTATGTCGGCCTCATTTTAGTGGTGACAAAACTGGGGCTCAGAGACATCAACTCCCTCATCTCGAACCCCCAGACTGTCAGTGGTGGGCTGGGGTTATGAATGTGGGGCTTGAAGACCCATCGTCTCCTCTGGTCCCCCAGTCTCTGCTGCCCAGGAGAAACAGGATCCCAGGATCCAGACCCCTCATGGCACCAGCCAGGGTGGGTGGAGATGAGGAGGCACAGTTCCAAAGCCCCCCGGATTCTGAGGCAGGTCGGGGGCCGAGAGCAACCCGGACCTGCGGACCCCACCCCGAGAAGAATGGCTGCAGGTCCGGCCCAGCGGGCAGGAGGTCTGTGTCCTCAGTCAACGTGACGGCGCTTCCCGCTCCTCCAGCCAGCCAGGCCGTGCCGTCTTCACGTTTCCAGTCATGCGGCCTCCTCTCCAATTCCCAAGCCCAACCCACAGAGACAGCGATCTGGGGTCAACGTGAGGTTTGTCAGCAGCTCTGACCCGCTGCTTCCCGCCAGCCCCGCGGCCCGTTCTGGAAAGCTCTCTGCTGTCCCCTGGTGGGGAGGCTCGGGGCAGGGCTCTGGTTGCAAGCATGGGGTCCCAGAACCTCCTGGCTCTGTCACCTCTGCTGGGTGGAACACCAACCCAGGACTGAAGCAGCAGATGGGTGCCTGATTCCTTATTATCAGAGCTCCGCCCACTGACAAGTCCCTCTCTGGGCCTCAGTTTCCTCTTCCATTAAACAAGGGGCTTGGGGGATACAAAGGAGAGGTAACAGCTTAGTGAGGATGGGAGGTTTCTTCTGGGGAGATGAATACATTTATGAAACTTGATGGCGTGAGTGGTTGCACAGGACTGTGAATGCACAAATGCCACATTATTTGCGTTGAAATAGTTAATTGCATGCGATGTGAATGTCACCTCATTTAAAGTGTTTAAAAGAGGGGCCTGGGAGAGTGCAGTGTATGTGAGAATCGCGTGGGACACCCACAGTCTCTAACCTCGGTTTCCTTGCCATAAACTGGCAGAGACCGTGTGAGCTGTGTTCCTGGGGCCCAGAGATTCTAAGAAGGAAAACCTGGGTTTCCAGGGACTGGGATGAGGGCTGGAGGCCGGAAGGGGAGGGGTATGTGGGGACGGCTGGGGGGCAGCCCAGATAAGGCTTTCAATACTGGGTACCAGCATCTACACAGGCGAAGATCCCCGCATCTCACTTCCCGCAGGGCTGACCAGTGGCCAGAGGTGGGACTGGCCAGGCCTGGCCCAACCGAGTCTGGGAGCAGAGGACACTGAGTGAGGGATCCCTGGGGCCATCCTCACTGGCCTGTGGCTCTCCTGACACCACAAGAGAGGTCCAGGAGCTGACCTTGGGTCCTAATGGGGGACATCTTCCTGGCTGCAGGCTGGCAGGGTGGTGTGGTGGTCAGTGTACTGGGCTCTGTGTCTCCGCCCCTACCTGCTGTGTGACGGTGGGCCAGACACCTAACCTCTCTGTGCCTCTATTTCTTCAATGGCGAACAGGGACACTAGCAGCCCCCACATCCAGGCACAGTGGCCTGAAGGTTAAAGGCAAGGGTGGCACGAGACCTACAGCAAGAACTCTGAGCAGGGAGAGCAAGGAGCTGCCCAGAGTTCCACCACCATCTCCCCCCTGGCCGCCGAGGAAACCGAGGCTCATGATGACCTGGCCCAGGTCTGTTGGACTCACAGTTGTTCTCATCCCCAAGATCAGAGGGCTGCCACCAGGGAAGGAGATGGCCCCCAGACACAGCCCAGGAAGCACACAGGGAAGGATGCCCTGGGGACTTCGGTATGTTATTGCAAAAAAAAAACCATTTATTGCTATTTGAACCCTGCTTTCATGCCTCCATTTCCCAGAAAATGAGCCACGGGAGACACCAGGAGAGGGAGGAGACTATCCTCCTTGCACAAAACCCACTCCCTCGGATGCTGTCCTCAGCGAGGGTGGCTGGGGGCCAACCAGGGGGCCCACCCGCAGAGTGGCAGAGGAGGCAGGTTGACCCTGCGGACGTTGAGCTCTGTGGCAAAGGTCCTGGCCTTCTGGTAGAAGAAGAGCGACTTCTCACGGTCCAGGAGGAAGTTGTGGGAGATGGCGGCCGGCCGCGTGTAGATCTTCAGCTGTGCCTTCTTGTTGCCCAGGTCCACGGCGGCTGCCAGTGCCAGCTGGTAGTACCCGGCTGCATCAAACAGGTCCTGAAGGGGACAGGTCATGCTCAGCAAGAGGGGGACTCGGAGCCCGTCTTCCCAGAGGCCGTTCCTGTCTCCAGGTCATTCCACATGTCCAGCCAATGCTGGCTCACCCCATGAACCCCGAAGCCTGTGACACTGCTGTGGTCTCAGCTGCAGGAGGTGGGGACGACACTGACACCCCGGAAGCCTTCCTGACTGCCCCTACGCCCCACTCACCCCAAGTGTCCTGCCCCAGTGCCACCCTCTCTGCAGGCAGTGGCTGCTTTCCCCATGGGCTGAGGTCAGGGCAGATCCTGCCTGCTCTGAGAGTTCCATGCAGGGCCCGTGGCTCCAAGCCACAGCAGGGGCACAGCGTTGAGTGACCCAGGCTCCCCTCTGGCCCCTGTCCATGCTGACCATTTCCAGGCCCTCCACGGGACAGGCCAGGTACAAAACCATCTCACAGGTGTTCTATCTGGCAATGTTCCCTGAAATATTGACGGAGTGTGACTCCCCAGACATCCACTCCCATTTTCAATGCATCTTTGGCTCAAACTCACCATCCCTGGGTTGGGATGCCGTCTCCCAGACCTCCTCCTTGACCCTCCCATCCCCCACCCGGCTTCTCCCCAGGCGCCTCCTCCACATGGGGTCACCCAAGGGACCTCTCTAAGACCCACGCCTAGCCTGTCCCTCTACCATCTCAAGATGACTCCCAGGGCCAAGGACAAAGTCCAAGATGCAGCAGTCCATTCCCCCACTGCCCCGCCCCACACACGGCGCAGGGGCGTGAGAAGGCCCCGAGTCACGGCCACTGCTCATCCAATGCCCCTCGGCCCAGCCGAACACTGGGCTCTGTGCTGGGTGCGTGGCTGAGCCTAACGTCCTTGCTCCCAGTCTGAGGGACCTGGGAGTGAACACTGACCACACAGGGTGGCCCGGGCTGTGGCAGAGGGAAGCCCAGGAGCCTGTGGGGGGCCCAGGAGGCCCCAGACTCAGCCAGGGGTGGAAGGCAAAGGCTTCCTGAAGGGGTGGGGGCATCCCAACTAAACAGGAAGGAGCCAGCCAATGCGTATGTCTCTGCGTGTGCCTGTGCATGTGTCTGTGCATATGTGGGTGCCTGTGTGTCTGTGCGTGTTTGTGTGCCTGTGTGTGCGTGTCCGTGTGTGTGCCTGTGTGCATGCCTGTGTGTGTGTGCGTGTCTGTGTGCGTGTGCCTGTGCCCGTGTGCATTTGCGTGTGCATTTCCATGTGCCTGTAGTGTGTGCAGCAGCTAGTGAGTGGCAGGCTGAGCCAGGACACACCTAATCCTCCCTATTCCAGGGCTCGCTCTCACGTGTAGACTAAAGGGGACCCCTTTTTAGAGGCAATTGGCAAAGATGCCCATTTACCCCTGCCTCTCTGCCAGCCTTCCAGGCCCCATGCAGCCCGGCTTTTTCTCCTACTCCTCTGGGCCCTGGGTCCAGAGCCTACTATACAAGGAGGAGGGTGTAGTCTTGGAAAGACAGCCGCCCTTGGGGAATTCCAAGTGGGCCTCCCTGTGGGAAGCTGGCCTGCGCTGACAGCATAGTCACGATGAGGCCCAGAGGGCTGTGCATGGGAAGGAGGTGAAGGAGGCCTCTGCCCCTCAACCCCAACCGTGGACTTTGGCCTCTCAGGTACTACTTGGCCCTTTCCTTCCTCCTGGGCAAGCGGAGTGGGTGGCAGGCTTGACCAAAAGAGATAAAGGCCTCTTCTGGGAGGCCCGTCCCCCTGGGTCCCAGGCGAGCCCCTGAGCGGTGAGCAGCGTCCCTCTGGGTCTGACACTTGGCACCTCCCTGTCTGGCTGGGACTTGGGAGGCCACAGGGACCACTTCTGACCACCAAGTGTCGCCAGCACTGGGCGGGGGCCTCCCGGGCAGCCCCAGGCCTGCGGTGGGGGATACGGGGCGGGGTCTTAGGGCTGCCCCAGCTCCTCATGTTGTTCTAAGGCCCCCAAGATCTCGGCCCCAGGACTGGAGTGCCCTGGCCCCTCCGCCCATAAGGAGCACTGACGTGGTGCCGGTGCGATGCTGAGGAGGGGCGGTGCCTGCTGGGCAGAGGGGTGGAGACACCCCAGGTCTGAGTCTGACAGTCCCAGCTCTCCACCCCTGCAGGGCTGGGGGCAGAGGGAGCACAGCACCTCCCCTCGAGACAGACCCGACCCAGCAAGGCCTCAGCCTGGCTGGCTCAGGCCCCACCGCACCTGCCCCGAGCTGGGGTTTCCCTGTCTGTGAACCCAATGGTAAGACACTGGTCCCACCCCACCCTTCCTGGGTGATGTGAAGATTCAAGGTGTCTCGGGGCTCCAGGAGGGAGTTGCTCAGTGCAGGCTGGCACCCTGGGCAGGCTTCCTAGACGAGGCGCCAGGATTTGGGTTGGATCTTGCAACGTTGATTCAATGTGAGGATGATGCCGTCCTCCGAAATGTCCTTCTCCCGACCCCGTTTTCTTTGTTAAATGCAACTTGACACTTGACTGTCAAGAATCAGCTTTGGTGTCATCTCCTCCAGGAGGGCCCCCCGACTACAATCCTCCTTCTTTACCCAGAGGACACCATTGCCCACTCATGTGTCAGCCTCCCGGGCTGAGACTGAGTTCTTGAGGGTGGGGCCTGGCCAGCTTGGGAGCTGGGTTGTATCTGCTGACCTTGCCGGCTCCTCCAGCCACGTGCAGAGCTCCAGGGAGGCCACTGGGCTATTCCTAAGGAAGGCTGGAACCCGGGCCTCTGGGGTCTGGGTGGAGATCCCACTCCAAGGGGGCCAGGAACACCCCAAGCCCTGCCCCTCCCCACCCACCTTCAGGTCGTAGAAGATGATGTCACCGAGCACCAGGTACACCTTCACGTAGTAGAGGGTCTCCTCGTCGAACTCTAGCGGCGAGTTGCAGAGCTACAGGACCTTGAGGTAGAAGTGCTTTGCCAGCTTGCCATGACCCAGCTGATGGTGCAGGGCGGCCAGCCGGTGGTAGGCCATGCGCTCGTTCAGCTGGTCCCCTGGGGTGCAGGCCAAAGGGGCAGGTGTGAGGACGTGGCTCCCTGGGGCAGGGAGGGCACAGGCCCCTCAGGAGCAGGTATGCAGACCCCAGGCAGCACACCTGGCTTGCCTCCAGGCACCTGCGGTCACCTGGGCAGCTCTGGCCAGTCCCTTCTGGGTTCCCAGACTCACTTTCCCATCTGCAAAGCAGAATTAATAAGGCCTGCCCCTGTCTACTGTGAGGCTTTGGCAAAGTCGGACTTGGATGGCCCAGCTCTGTGCCTACACATAGCCACCTGCCTATGCTCACTGGTTTTAACCAGGGGAGCCCAAAAGCCATGCAGTCCAGGTGCTCCCAGGCACCCCAGCTCCAGGCAACCCACAGACATAACATCCGACTCCTCCTGGGTGTGTCACAATCAGAGCCCCCTACTTTGGGGAGTCAGCTGCACACCTACTGTGTACTGGGCCACAGGGCACAAGGCGCTGGGGCATGTGGCCTGCCTAGGGTTCCCTGTCTCTGGAGGGGGACAGATGACCCTGGCACAGCACCAGGGGATGCCCGGCCTTAAGGGGCAGACTGTTGGAAGGGGAACTGGGATTTTATCAGCCAGAGAGCTGTGTGGTTGATGAGGGTGGGAAGGGTACAAGAGAAAGGGAATATGCCACTCGGCCTGGCACATACAGGGACCAACGAGATGCCTGGCATGTCTGGAAGGCAGAGGGCACACTGGGCGGCCCTTGTGGTCAGCAGCGGGAACAGGCAGAGGAAACAGAGCTCAGTCAGGCAGGGAGCTCTGCACTGCGTGAGAGACCTCGGGCAGTGCCCCACAGCCGGACGGGGAAGCCAGTTGGGTAGATCTGCCTGCCTGGACAGGAGACCAGGAAAATCCAGCAGCTGTTTCAGCTCCTGCCCTGCAGACCTGGAGGCTGGGCTCTGGCAAAGTGTGGGTCCTGGCAGGGTGGGGGCTCAGGGGACTTACCCAGAGTGATGCTGAGTGCTAGGGCCACGTAGGCAAACTCCAAGCACTCCTGGGGATTTTCCAGTGTGGCCAGCAGTGCCACCAGCTTGTTGCACAGCTGTAGCTGCAGCGCCGCCTTGCGGTTGCCCGTAGTCATTGCCAGGGCCAGGACCCGGTCCTACCACACAGGCAGGTGGCTCAGGTTTCCCGTAGCACCCACCTTGCCCAGCGCCCTCCTCAGAGCTCAAACATGTGCTTGGAGCTTCCCACACCCCAGCTACCCCTGCACCTCCACACAGCTCTGTGCTCTGGGATAACACACAGTTCAGACACCCAAGTTGGGGGCTGAAGAATCACCTGAGGCCCATCCAGCTACACCCGGCAGCCTCAGACCCGTCTCTCCCACCTGGCCACCGGGGGTCTGACTCAGGGGAGCCAGCACTCCTCTCTGCTCTAAAAACACCACATTTATCTGTGCCCAGGGCTGAGCCACACCGTGAGCTCAGAGGAAGGGAGAAGCCATCCCACTTCGGGGTGCATGCAGACCTGGGCCTCCCACTGACATGCTGTGTGTCCTCTGACATGTCCCTGTGCCTCTCTGAGCCTCAGTTTCCTCATCTGAAAGATGGGGACAGAACTTTCCGCTCATGGTTGCTTGAGATCATCAGGTACAAGGGTAGAGCCAATTGTCACATCCAGGCCCCGAGCGTTTTTCCCAGGCAGGGGCACGGTCAATATCATGCCCGGTGAGACCACTTGGAAACTAGCATGTGCATGGGTGGCCCTGCCTCCAGGTGGGAGGCCTCTGTCCTGCCACACCTGTGCCTCAGCCCTCCAGGTGCCCCCCTGAGGCCCACCCACATCAGCCCACAGGCCAGCTCACCCACATCAGCCCACAGGCCAGCTCACCCGGTAGAAGGACACAGCTTTCTCCCGCTCCCAGGCCCCACTGACGAAGATGTCTCCAGCTGCCTCAAACAGCTCCAGCCCCAGGTTGGGGTCGCCTGTGTACAGGAACACATTCTGTGCCACCTGAAAGGAGACAGAAGTTCCCTCAAGACCCACACCTGGTGAGGTAGCCACGCCCACCTTTTCCAGCCTCCTTCCTCTCACACACTACAGGTACACCTGAGCATTTTTCAGACCCTGTGCATTAGGGCTGCCCCCACCACTGGCATGAGGACAATGAACTGATGCACCTGAGTGCCAGGAGATGACTGAGCAGCTGCAGCCCAGGAGCCCGACACCTGTGAATCCTACCACCAGGGCTAGCCGTAGCCCACTCCCCCTGCACTCAAACCAGTCTCCGTGGCCCCCAGATTGCTGGGAGCCCATCCCCTGGCTCCTTTCTGCGTTGCCACATCCCTGCCACATCAACAGTGTTTGTGGGTGGGCCTGGTCCCCTCTTGGCCATGAGCTCTTGATCCCTCTCCTCAGCTCAAGGAGGTATACAGCAGGTGCTCAGTAATGAAAGCTTCACCAGGCTTGTGGGCTTCACAATTTGTTCCAGATCACACTGTGTTTGGGAAAGCCTCTGAAAACAGCCACTATGATAGATTCATTTTGTAAGGAAATGTGCCACCTGGTGCTTGGAGCAAGTTCTTCTGTGTGTTAACTGAGTGGTCACATTATTTGAGCATGTGCTGTATTTGAGCAGGTGCTGGGCACTGTGAGGGGCCGCGCCTCTGCCCTCAGGGAGAAGATGCTGGCCACTGGGGGAGGATATGAGGGAACCAGTTGGAGGGAGGAAAAAGGCACACAACAGGTGCTCAGCAGTGGCTTAGGAATGAGTGGATGGATGGATGAATGGATGAGGAGATGTAGACACATGGATGGATGGATGAGTGTGTAGATAGATTAATGCTGGGATGGATGGATGGACGGACGGACGGGTGGGTGGATGGATGGGTGGATGGGTGGATGGATGGATGGATGGATGGATGGATGGATGGATGGATGGAATGATGTGTGTATGTCTGTATGTATGTATGGGTGGGTAGATAATGTATGGATGGGTGGAGGGTAGATGATGTATGTGCATATGGATGGATAGATGGTGGATAGATGAATGTATGGATAAACAAACTGACAGATAGATGAATGGAGGGATGGATTAATAGGTAGATTGGTGGGTGGATGGATGAATGATGGATGGATGGACGAACAGTGAATGGATGGATGGGAGAAAGGATGGATGATGGAAGGATGGATGGATGGATGAATGGATGATGGATGGATGGAAGGATGAACAGGTGGATGGATGGATGATGGAAGCATGGATGGATGATGGAAGCATGGATGGATGATGGATGGATGGATGAATGGATAAAAGGATATGTGGATGGATGATGGATGGATGGAAGGATAAACAGGTGAATGGATGG
Organism: Macaca nemestrina; assembly: GCF_043159975.1. NCBI lineage: Eukaryota > Metazoa > Chordata > Mammalia > Primates > Cercopithecidae > Macaca > Macaca nemestrina. The sequence continues at coordinate 81,571 of NW_027257552.1, read as the reverse complement.
ATGATGGAAGGATGAACGGACAGATGGATGGAACAACAGGTGAATGGATGGATAGACGGGTGAATGGATGGATAAAAGGATGGGTGAATGATGGATGGATGAATGGACAGATGGATGGACAGATGGATGGATGAATGGACAGATGGATGGATGATGGATGGATGGATGGATGGATGGATGGATGGATGATGGATGAACAGATGAATGGATGGATGATGGAAGGATGGATGGATGAATGGATAAATGGATAGATGGATGAATGATGGATGGATGGATGAACAAGAGGTGAGTGGATGGTTGATGGAAGGATGGATGGATGACAGATGGATATATGGATGAATGGATAAATGGATGAATGGATAAATGGATGAATGGATAAATGGATGAATGGATGAATGATGGATGGATGAATGGTGGATGGATGAATGGTAGATGGATGGAAGGATGAACAGGTGGATGGATGGAAGGATGGAAGGATGAACAGGTGAATGGATGGTTGATGGAAGGATGAATGGACGGATGGATGGATGAACAGGTGAATGGATGGATAGACAGGTGAATGGATGGATGATAAATGGATGGATGATAAAAGGATGGATGATAAAAGGATGGATGGATGAATGGACAGATGGATGGATGATGGCTGGATGGATGATGGATGGATGGATAAATGGATGGATGGATGGATGATGGATAGATGGAAGGATGAACAGATGAATAGATGGATGATGGAAGGATAGATGATGGAAAGATGGGTGGATGATGGAAGGATGGATGGATGGATGAATGGATAAATGGATGGATGGAAGGATGAACAGGAGGTGAGTGGATGGATGATGGAAGGATAGATGGATGATAGATGGATGGATGGATATATGGATGAATGGATAAATGGATGGATGGATGGATGAATGATGGATGGATGGAAGGATGAACAGGTGAATGGATGGATGATGGAAGGATGGATGGATGAATGGACGAACAGGTGGATGGATGGTGGCTGAATGAATGGATGATAAAAGAATGGATGAATGATGGATGGACGAATGGATGGATGGATGGATGGACGATAGATGGATGAATGGAAGGATGAACAGGTGAATGGAAGGATGAACAGGTGAATGGATGTATGATAGAAGGATGGATGGATGGATGGAAGGATGAGCAGGCGAGTGGATGAATGATGGAAGGATGGATGGATGATGGATAGATGGAAGAATGAACAGGTGAATGGATGATGGAATGATGGAAGAATGGACGGAGAGATGGATGAACAGGTGAATGGATGGATGGATGATAAAAGGATGGATGATGAATGAATGGATGGATGGATGGACAGCTGAATGAAAGCATCATGGATGGATGGAAGATGGTTGGATGGATAATGGAAAGACGGATGGAAGGATGGATGGAAGGATGGACGAACAGGTGAATGGATGGACGAAGAGGTGAACAGAAGCATGATGGATGGATGGATGGATAGAAGGATGAACAGTTGGATGGATGATGGAAAGATAGATGGAAGGATGGATGGATGGACGAACAGGTGAATGGATGGATGGACAGGTGAATGGATGGATGATAAAAGGATGGATGGATGATAGATGGATGGATGGACGGAGGGATGGATGGATGGACGGAGGGATGGATGATGGATTGATGGATGGATGCGTGGAAAGACAAATAGGTGAATGGATGGATGATGGAAGGATGGATGGATGGATGATAGATGGATAGATGGAAGGACCCACAGGTATATGGGAAGATGATGGAAGAATGGATGGATGATGGATGGATGGATGGAAGGATGAGCAGGTAAACAGATAGATGATGGAAGGATGAATGGATGGGTGGATGGACAGGTGAATGGATGGATAGACGGGTGAATAGATGGATGAGAAAAGGATGGATGAATGATGGATGGATGGATGGATGGATGGATGGATGGATGGACAGATGGATGGATGGATGGATGAACAGGTAAATAGATGATGGAAGGATGAATGGATGGGTGGATGGACAGAGAGTGAACAGCACAGGGGTCCTCCTGCATCCCTTGCCACTCACCTGGATGTACAGGTCCACCAGCTCGCTCTGCTGCAGGCTGTAATAGATCTTCCCTGCTTGCAGCCAGGCACGCGCCTCCTTCTCTTTCTTCTGAAGATCAATGAAAATCCCCAGACTTCATTTAGTGTAGTCCAGAGTGGATTTGTAGGCCCTGGAATCAGACACAGGTGTCAGAACAAGGGCTTTCATCCTCCTGGAACCAGTCTGCCTCCTCCTGTGGGTCTGGTGACAGATGAATCTGGAATGTGCGGACTGGGAACGGCCCTCTTGTGTGTGCAGTGTTCTGCCCTTCCCAAGCTGCTAGGAGGGCCAGGGTGAACACACACAGCATGGAAAAGATGAAGGACATCCTTCTGAGGGAATTGAGCATCATGCTGCCCTGTAGCAGGAGGAGTGTGCTAGTCCATCTCCCCTGCCTCCCAGACATGGCCTGTGTCTTCTCCACACGCACCAGGAGCCGTTAGTGTTCAGAGGCTATCTGGGCCGATGGTTCTCAAGGTGTGCAGGTATCACAGTCACCCGGAGGCCTGTCCCTATAGCTTGCTGGCCCTGCCCACAGAGCTTCCGGCTCCACAGGCCTGGGGCAGGCCCTAGAACTCCCACTTGCCACAGGCTCCTAGGTGACATAGATGCTGCTCTGCTGGTCCAGGGACTACACTTTGAGAAGCATGGCTCTAGCACACTGGCCCATTTTCCTTCTGTGAACCTGAGGCCAAGACTGGAGCCAGTCTCCCAGGTCCCCATGGAATCTGGCTCCTTCCCTGCTCTCTCAGTAAGTCCGACACTCGAGGGGGTGTGACTGCAGCAATGTCACTGGGCCCTGTGGGTGGGGTGGCCAGGGCCATGGTTACCCCACCAGGTCAGGATGCTTGGGGGAAGCCGAGTAGGCCACATATGGGATGTGAGACCTTGAAACCCTGCCCCAGGGAAGCAGGTGACACAACTGGCTCTGTCTTCTGTGGGAGAGAAGCCACAGGTGGCTGCTGTGGTCACATTTAAGGGGACAGATGAAGGCCAGGAGTGAAGATTCAGGGCAGGCAGAGGTCAGATGACAAAAGCCACCATAGTAGGAAGAACAGCCCAGAGTGCACGTACTGCCTCTGCTGGGGTGGAGATGACCTTTGACCCAACAAGGGAGGCTCAAGCTGGGACTCACGGGCCAGCAGCAGCCCTGGAACGACCCCAGGCCCACCAGCTCAAAGCATCTGATGCCAAGGAACCAAATGATCAAAAGGAGAGGGGCTGCTAGGGTCCTGGGCCAGCTTTCTTGTGCCCCCCTCCCTGCCCTGCCCGTCCCCACCTCCACCACCGCAAAGCCAGCCCTTACCGCTCGGTACCCAGGGACAGGTAGAGCTGACTGATGGTCTCCAGGAGCTGCCCCTCCAGCACCTTGTCGGCCACCTTGCGGGCCAGGGAGAGCTGGAGCTCATGGTAGATGACACACTGGGCCTCGCTGGGCATGACGGTGCCGTAGAAGTAGCACAGCCGCTGGACGGCCCACAGCTGGCCTGGGCAGAAGACAAAATGGAAGATGTTAGTCTCCCAGCATCGAAGCGAGGCTGGCTGGGCTCGGAGGCCCCTGCGCCATGCTTGCCTCTTTCACACCTCTGTGAGCCTGGGCCCCATAGGTGGGGAGACTGAGCACAGACAGGCCATGCACCCATTTCAGGACAGATTCCGAACACACAGTCACATGGGCACACCTTGGTGCAGATGCTCATGGTAGAGGCCGGCCTTCTTTACAACTCCCAGGGCCGAGGTCCTGGCCAGGCTCGGCCCCTGCACCAGGCCATCTATTTCTGCTTCACAAAGCCTCTCTGGCCAGGACCACGGCCGCCTTCAGCCTGAGCTGATGAGGCCAGGGGCACAAGTAGCCCCTGTCGCAGATGGAACCCTGAGAGAGCAAAGCCAAGCGTCATGTCTGCCACATACGGCATCATGTTGGGGGAACGGGGTTCAAAGCTGGGCCCTGGCGGTGGAAAGCTTCTGATTTTCTAGTGCCAGAAACATTCCGGAGATTAACACAAGAAACCAGGTACGCCGAATGGACATCTGTTACACACACCACCCAACAACAGCTGAATACACAGTCCTCTCGAGCACCCATGGGACATTCCCCATGACAGACCATGTGCCAGGCCACAAAATGAGCCTCAGTGAATGGAGAAGGTCTGAGACCAAAGCAGAGGTGTTCTTCAGCTGTACTGGCATGAAACTGGAAATCAACAGTGAAGGAAATGTGAGAAATTCAAAAATATGTGGAAATTACACACTCCTAAACAACCAGTGAGTCAAAGAGACCATCAGGGAAACTGAAAACTAATTTGAGAAGAATGCAAACAAATGCACAGCCCGGGCCAGCGCGGTGGCTCACGCCTGTCATCCCAGCACTGTGGGAGGCCGAGGCGGGAGGATCGCTTGAGTCCAGGAGTTTGAGAACAGCCTGGGAAACATGGTGAAATCCCGTCTCTATAAAAAAATAAAATATAAAAATTAGCCGGGTAGGGTGGTGCACGTCTGTAATCCCAGCTACTCGGGAGGCTGAGGCATGAGAATGGCTTGAACCTGGGTAGAAGTTGCAGTGAGCCAAGATTGCACCACTGCACCCCACCCTGGGCAATAGAGCAAAACTCTGTCTTTAAAAAAAAAAAAATAGCACAGTGTATCAAAAATTCCAAGATGCAGCTAAGGCAGTGCTGAAAGGGAAATTTATAACTGTAAATGTCTACATTCAAAGAAAGAAGAAAACTCTCAAATCAAAAACCTAACCTTCCACCTTGAGAAACTAGAAAAAGAATGAACTAAACCCAAAGCAAATAAAAGGAAGAAAATAATAAACATGAGAGTGGAAATGGGAAGTAAAAATACAGAGAATGGAAAAACAAAAGAGATAATCAACAGAACCAAAAGTGGGTTTTTTGAAAATAATAACAAAATTGACAAATCTTTCACCAGACTGACCAAGAAAAGAAAGAGGGACACAAATGACTGAAATCAGAGACTGAGCACCATGGCTCACGCCTGTCATCCCAGCGCTTTGTGAGGCCGAGGTGGAAGGATCACTGAGGCCAGCATTCAAGACCAGCCTGGGGGAACATGATGAGACCCCATCTCTGATAAAAAGAAATAAATAAAAAATTAAAAACCCAAGTTTCTAAAATGAGAAATGAAAGAGGAAACATTATTGCCAACCTGACAGAAATAAAAGGATTCCATGAAAACACTACGAACAACTCTACACCAACAAATCAGACCATCTAGACACAACTAGCCAAACTCCTAAAATGACACAAACTACCAAAAATGACTCAAAAATGACCCCAAGTAAGCATGTGGGGTATCAGCCCCGCCCTCGGTCTCCTCGACCGTTCAGCGCAGGGTGGGGAGATAGGGAAGCATGATCCCCGTTCCCTGGCCTGCATTTCCAAGTCTGAATCCCCCAGCACCCTGGGGAGGGCCTCGTAGGAGGAGGTGCCACAGGCTATTGTGCCAGGAGCCACGGGAGGCTGCAGTGGGGGTTGGGGCGCTGGATTCCTGGAGGGTCTCCTTCCAGTCAAAGAATGCCCCTGGGGAAGAAGCCTGGGTCTGAACCTCCCAACCCTCCTTGGGCAGATGTGTGGGACCGGGGCCCCTTCACACGGTCCTTCCCAAAATCTCATCCCTCCTAGGGCCAGGAGTGGGTGCCAGGCCTGTGCTGGGAAATGGGCAGATTTGGCCACAGCCCCTGGGGCTCTGGTCCAGGCCACAGGAGGCAGCTCTGAGTGCTCTCACTATGCCATGACAAAGCGCTGCAAGGCAGAGGGGACCCACAACAGTATCCCTTGTCTCGGCCATTTCCCTGGACTCAACTTCCTCATCTATCCTCTGCGGCCTAGATTTCGGACAGCCCTGCCCACCTACTGTCCATTCACTGCTCAGTCTGCAGTGACTATTGGATAGCACTCCATGGCTCCCCAGTGCTCTTGGGGAAAAGGCCAAGCCACAGCCTGAGGCCCCAGGCCCTGCTTAGCTCTCCAGAAGAGCTTCTCACCATCCAGCACCCAACCCACGCACTCCTAACTCTGCACCTCCCTGCATAAGCCCTGCTCACTCACCCCCGCTCACACCCCACTTATCCCCGCTCACACTTCTGCTCACTCACCCCAATCACACCTCCGCTCACTCACCCCCACTCACTCATCTCCACTCACACTCCCGCTCACTCACCCCATCACACCTCCGCTCACTCACCCCCACTCATCTCCACTCACACTCCCGCTCACTCACCCCCATCACACCTCCGCTCACTCACCCCCACTCACTCATCTCCACTCACACTCCCGCTCACTCATCCCCACTCATCCCCGCTCACACTCCTGCTCACTCACCCCCATCACACCTCCACTCACTCACCCCCACTCACTCATCTCCACTCACACTCCCGCTCACTCATCCCCACTCACCACCGCACCCCACTCATCCCAGCTCACACTCCTGCTCACTCACTCCCATCACACCTCTGCTCACTCACCCCCACTCACTCATCCCTGCTCACTCACCCCCATCACACCTCCGCTCACTCACCACCACTCACTCATCCCCGCTCACACTCCCGTTCGCTCACCCCCACTCACTCACCCCCACTCACTCACCCCCACTCAATCACCCCCACTCACTCACCGCCGCTCACACCCCCTTCATCCCCGCTCACTCACCCCCACTCGCTCACCCCTGCTCACACCCCACTCATTCCCGCTCACACTCCCACTCTCTCACCCCCATCACACCTCCACTCACTCACCCCCACTCACTCATCCCCGCTCACTCACCCCCACTCACTCACCACCACTCACCCCCACTAGCTTATCCCTGGTCCTTCACACAGGCTACACCACCAGCCCCTCCCCCACCACCTATTACTTGACTAAATCCTCTCAACCCTCTGGTCCCAGACTAAGAGTCTTCCCTAACCCGGGGCCAAGTGCTGCCCCGCCATCACGCCACTCACCCTTTTGTGGCTTCTCTGGCCTAAAGCTCACATTCTCACGCTCAGTCCCTGCCACCCGAGGACCCCACAAGCCCCATTTATGGGTGGGGCCTGGCACACACTGCACAACGAGCTGCTTTTGCATGAACTGCTCTGCGGCTTTGGGCAATCACCCGCCCCATGTCCTCTGTGAAGTGGGATGACAGGTGCGCAGGCTGCCAACACACCAAGCAGATAACACGGGCACAAGAACCGGCGTTCAGGGCCTGGCTCATGGAGGGGCCCCAAGTCCCAGCTCAGCAGAGCCTGTCTTGATCCCAGGGTTATGGCTAGGGATTCCCAGCATGCAGGACTTTCCGTGCTCAAGGCAGCATGGTCCCTGGGCAAAGTGGGAAGAGCTGGCTGCCCCAGTAGGGCAGAGGGCCTGGCCCTGCGTGGGAACCGCCTGTCTCCAGGGCGCTTGCAAACATCTGCTGCTGGCCATGACTCAGCACTTTCGATGGTAGAAAAACCACCACTTGTTTCTGAATCACAAACCCCAGGTGTGCCCTGACGCGAGTGGCCCCGGAAGGCGCACAGGAGGAACGGGGCACTCACTCTCCACAAGGCCCATCTCCACAGCGACCAGAAGGGCCCACTCATAGTAGCCCTTGCCCTGCTGGGCCGGACCCTGGTGGGTGCAGAGGTGGCCCAGCTGCAGGAGCACGTGGGTGAAGTCCCGGCCATACTCCCTGCAGGGCAGCCTCGAGAACAGCCGCACGGCCTCCAGGAGGTGGTGCTGGGCCAGCCTGCTGGCACCCGCGTGCAGACATAGGGTCCCGAAGTTGGCCAGCACCACTGCCTGGTTCCTCCGCTGGCCCAGGTCCTGAGCCACCCGCAGGGTACGGTAGTAGCCCTAGGCTGCCTGTCTCATCCGGCCCAGCAGGGCAAGGGCTACTATGCCTTCAGAGCCACGTCTCTCTCTTGTCATCTAACCCATTTAAACTCTCCTTTCAAACTACATGCCAGACCTAACCACTTCTCACCTTTCTCATCATTTCCAACCAGGTCCAGCCCTCATCAGAGCGCTCTGGGTTACTGCAAAAGCCTCCCAATCGCCAGGCACAGTGGCTCATGCTTGTAATCCCAGTACTTTGGTAGACCAAGGCAGGTGGATCATCAGAGGTCAGGACTTCAAGACCAGCCTGGCCAACATGGTGAAACCCCTCTACTAAAAATACAAAAAATTAGCCAAGCATGGTGGTGGGTGCCTGTAATCCCAGCTATTCGGGAGGCTGAAGCAGGAGAATCACTTGAACACAGAAGGCAGAGGTTACAGTGAGCCGAGATCGTGCCATTGCACTCCAGCCTGGGTGACAAGAGCGAAACTCCATCTCAGAAGGTTTAAAAAAAAAAAAAAAGCCTCCCAACCTACCTCTCTCCTTCCACCTTTCACCCTGCCCTGCATTCTACCTTCCACTCTCAAACATTTCAGAAAAAAAAAAAAAATTATATCCACAGAGAGAGAAAGAGAAAGTACAAATGGGGTAAAATGTTTGGGGAATCTGAGGGAAGAGTATATGGGAATTCTCTGTACTATTTTTGCAACTTTTCCATAAGTCTAGATTATTTTGAATTCAAGAGTTAAACAAAGAAAAAACAAAAACCAAAACCAAAACAAAACACTATCTCCCTTTGTGAATCCATCCTGTCTTTCCCCTGGCAACTGAAGGACGCTCTCAACTAAGCACATCTATTTTTTCATGAACACTAAAAGAACCCTTGACTAGTTTTGACTTTCTGTGCTTGGCAGTAGAATTTCATATATATGTGTGTGTGTACATATATGTGTGTGGTGTGTGTGTATATACAGAAAGGGAGAAATATATATGTGTATATATATATTGTAAATTTACAATGGTAATGTGTATATATATAAATATATGTGTGTGTGTAGATATATATAATACATACCCCATAGCCTGTCCTTAACCAGTTCTAAACTTAGTCGGAAAAACACATACCTAAGCAGAGAATTTCAAAATAATATGATGAACATTTTGATAGAGGGATGTGTTGCTATGGAACATGCTGCTAAGACACAAAACCTCCTAGATGGGGCAAAGAATGAACGAAGTTTTGCACCTATAGGCACCCCCTCTGATATCCCCTCAAACGTTTATATTTATATGCATTTGTTTCCCCCAGGACCCCCGTTTCATAAGGGTTAGTCCTAGAGCCTAGCAAGTTCCTACTACAGCTGGCACACATATGCCATTCAAGAAACAGTGGCTGAGTGAATGACGAGTTAAGAACCATTTGTCAGCCAGTGCTCAGTAATACAAAATGCACTGGTATGCAAATTATATTTTTGTTGAAAGCAAGGGCAGGATCACAAATTATCTTTCCAGAGAGAGCAAACCTCAAAAGCTTCTTTACCCTACTAAAGCACGTTATAAGAAGCTCCCCTTATATAAAAGAAAACCTCCTCATTCGTTATCAATGGCATGGAAACCTAATAAGCCTTCACCTCTGATGACATCTCTTCCATCCCCAGGGCTAGAAGAAGGAGGTTCCGGAAACCCTGGTAGTTGTGAAGGTGGCTCCCAGCTCTGACAGTCTTGAACCCTGTGGGTGCGGGGGTCACACAGCAGAAGAACAACAGAGGGAAGCATCATCAGGCTTTGAATATGTTTGAACCAGAGATGGCAAATAGGCTGCAGCCAACTGAAAACACCAGAGATTCATGGTGGCCACCTAAGGGGTTGTGCTCTTAAAAAACAAAAATTAAAATTAAAAATTAAAAAATTAAAAAAGGAAGGGGTCAAGAATCCATCAGGTCTGACTGAGATGTGTATCAGTGACTAACACCCCATATGGCAAAAGTACTCCGGTGCGCTTTGGGTACTCACAGCTTCAGCAGTATTCAAAGGCGTGTGCTTCCCTAAGACTAAGCCACGGGAATACCCCCAGCAACAATGCCAGGAGAAATGTCTAACATGGATTTGGCTAGAAATACAGTTGTCTTTAACAAATTAACACTGAATAAATCCTGACTTATTAGAGCCTGCGAGAATGACATTCTCAATGATAACAGTTATCACTACAATCTCCAAACATCTGCGATCCTGCGAGGAGGAACTGTGACAGCGCAGGCCACGTGTCCAGACTGCTTCCCAGACTGCCTGTTACAGAATAAAAGAAATGAAACCTCCCCTAAGAATGTCTTCACTCACATTTAGCCAGTTGTTCCTTTGTGTGCATCTCTGTGCTAAAATGGCCATTCTTCTCCACAGCCTGAAGTCATACGCTAAAATAAATGAGACTCACATGAAGCCAGAAATGTGCAGATGCCAAGGAAACCAACACAAACAAAATGGGCTGGAGAGTGTGGCCAGGAGGATGGTACTTCCCAGGAAGCAATTACTTCATCTCTGCCCATGAAGCAGGCAGCTGTCACTGTCCCCCAGGCCCACGCCAGCCACTCGAAGTAGGTTCTAACCAAACTACCTCCAACAATCAACATAAATACACCACACAATTGGCTTCTGAAAGGACACCTTGCAACCAACAAGAAACTGCTAGCACAACTTTGAAAAACTGTGCAACTAAAATCCTTGGAAAGGGATCAACACTGCCACATTTTGACTCAAATACTGTTTCGTGGTAGCACTGCAATAATTCACTGAAACAAAAGAATGAATGAGGAACATTATATAAATGAATATAAAAGAATGAATGAAGAATGAACATTATATAAATGAATGTTTATATAGGAATCAGAGGAAGCATGACTAATCATTTAAAGAAATAGGTCAAGAAACTGCTAGGTTCAGATGCTACCATGAGACACTGTCAGGGCCTTAGGCAAATTCACTTCTCTTGGTCCTGTTTCTAGGTTCATCAAAAATCAGCTTCGGATTAGGGAATCTGTTGCTTTCCAATGCCTTCCTTCTGCGATTCCAGCCCAGATTTTAGGACTGCTCTCCCACTTGGTATATGAAAGCACTTTCTATGTATAATAGCAAGAGTACATTTCTGTGTTGAATGCGGTTTGGGACCTACTCTATGAGGCAGAATATCATCATATAATTTTAAGCATGACAACAAGACACACTCTAGATAAGGATAACACATAAGGCGTGGCCATACACCTGTGCGTGCCTGGCAGGGAGATGGGGAAGTCTCATTTAGTGAAGCCAGGGTGCCTGTTGCACCTTAACATCCTCAGTCCACATCAAGTTCACAACGTCCTTCTGACATCAAACCACAGGTATCACATACTTTTCCATACTTTCCACCCAAGATTAAAATATGCAGAGCACCGTGATAAACACACCTCCATCCCCAGCATGTGGGCTCACATCCTGTAGAATTACATACTTTCGGGGCAAAATGGTGACCAGGTTGTAGCGGCAAGCAAGACTGGGCTCCGTGGGGACAGCAGGCCCTGCAGCAGCCATCACTCCTGTCGCCACAGTCTGATGCAGCTGCAGAGAAGCTGTGGCTGAGGCCATTCACTTTGTGAGAGAACCGCACAGGAGGGAAAAGGTAGGGAAGGTAGGGAAGAGGGCAATGTCAGGCTTCTGAGCCCAAGCCAAGCCATCGCATCCCCTGTGACTTGCACATATATGCCCAGAAGGCCTGAAGTAACTGAAGAATCACAAAAGAAGTGCAAATGCCCTGTCCCGCCTTAACTGATGACATTCCACCACAAAAGAAGTGAAAATGGCCGGTTCTTGCCTTAAGTGATGATATTATCTTGTGAAATTCCTTTTCCTGGCTCATCCTGGCTCAAAAAGCTCCCACACTGAGCACCTTGTGACCCCCACTCCTGCCCACCAGAGAACAACCCCCCTTTGACTGTAATTTTCCTTTACCTACCCAAATCCTATAAAACGGCCCCACCCTTATCTCCCTCCACTGACTCTCTTTAGGACTCAGCCCGCCTGCACCCAGGTGATTAAAAAGCTTTATTGCTCACACAAAGCCTGTTTGGTGGTCTCTTCACACGGACATACATGACAGGCAGGTGCAGAGCCAGGGAAGGATCTGTGATGAGAACAGAAAGGAATGCGCCTCCCTGTACACACACTCGGATTTTATGACAATGTGGGTAGGGGGCTGAACTGGATGCCTGAGAACATTCCTCCAAGTTCCTTTGCTGATTTTCTAAATATTGGTGTAAAATCTGAATTCAGAAAATTTTTTTAAATCGCTTCAATCAACATCTTTGTCTGGTGCTCAGCATCAGGTCTACATGATTATCTAGAAAACCAACTTCAGTTCTAAGGCTCACGTCCTCCTACAGTGTCCCAGGGATTTTACAAGGGAACGCACCTCTCATTCGCATCAAGAACACACACAACTACCATTAAATAAATGCTTAATTTGCTTACACAATTTTTTAAACACCCAGATTTGAAATACAATAAAGAAGACAACTTTTTGATAGCTCTGCTTGCCAACTGGGAACTGCAGGTGGAGAAAATAACCTGCCATGATTTCTAACCAGTCAACCACCTGTCTTCCCTGGCTGCAGTAGGAGCAATCTTTCTGAGCTCAGGATGAAAAAGAACCCAGCTGGTTAAGGGACAGATAATCATCAGTTCTCAGCAGGCCTCCCGGGAATCCCCATGTGATACGTAGAAGTAAAAAGCTATCAACGACCAAGCATCTGGACGCTTATCCCACCTTGCCATCTGCTTCTCCTGCCATGCAAATATAAAATTAATAAGCCTGCTATTAGAGAACAGAGTTGGTGCTGCATCTGTCTTCCTAAAATTACGGATAATTACCAGCCCACAATGGCTTCTAATCAGATTTGAGTGGTCCCTTAGACAGGAAGCTAAAGTGCCTCAGCCCTAAACTGAGAAGAAAACAGAAACTGGAATGTTCTAGGTTTGATTTTTTTCCCCCTTGTTCTAAAGTTGCTGTTCCCAAATCTCCTTCTACTGTCTTGTTTATAAAATGTATGAGAAACAGGGAAATTAAAAGACACTATAGAAATGGCCACTTTTTCTAGGTACAAACTTCGTTAACATGATTTTCAGTTGCTGGGCTTTTTCTCCACAAACTGTGAGCCTGGAGTACATTTTTCTCCCTCGTGGTTACACATTCAGAGTCAGGGAAAGTGGCTTTAGCAGTAAAGAGGGGAGTGCAGTGAGAAGTGACTGGGCACTGAGAAGGGCAGACAGGGACTCTACCTCGGTGTCCTGCAGCATTCCTGGGCCTCGGCCTTTACTTTTCTATCTGAACAAGGGATCTAAAGGCCCGTGATTCTAGGCCACGACAGCTCTTCATACACACATACGCAAATATCACACGCCTATGTGAAAAGCTGTGACACTTGGCTGATTCCCTGAAGAAGTTATCTTGTATCATTTCTACTCAAGTACTCCACCTCCTTCCAGACAAGTATCTGAGGATGATGGGCTATCCCACAGCAATGTGTGTAACCTCTCCTGCTTATGATCCCTGTTCACATAGCATTTTCCAAAAGCATTTGGTGTGAAGTGACAGAAGAAAGAAGAAGAAGGTTCTTTTAGCCCATTCATTCATTCATTCATTCATTCAACAAATATTGACTGACTACGTGCCAGGCACTGGTGATATAACAAGGAACATATATATTTTTGTAGGTAGAGACAGACAACCAAAAAGTATGTTAAAGAGTGATCAATGCTGTAGAGGAAAATACACCAGGAAACAGGAAAGAAGAATACCCCTAGCCACCCTACACTGGGGTGATGCCAGCGTTACAAAATGGAAACAGCGGCCTGGCACGGTGGCTCACACCTGTAATCTCAGCTCTTTGGGAGACTGACGCAGGCAGATCATCTGAGTTCAGGAGTTCAAGATCAGCCTGACCAATACGGCAAAACTCTGTCTCTACTAAAAACATAAAAATTAGCTGGAGGTGGTGGCACACACCTGTAATCCCAGTTACTCAGGAAGCTGAGGCACAAGAATCACTTGAACCTGGGAGGCAGAGGTTGGAGTGAGCCGAGGTCGCGCCACTGCACTCCAGCCTGGGTGACAGAGCAAGACTCTGTCTCAAAAACAGTAAAAATAAAAATAAAATGTAAACAGAGAATAAGATACCAAAAGAAAGAATGTGAACGATTAATTGTAACAAAAGCCTTTGTAAGCTGATACTTTCCTTCCTGGATCCTTGTACCTTACAAATGGAAAAAAACGGTGGGTAGGGGTAGCATCAAAATGATGGTGATGTTTTAAGATGGCTTTGGGTTTCAGATGTCTGACAGCCATACTTGAAAGGACACAAAGATAGATGTGTACCCGCCCCCCACCCACTACACCCTTGTTCTGCTCTCTAATCTTTGCACATACCAGAGATTTCGTAAGTTCTGTGAGTACCTGGTTTTCTGCACGTACCAGAGATTTTGTTTTGCACATACCAGAGATTTTGTAAGTTCTGAGGCAAGGTCACAAGACGTGTTTAAGTAAGATAAACTCTTGCTGCCATAAACCTGCTCTCCCGCCTCAAAGTTTGAACCAAAATATCAGAAATGGCAGGAACCAATCATAGTTAGCCAAATCGCCTTGTTCAAACACTAGCCAATCATATATCTGATTTGTATAATAACTCTATGCCCACTTTTCTTAGACTATATAACATTGTTCGGAGCTGAGTGGGGGAACTCTCCTGCCCGTCTCGTTTCACGAGCGAGGGAGAGTTCCAGGTTCGAACCTGTAATAAAGATCCTTGCTGCTTAGCTTTGACTCTGGACTCTGGTGGTCTTCTTCGGGGAATAAATGGTCTGGGCATAACATACTCATGTACTTCAAGGAGAAAGCTCTAGCTCTATAAGCCATCTGGGCAATGGTTTAATGTCTTTTTTTTTTTTTCAGAGGGTTTTTAAAGTACAGGAAAACGTGTGTGTTTATTTGGCTGCTCTGTGCCTGCACACGTGCAAGCTGTGCTAACAGGTTTTTCCATGTTTTGCTGAATTTGCCAGCTTGCCATAAACAGGCTTCCATGTCTTAATTGTCTATAAATGGCACAAACACACAAAAATGCAAATCAAGACAAGCTGTCCCTTCAACTGCTGCTGCCATGATGACAGCGAGCGACAATTGGCCAAATCAATACATGGAGACTGAAGCTGTCCGGCAGAGAGCACAGGGCCGACTGCTTTTCCCATAGCATTTAAAGAAACAAGCGGAAACAGCTCTCCACACAGGACAGACACGTCCTTTGTTCTTTGAATAAATGCTGCCAATGCCCAAAATACTTTCTCCATCACACTATCTATATGGAATTCAAGTTCCTTCCAATACCATGAGTAACGCCAGTGATAGACTATGTTTAGCCATAATGACCCATTAGCATTCTTTTTCCTCTAAAATGTTGAAATAATAACATTGAGTGTGCACTCACGAGGTGCCAGGCTCTGAGTTTGATCTCGTTTAGTTCTCATTGAAATCCGGTAAGATCAGTACCATATTCTCTCATTTTTCATAGATGAGGAAACTGAGTCACAGAAAGGCTAAGTAAGTTGTCCATGGTCACAGGTTATTTAGGAACTTTTCTCCAAACTTTCAAAAGTTAACTACTGCCACTATTACAAATGGGTTTCTGTTTGTTTGTTTTTCTTTTTTTTTTTTGAGACAGGGTCTTGCTCTGACCAGACGAGTGCAGTGGCGTGATGATGTTTCACTGCAGCCTCAACTTCCCGGACTCAAGTGATTCTCGCACCTCAGCCTCTCCAGTAGCTGGGATTACAGGCATGAGCCACCACACCTGGCTAATTTTTTAATTTTAATTTTTTGTAGGGATGGGGTTTCACCATGTTGCCCAGACTGGTTCCGAACTCTGGGCTCAAGAGATCCTCCCAGGTCGGCCTCCCAAAGTGCTGGGATTACAGGTGTAAACCACTGTGCACAGCCCTACAAATGCGACTTGTACAAAGTCAGAGCAGTGAGCAGGAAGAGAACAGAGACTTCAGTGAGTCTCCTGGATGTTGCAACACCATATCCCTCCCTCCATACCGTAATGTGTCTACACCCACCAAGCTCCTAGACGTTGAAGGCAGGCCAGCTCAGAGACGAAACAGCAGTAAAGAAAGAGAAGATGCAGACATGCGTCTTGATTTCAGTTCGAGCGTGCGTCTCTCCCTTGCAGCTGCACAGGCAGAAACCAGGGGCCGTGAGTCTGAGGCAGTGTGTTTGGTTCCTGGCAGGTAATCTTTTGGGAGACCATCCCATACAATTAGTGTTACACTTCTCAAAAAGGAAGTGAGACTTTTATAGAAAAATCGATTCCATTTGGGAGAAAGGTCTAATAAAGCCACAAAAGGATAATATAACAACAAATTAAATTCATCTGTCCAAACTGAAATCCCAAAGCCCTCTGGGCACACAGCTGCTTTTCTGAGCTGAAATTCAGCTCCAGCTAAGAAACAGGTCAACTTTTCTAAAAAGATTTCTTTTTCACATGCCTTCAATAATAATTCCTTTCCCTCACTTGTCATTTTCCAGATTTAATGGCTCCGTTGGCCTTCCTCTTATTTAGGCCATGAGCACTGACTGCATGTCTGCTACGGCCGGGACTCCAAGGGAGGCACCCTAGGGAACACAGATGACGGCAGCACAGCGACACCCTCAAGGAGCACACACGGGGAAGGCAAGACGATACCATCGCAGCCTTCAAACAGAAAAGAACTTGGCCTCCATACCCCGTCCCATTTCTAGAAAACAACGATGCTGAGTCAGTAACATTTACCGAACAGCCTGCAGTGTGGAGGCAGGCACGAGGGGGCTCCATGCGGGGAAGAGCACCTTCAGAAGGGGGCATGCAAGCAACGTGGAGGCAGGAGACACTCCCACGCACAAGGGCCAGCCTGGGGGCCTGCAGAAATGCCCATGCATCTGGGAGGAGGGAGAGAGGACAAGATACTTAAATGCTCCAAAATGAATAGAAGCCTCCCAAGAACCTCCCCCAAAATGGGGCAGGGATTTACAAAAGATCAAACTGAGCATGCGCAGTTACCTGAGCATAGCGCCACCAGAGCGAGCTATCGAGGAAGAAACAGGGTCACTAGAAGCCTGAGCCTCTACTCCCAGCTCTGCAACTCATTCACCCTATGACCTTGGTGAAGGCTCTTAGCTTCTGTGAGCCACAAGAGAATCACGGGAAAACAGAAGATAGGAAAACTGCTCTGCCTTTTTCACAGAACTGCTGAGGGAATAAAATCAGATAATGGATTTTTAAATTCTCTGTGAATTACGAAGCAAAATACAAACGTATGAAATCATTCTTACCATTAATAACAGCACTGTAAAATTAAGAGCAGAGTTAAGACCACAGCATTTTCCACCCCCCGACTCCCAAGAGAAATAGTGAGTCCAGCTGATGTATTTGGGCAACCCCAGTATCTAGGCTTTGAGAGCCTCAAACAGCTCAGGAACTCTGACAGTATCACTCCAGCCCAGTGCTCATTAAGTTCTCCAAGACAGCCACTGACATAAAATACTACAGCTTTTTCAGCTGGGCTTGAAGCCCTCCAAGCTCACAGCACAGCTAAACAATGAAGAAGAGGTTTTCTGCTACTAGGCTCAAAAGCTGGCTTTTGTAGATTCCCATAGAAAGAACATTCAAGGCCAGGCGTGGTGGCTCATGCCTGTAATCCCAACAATTTGGGAAGCCGAGGCAGGAGGATCACCTGAGGTCAGAAGTTCAAGAACAGCCTGGCCAATATGGTGAAGCCCCGTCTGTACTAAAAATACAAAAATTAGCCGGGGCATGCTGGCGAGCACCTGTAATCCCAGCTACTCGGGAGGCTGAGGCAGGAAAATTGCTTGAACTCAGGAGGCCGAGGTTGCAGTGAGCTGAGATCACGCCACTGCACTCCAGCCTGAGGGACAAGAGCGAAACTCCACCTCAAAGAAGAAAAAATAAAGAGCATTCTTTTTTGCTGATGTTAAATTTCCTGTGCTTAATACAGAGAAATCATACAACACTGAAATCCTGAAAAACATATCATAAAAAGCATTTAGTGACTGAAAAGACATTCAATATAACCTGTAACAGTGAGTTCCCCTCCTCTTTCCAGCCAGCTCCACTAATGCTGTGACCCTTAACAATGCTTTCACTAACACAGAGAAAAATTAATAGGACCGCTTACCCCTCTCAGCTGACAGCTAAACCAGTGCTTCTCCCTGGGCTCACTAAAGATGACCTTTACCTAAAACCAGGCTGCAACGACCCTGTAGATGTTGACTAACAATTTCAAAATTCCCATATTCTTTGTCCACTCCTAAGGAAGATGAACTGAAGCCAGGTGTCTCCAAGTCAGAACTAACAGAGGCCTTAAACATCAGATGGCCCATCCCCTTCTTTGACAACCAGGGGATCTAAAGCTGAGCTTATGGAAGAAAACAGCCTGGTTAGGAACAAAGCGGATACCAAAGCCTAGTCACTTAACCTCTGGTCCAGAACTCCTGCGACAATCCAGCACCCATATAGGATGAGTCTCCCTAACCAGAAACACCGAAATCCACAAGTATGGATTTTGAGTGCCGACGTGATGCTCAAAGAAATGTTCATTGGAGCAGCTCAGATTCTGGATTTTTGAATTCAGGATGCTCAACCAGCAAGTATAATACAAATATTCAAAAATCCAAAAATGCAAAAAATCTGAGACACTTCTGGTTCCAAGCAGTTTGGATGAGGGATATTCAACCTGCATTTTTTTTTTTCCTCTAATGAAGGAAATTAAAAATGAGGACCGAGCAAAGTCATTCAATCCATACTAAAGTCATTCAATAGTTTAATTAGTACCCATTTAAAGTTAAGTGCTACCCGCAGATATTTAAAAGGATGAACACATACATGCCTATAATCCCAGAACTTTGGAAGGCCGAGACGGGAGGATCACCTGATGTCAGGAGTTCAAAACCAGCACAGCTAGCATGGTGAAACTCCATCTCTACTAAAAATGCAAAAATTAGCCAGGCATGGTGGCGCACACCTGTTATCCCAGCTACTCGGGGGGCTGAAGCAGGAGAATCGCTTGAACCTGGGGGGAGCACGTTGCAGTGAGCCGAGATCACACCACTGTACTCTAGCCTGGATGACAAAGCAAGACTCTGTCTCAAAAAAAAAAAAAAAGAAAAAAGAAAATTAATTTAAATTGTGTTTTCACATCGAGCCCATGTTCCCAGAACACAAGCCCTGCTCTATGCTCCAAGGGCACACAGGGTGCCCCTTTATCAATACTCACCATATTCCATGGCAGCCATTGGCACATGTCTGTCCATCACACTAGACTTCCTGTGCATGAGGCAGGGATCATATATTATTACCTTTCTGTCCCCAATGTCTGGCCTAGAAGACACTCAGTAAATGATTACTGAACTAAGTCAGTTACTAAGACATGTTTAACTTGTATTAACAAAATTGATTCAATAAGTTTGCCAATGCAGCGTTCATACCACACAGCTTAAATCTCAACCTGCGGATTTATCTTGTGTTCTGCTAGATTATCACCTATTAACATTCAGGAGGCACCTAGTATGTGCTAGGCATTACTAATTGCTGGGGACCTAGCAGTGACAAAACAACATTCCTTGTTCAAAGAGGAGTTCTAATATAAAGAGGAATAGAAGGAACAGGCTAGATTGATGAGAGAGCTAAGAAAAGGACAGGCTGCCATGGGAAGCACCTGGTCTTGTCTGGATGGTACATAGTTAACGAAGTCTGAGTGCTTCATATGGCATAAGATCATCTCCTCCAAAGAAGCGAATGAAGCTTTGACTCCCCAGTACCGGAAGTCACCATAAAGGTGCACACAGCCACATGCTTAGTGTAGGAAGTGAAACCAACCAACCAACCAAAGCTCCAACTTCCAGAGGCAACAGTCCAATTATGAAATCCTCTGGCTACGTTCAATTGAAATTCAAGGTATTCAAGAGGCTAATATTTAAGTGATAAATTAACCCAACCACTTAAAACTAAACTAGTCTTTGGTTCAAGGGGTAAGGGTATATGCTACCTTTACAAATTTATTAGCTCTTAATATTTACATTTAAATATGATGATGATGGTGTAATAATAACTTTACTTAGTTACTATGTGTTAGGCACCAAACTAAGCACTTTACACACACATTTGCACAATCCTGTGAGATGATAATGACTCCTTGTCATCCCATTTCATAGCTGAAAGTCAGGTTTATATAAGCTTAAAAACTTGCCCCAGATGACACAGCTAGTTAGCAAGACCCAGGCAGCCTGACTCCATAGGCCTTGCTTAAAGAAGTAATATTTATAAACTGTCCAGCACAGCGGTGGTACAAACAAGAGTTTAATAAATGCCTAAAGAGTACTTCATACCGAAAATTGTTTCCCACCAATCAAACTACACTTACTCTGGTTCTGTATAACCAACTGTCAAATCATTGTTCCATGAAGAAAAGGTGGAAAGGGTAGAGATCAGAATAGAGTGAATAACTGGTAAATATACTTCACGGCAGGTAGTAACAGGAGGTGGCATTTACGCTATTTCTACATTTGTTTGCATAAGACTTTTTTTCACAGTTCTAAAGCACAAGAACCATTCTAAGCTGGTGAAAGCATAAGGCATGTCTATGATCCAGGACTCCAATTCACTGTGGATCAGTGGATCTCAACTTTTATGGTATATCAGTTTTTAACAGCACTATAGCTGCCCAGGCTCCATTCCTGCAGATTCTATTTCAACTGGTCTGGAGTAAGCACGCATGCTTTTTTCAGTCCCCCAGATGCAGCTAGGTTTGCAAACCACTGTCCAAGATGCTCTCACACTTCCGCTCAGTTCAACACACACTCACTGAGATTCTAAGCACTATGAATTGGGCTAAGTTAACAAGTCAGGCTTGACTCCCTAATAATATTGGCAAAGAAACCAATATCAGAAATTTATTCCAGTCCAAACCAAATAAATTGCCGGGTGAAAAAAATGCCCAGGCAAAGTTTGCCACACAAAACAACTTCCTGTATCTTCCCGGTCCGTAGCCTAGAGACTGACTCTGAGCCATGAGAATTCAGAATCAGGGGAAAATGCCAGTCTGAGGCATCTGCCACACTCCTAGCACACCCCCAAAAGCGCCCAGCTACATTTCACATCCACTGTCCTAACAGGGGTCGAAATAGGGAAGAGCAGTGCAACACAGAAAACAGAGCCTGCTGGGTGCCAAAAGGCTGGGGAATTCCAGTCCTAGCCCTGCTACCAATCAGTCTGGTCACTTCTCTCTGGTCCTGGTGTGGCCAACAGTTACGCGAGAGGGTGAGGCATAAAAACACAGATGTCAGGCAAGCTCCAGCATCCAAAATACATAGAAATTAAAAAGCATTAAGGTGATATCAAGGAATATATGCCATCAACCAGAAAAGTAACTGAAGTATTCCTTTTCCCATTCATAAGAAATCAAATGTGGAAGCAGAAAATTGAGCAATCAGCCTACCAAGTTGACTGGGGCAACAGAATACACTCACGGATTCTGTTCAAAACAGCGGGGGTGACAGACCAAAAGGAGAATGGCAGAGTGTCCCTCTCTCCTCTGTCCACCCATGCCACCAGCACGTGAGTGCGTCCACACGCAGCGCCCAGTCTCCTGTTCCACTGACGCCAGCGTCCACTCACCGCAAGCCTACTAAGTGCCACATCTGCTCTGATGCTCCCTCATCTCATCACCATAGACATCCCTGCTGGAGGTGAGTATGTGACAGACGAAAATCACAGAGGCCTAGGGAGGTTGAGACCCGCATTCCCACTGCGGTGAGGGTGTGCTTGAGAGGGACCCCACGGCTGGGCTCTCCATGCTGCTCTCCTCAGTAATCACTCCCAGACCAGAGCAGCAAGGGGGAATTTTCTTCCTCTCACTATTTTCAGCCCCTTGGCTGACCCAGCATTCCCCAGAAAGCTATCGAGTTCTGGAAGCTCTGAGGCCACAAAGCCATAAACGCAGGGGACACACAGCCCATCTGTCTCTAACGGGTCTTTTACTTGTCATGCTGGTCATTTCTAAGAGCAGATGGGTTAAGAAACACTTGGCAAGTTACCACGAAATGACCCCTCCACTCCTCCCTGGGGGAAGGCTGATTAGCGAGCAGTCAGGCCGGCTTTCTTCCCCCACTCCCTGCATTCCTGTCCCTAAGGAGCCACAGACAATCCCACCAAATATAGGCAGGAGACAGCCACCACCTTCCTACAGCTGGAGGGGGGAAGGGTCCTCTCGGGCCTTTCTAACTGCATGAAAACCAAACTGTGAGCCGTACTGACCCGGGCCTCACCCATGTTGCAGGCATGTACAACACAGGCACCCAGTGGTATCATCAGGCAGAACGATGAATGTGCTTTCCATCATTTTCATACAATGATTCCAGAACCGCTATTCACACAGCTCCACTTCTCACACATACGACGTGCTTCACGGATTACACAGCATTTTCACCATGCCCCTCATCCGCTCCTCCCAGCAGCCTTGTGTGATCCCTTCAGTATGCTTCCTCATCTCCATTTCTTAAGAAATGGAGTTTCTGAGGTTACGAAACCAAAACTTTCCCAAGAACATCCAGCTAGTGTTAGAACCAGGATATGAGGGCTTCTGATTCTACAACCAGTATTTGTGCCACTATTCCACATGGGCCCCTCCAGGGATTTCTGCCTGATCTTAAAATGCAGACAGCAAATCCGTCTCTCTAGAGTCCTGGGGTTCCCTATAGACAAGAACTAAAACTTCTAACAGAAAGTTTATACTTATTTGGAAGGCTACCTGGGATATTTCTTTTAAGTTAGTTTGTTCATGTTTTGGAAAGATTGTTCCAATGACAATGCGGGGCATGAATTGTAGAAAGGATTCCATGATGAGGCAGAGTAACAGTTTGGTGGCTCTTACAATAGTTCAAATGAGGCATGAGGCGCAACCAGAAAGGACAGAGGGAAAATGCATTGGAAAGAAATGCAAAATGAAGTCCACTCAGACCCAGGATGGAAAAAAGGGGATTAAGCATGATAGTGGTTTCTAGTTTGAAAGACTGATGAACAACGATGTCATTAACTACTGCAGAGTGGTATCTGGGGCCTGGGTGCACCAGTTTGTTTAACCATTCACCTGCTGAACAGTCTCCGGGCTGTTTCCAGGTTCTAGCCTTTATAAATAATGCTGCTATGAACAGATACATAAGGGCTTTTGTGTGAACATAAGTCTTCATTTCTCTGGGATAACTGCCCATGAATGTGAGTGCTACATCCTATGGCAATTGCACATTTAGTTTTTTCAGAAACTGTCAGCTCTTTTCCAGAATGGCTGTACCATCTTCCATTCCCACCAGCCAAGTGTGAGTGATCCCATTTCCTTGCATCCTCACCAGCACTGGTCTTGTTACTACTTTTTATTTTAGGCATTCTGATAGGTGTATAGTGATGTGGCTTTAGTGTGCATTTTTCTGATGGCTCATGATGTTGAACATCTTTTCCTGTGCTTATATGTTATCTGAAATGTCTCTTCAGGTCTTTTATTCATTTTCAAAGTAGATGATTTGGTTTCACTGTTGAATTTTGATAGTTCTTTATGTATTATAGATATGAGTCCTTTATCAGACATGTGGTTTGCAAATAGTTTATCCCAGTCTCTAACTCCTCTTTTCATCTTTATTTTGCACTGTACATTTTAGTCCATGATCCATTCTGAGTTAATTTTTGTACGAGGTATGAGGTTTAGATCAGAGTTCAGGTTTTTTTCCTATGAATAATCAGGTAGCCAGTAACTTTTTTTAAGAGACAAGGTCTCACTCTGTCACCCAGGCTGGAATGCAATGACAAGAACAGAGCTCACTGCAGCTTTGACTCCTGGGCTCAAGTTATCCTCCTGCCTCAGCCTCCTGGAGTAGCTGGGACCACAGGCAGGTGCTACCAAGACCAGTAAATTTTTTTAGTTCTTGTAGAGACAGGGTCTTGAGCCATGTTACCCAGGCTGGTGTGGAACTCCTAGGCTAAAGTCATCATCCCACTTATATGGGGCCAGGCAGTGGCACATGACTGTAATCACAACACTTTGGGAGGATGAAGCAGGAGAATCACTTAAACCCAGGTATTCCAGATCAGCCTGAGCAACAGAGGGAGGCCCTGTCTCTGCAAAAAATTTTAAACATTAGCTGGGCATGGTGTTGTACACCTGTGGTCCCAGCTACTTGGGAGGCTGAGGTGGGAGGATCTCTCGAGCCTATGAGGCTGAGGCTGTAGTGAGCCATGATTGCACCACTACATTCCAGCCTGGGAGAAAGTGAGACGCTGTCTCCAAAAAACAAACAAACAAACAAACAAACAAACAAAAAATGCTAGAGCATCACCCATATGAGACAGGTATTGTCTTTTTGAAAATTTAATTACAGTTATATAATAGACATGTAAAATGTCCACTTTGAAAGCTTGAAAAATATATAACTCTAAGTATTCTTACCTTAAAATTCTGATTCCTACCTAAGATATCGCATACTGTTTACATAAGTATCACAATGCCTGGACAACAACTAAAAATGTGTACGAGGGAGAAAAATGAGCATGTATGCCTATTAATTAAGGTATATTTCCCCCTCATTACACAAAAAGTCATCACGGCAAACCCCTGTGACTGTATCTAAAGCAAGCCTACAGTTTTACTTCTCTGTATACTAAAATGCAAGGCTAAAATTCAAATACTAAACATTTCCTGAAGCCAAGGGTAGTTTACTTAAAATAAATGTCCAGGGTCTATATCAAAAATATGAAAAAGCTAGCTACTTAGCCATTGCAATCTAAGTTCAGCTTTTTCTTTTTAAATTGACACATAATTGTGCACTCTACATATGTATGGAGTACACATAGTGATGTTATAATACATGTAATGTATGTGATCAGCGTAATTAGCATATCCACCATCTCAAACATTTATCATTTCTTTGTGTTGGTAACGTTCAATACCCTTCCTCCAATTATCTGGAAATATATATATATATATATATATATATATATATATTTTTTTTTTTTTTTTTTTTTTTTTGAGACAAAGTCTTGCTCTGTTGCCCAGGCTGGAGTGCAGTGGTGTGATCTCAGCTTACTGCAACATCTGCTTCCCAGGTTCAAGCTATTCTCCTGCCTCCGCCTCCCTGGTAGCTGGGGTTACAGGCACCCACCACTATGCCCGGCTAATTTTTGTATTTTTAGTAGAGATGGGGTTTCCCCACATTGGCCAGGCTGCTCTCAAACTCCTGACTTCAGGTGATCCACCCACCTCAGCCTCCCAAAGTGCTAGGATTACATGCATGAGCCATGGTGCCCAGCCTGAAACTATATATACTTGTTAACTATAGTCGTCCTATGTTATAAAACACTAGAACTTACTCCTATCCAGCTATAATTTTGCATCCTTTAACAAATTTCTCCCTATCTCCCTCTTCCCCCACCCTTCCAACACTCTAGGATCCTCTGTCTACTTTCAACTTCCATGAGATCTACTCCTTTTGCCTTCCACATAAGAGAACATATGCTGTGTAACTTTCTGTCCCTGGCTTATTTCACATAATATCTTCCAGTTCTATCCACATTGTTGAGAATAACAGGACTTCATCCTGTGTTATGGCTGAATAGTACTCCACTGTGTATAAAGACCACATTTTCTCTATCCATCATCTGCTGTTGGACACCGAGGCTGATTCCATACCTTGGCTATGGTGAACAGTGCTGCAGGAAACACAGAGGCGTGGATGCCCCTCCAACACTGATTTCCTTTTCTTTGGGTATCTACACTGTAGTAGGACTGCTGGATCACACTGTAATTTCATTTACAGTTTTCTGAGGGACTTCCATACTGTTTACCATAGTGGGTGCCCTAGCTTACTCTTACTCTTTTTCATTTTTCTCTTTGAGACAGAGTCTCACTGTTGTCCAAGCTGGAGTACAGTGGTGCAATCTCGGCTTGCTCACTGTAGCATCCGCCTCCCGGGTTCCAGTGGTTCTCATGCCTCGGCCTCCTGAGTATCGGGGATTACGGGCGCCTGCTACTGCACCTGGCAAATTTTTGTATTTTTTAGTAGAGATGCGGTTTCACCACGTTGGCCAGGCTGGTCTTGAACTCCTGGCCTCAAGTGATCCGCCCACCTCAGTCGCCCAACAGTGCTGGGATTACAGGTGTGATCCACCATGCCCAGGTAATTTTTGTGTTTTTAGTAGAGACGGGGTTTCACCATGTTGGCCAAGCTGGTTTCAAACTCCTGACATCAGGTGATCTGCCCGTCTCGGCCTCCCAAAGTGCTGGGATGTCCGCGTGCACCCCGTGCCCAGCCAGCTGCTCTAGTTTACACCCCCCTACACCCTGTAAGAGCTCCCTTGTCTCCATATCCTTGTCAGCACTTGTTATTTTTTGTCTTTTTGATAATACCCATCCTAATCGGTGAGATGATACCTCACTGCGGTTTTGATTTGCATTTCTCTGATTATAAGTGATACTGAACATTTTTTTCACATATTTTTTGGCCATTTGTATGTCTTCTTTCAAGAAATGTCTGTTCGGTTGGGTGTGGTGACACAAACCTGTAAGCCCAGCACTCAGAACGCTAAGGCAGGAGGACAGCTTGAGCCTAGACCAGCCTAGGCAGCATAGCAAAACCCTAGCTCAAAAAGAAAAAAAAAAAAGAAATATCTGTGTCTGTTCAGCTTTTTGACCTCCAAAAATTAAGAGCCCATTTTGGAATCGGACGACCTGCCTGATTTAGAGACAATCTGTGGGCCGGGCGCGGTGGCTCAAGCCTGTAATCCCAGCATTTTGAGAGGCCGAGACGGGCGGATCACGAGGTCAGCAGATCGAGACCATCCTGGCTAACCCGGTGAAACCCCGTCTCTACTAAAAAATACAAAAAAACTAGCCGGGCAAGGTGGCGGGCGCCTGTAGTCCCAGCTACTCGGGAGGCTGAGGCAGGAGAATGGCGTAAACCCGGGAGGTGGAGCTTGCAGTGAGCTGAGATCCGGCCTGGGCGACAGAGCGAGACTCCGTCTCAAAAAAAACAAAACAAAACAAAACAGAGACAATCTGTGTTTGGTTCTACTCTGCTACTTCCTATGTGACTTTGGGAAGTTCCCTTAGCCACTTTGAGCTCAACTTCCTCAACATTAACCAGGAATAAGTACCACCTGCCTCTGCTGGTTAATGCTGAGGACTGAAAGGAGAACCTCAACGCCACTTGACCATGCTGCCTGGCGGAAGCCCTTCAATGCGAGACTGGTAGGATCATCTGAAGCTAAGTACAACTTTCCTTTCCACTGTCCTAGGCTCACTCTGCATGCGATTAGAAAGGAATAGCGAATAAAGGAAACCAAAATAATTGCTTAATTTTTAATAAGAAATTTTTACAAAGTGGGGGTGGTGGCAAAATAGGAGGGAGAGGAGGGGAAGGAAAAGCAGCCAGTCACAAGTTCTAGTCCAGGGCTCATCCCCGGCCTCCTCACTCAGGCAATCACCAGTCCCCACCTCCTGGGGAGGAGTACTTTCTCCGCTGGCTTCACCTATAGGGAAGGCACTGACACAGGTGTTCAGAAACCAGGAGCACCTTGAAATGGGCAATATGCTTTGGGTAGGAGACCTACAATTTCCCCAAAGAAACCACGGCACAAAAGTGACCCACATAGGAGGGACCAATGGCTGTAAATACTTGGTGGCAAAAACTGATGTCATACCTTCTGTACAGGAGACAAACACCCAAATAAAATTTGCCAAAATAGCAGAGAAAAAAATACAGCAGACATCCAGTGCCATTCTGTTACAGAAATATTTATATTCCAAAGCCAGGGACCTCTCTGGAACACTGTCTTTATTTCTACGTTTCATGGAAGATGTTTGAGTGCACTCACGTGTGTCTCAACAAACCTCCAGTCCCTGCTCTAAACCCTGTGACTCCTCAGCAAAACCCAAAAACAAGTATCAGTTTTCCTTCCAAATGGGAAATTTCCTGACACAGTGAAACCAGCATCAAATCCAGTTATTATGAGATAGCTGATTACAGGCGAAGCCCTCTAGTCCCAGGATGACTCCTCTCCTGCAGGAGCGGGAAGGATGGGCATAGCACTGGCCTTCCAGACCACATCTCCAGGCAGTTTGAAACCATGGCTGTTCAGGTGAGCCATGATAAAAATCAAACCAAGTATCTCTGAAAAGTGTACATGTCAAGAACCAGACCTCGGACCAGACTCAGCAGAAATGGATGTTGCAAGGTTTGTTCAGAGACCTCCTCTCCATACCCCCTCTCCCCGGGACCTCCCTCCTTGCACTAGCGGTCCAGGGCCAACGGACCGCTCCCTTACCTCTAGCCCAGTGCATTTTCAGGACCAGCTCCCAGACTGTACCAGACCCTGAAATGTATTCGCTGAATGCACTATTTCTTGAAATGATCATAAATCACCTGACTATAACAACAATTGTTTTAAAAGTGTTCTCTCTCTCTCAAGAATCGTGCCATGAGTTTGAGCAAGCAGCTTTGCTTCTCTCTACTGCAATTCTATCATTTGCAAAATGTTAACAATTACTGTGTTCACCCATAGCATTGTTGTAAAAAGCCTTAAGACCCACTTCATGTAGCCTGCCTGGAGCACAGACCCTGTCACATGGTAAATGCCCACTGAAGGTGAGTTATCTGTAGCTATTATTACCTGCCACTCCAGCGAACAAAAGGAGTCGATCAGGTCTCATCGTATCACCCTGAAAGGATGTCCATGTAGACTGCGGAGTGGGAGCAGGGGAACTCAATGTCTATCAGGTACTATTTTGTTTTTTACTATGTGTACATGTATATTTGTAGGTACACTGGAAAAGATCTGGAAGGAAATACACCCAGTGTTAATAGTGACTACCCCAAAGACACATTCATCCAAACACACAGGAGAAAAACACTCACTATCTTTCTGTCTTCCAAATCATTTGAACTATTTTCAATAAGCATCTATGGCTTTTGTAAAGTTTTTGAAAGGAATTTATTGCATTTTTTTTCTGGAGAAACAAGCAGGAGCACGAAAAAGGTGGAAACAGAAGGTAAAATGGAATGGGACTCAATTCCCAGGCTCAGCAGGCTCACAAACCACGCACCTCTCACTACAACTCAACACCAGCTCTCTCTTCTGTTGGTCCAATGACCCAAGACTTAGAGATAAAATGTTTATTGTGATCACATCAATCACACCAAGGAGCTTGGAACCACCCTTTCAAACTCCTCTGGTTCTGTGTACCTGCCCAGGGCTGTTAGCTTTCCTCCTGTGTCTTTGGCTGGCCTATAATCCCCTAGTGGTGGAAATGCATCCTGACACTTAGCCATCATCCCCACAACACTCAGCACCGCATAGAGACCAGGGCAGTGATGCCCACTCGGACTGTGATTCTACTTATAAAGCAAAGGACCAGGGGCCAGATGCGACTTGTCTTTGGTAACTCACCAGCTGTTGCTTGAACCAGAACAAAGCCAGGTCTCCTGATGTCCAGAAAAGAGCTAGTGCCTGTCCCGCTAGAAACATGGTGAAAATGTTTTGCTTGCTGTGAAAAGACGCACTACTGGAGAAGATGGGTGCAACTTCTCATGGAGCCACTCAGCCCAGATCACCAGGAAACAGGGCTGCCGGATAAGACACTAAGCCCAGATCACCAGGAAACAGGACTGCCGGATGAGACACTAAGCCCAGATCACCAGGAAACAGGACAGCCGGATGAGACACTTGGCCCAGATCACCAGGAAACAGGACTGCCGGATGAGACACTAAGCCCGTCCACTGGAAAGGAAATCTGGCTGGGCAGTAGAGGGAAATTCACACAGGTTACCCCGGCCCAACGGCAGCAACAACGTGAACAAAACAAAAAATACCTGACTGGAAAGCCGTAGCCTGGCTAGCAAATTCAAAACAGAGCCACAATCCTAGCAGCACATATCAGTGCAACACAGAGCTTCAGTCAGTGTGCGCACACTTTAAGTAGAAAGGTAAAATGTCCATGTTTTTGGAACAAAGGACTATTTTTATGTGTGTGCGTGTGATGTCAGAAGAAACTGTTGGCAAGGAAATAGAAATAGGCGCCCTTACACATTGACAGTGAGATAACAGTATGGCCCTAACAGAAGGGAATTGAGCAACACCCATCAACATTTAAAATGTGCAGAACCCTGGATCCCACAATTCCATTCCTAGCAATGCATCCTATGAATATATTGATGCAAATATGCAAGAATTATGTACAACTCAGCATTGATTAATCCAAACGGTTGGGAATAACCTAAATATTTACCAGTGGGGAACTGGTGGAGAACACTGTTTATCTTATGCCAACACCTGTGTTTTAAAAAGAAGATACATAGGCTGGGTGCAGTCGCTCACACATGTAATCCCAGCACCTTGAGAGGCTGAGGCAGGTGGATCAAGAGGCCAAGATATCCAGACCATCCTGGCCAACACGGTGAAACCCTGTCTCTACTAAAAATACAAAAATAATCTGGGCATGGTGGCGCGTGCCCGTATCCCAGCTACTCAGGAGGTTGAGGCAGGAGAATCGCTTGAACCCAGGAGGTGGAGGTTGCAGTGAGCTGAGATCACGCCAGCCTGGTGACAGAGCAAGACTCCATCTTGGAAAAACAAACAAGCAAACAAACAAAACTGGCAACAGTGGTCACAGAGCAGTGATGGGAGTAGGACTGCCTTTCACTCTCCAGGACCTTTTGAATGTCGCTCATATTACATACTCAAAATATATGACTACAGTAAATATTTTCAGAGTAACTATGAAAAACTGGGGAAATAATATCTAACACACAGGACTGCTGCATAAAGGATGAAAAACATTAATCACTATCAGAGTTCAAAGGAAGAAAGATTAATTCTAGCTTGGATGTCAGAGCGGGGATCATGTAAAGGAAGTGAGTATTTCAAGTCTTGAAGGATGGAGAAGATTTAAAGAGGCAGAAGTGTGGAGATGATGTCCCAGATGGAGATAAGAACATAGGCGAAGACGATGTCCCAGGTGGAGATAAGAACACAGGCAAAGACGATGTCCCAGACGGAAATAAGAACACAGGTAAAGACGATGTCCCAGACGGAAATAAGAACACAGGTAAAGACGATGTCCCAGACGGAAATAAGAACACAGGTAAAGACGATGTCCCAGACGGAAATAAGAACACAGGTGAAGACGATGTCCCAGATGGAGATAAGAACATAGGCAAAGAAGATGAAGAGATGAGAAGGTATAAATTCTAAATGCAGCTCTCAGGCTGGGCTTCAGAACAGGGCTTAGGCAACAAGTTAGAATGCAAGGCTGATGGCGGGAACGGAAACACTGAAACCCAACTTGCATATCACGCCCAGATCATGAGCCTTGAATGCCAAGCCAGGGAACCCATCCTTGATCTTAACAACAAAAAATCACTGGGGTGGGTGTGGAGGCTCATGCCTGTAATCCAGTGCTTTGAGAGGCTGAGGTGAGAAGACTGCTTGAGGACAGGAGTTTGAAACCACTCTCGACAACACAGCAAGACTCTGTCCTTAACAAAAAATTTAAACATTAGCTAGGCAGGATAGCACACCTGTAATCCCAGCTACTCAGGAGGCTGAGGCGGGAGGATCACTTGAGCCCAGGAATTTAGGGTTACCGTGAGCTGTGATTCTGTTGCTGCATTCCAGCCTGAGCAACAGAGCAAGGGCATGTCTCAAAAATAAAATGAAATAAAATCACTAAAAGTTTGTATAGACATAAAGTATAAAATCATACCATATATGATTTAATCCAGATATATAATATAAATTAGAGGGGGAAAAGAGAAATTAGGAAGCTATTATAAGAAGACAAGACTCAACTAAGACATGAGCAAAGGCCCTTGGCTCACAGCGCTATCTTTATATAAAGGAATAAACTACCACATTTATTTTCATGGCATCACCAACTTAGATACAGGCTACAGTATTCTGGAACCATCTCTGTATCAGTCAAATCAGATGGCCATAATACTATAGGCAAATACCATAAAAAACACCATAAAAATACTATAGGCAAATACCATAAAAAAATGTAAAAACTGTGTGGTTTAAACATTAGTTTATTTCTCCCAGCTCTGGAGGCTGGAAGTTCAAGATCAAGGTGTCGGCCAACTCAGTTCTGGGAAAGGGACCTCTTCCTGGCTTGCAGATAGCCACCTTTCTTCTTGTTTCCTCACACCAGGGCAGTGGGGGCTCTCTGCTTTCTCTTTTTTTTTTTGAGACAGAGTCTCACTCTGTCACCAGGCTGGAGTGCAGTGACACAATCTCAGCTCACTGCAACTTCCGACACCCTGGTTCAAGCAACTCTCCTGACTCAGCCTCCCGAGTAGCTGGGATTACAGGCACGTGCCACCACACCCAACTAATTTTTGTATTTTTAGTAGAAACGGTTTCAGGATGGTCTCAATCTCCTGATGTCGTGATCTGCCCACCTCGGCCTCCCAAAGTGCTGAGATTACAGGTGTGAGCCACCACACCCGGCCTGGTTTCTCTACTTCTAAGGGCACTAATCCTGTCAGACCAGGGCCCACGCTCATGACCTCATCTAACCCTAATCACCTCTCAAAGGTCCTATCCCTTAATACCATCACACTGGCAGTTAGGGCTCCAGTACAAGAATCTGGAGGGGACATAAACATTCGGTTTATAACAATGTCTTTTCAATCCTGTTGAAAAAAACAACCAAATGAGTAGGCGACAAAGTACCTTATATGTAAACAAGTCAGAACTTTTCATATTTCTGCGAACACATTAAGGTCAATTTAAAATGTCTGATAACAAGAGTCAGAAGCAGAGATAAATGAAAGTTAGTTACTCTGCATTTTAGGGCCACCTTGAGTTGTCTTCCAATGACATTGTGGCACAAAGAACACTGCTTTCTATTCTTGGTTTTGCCACCAAAGAAGCTGGAACATTTCCCTGTATTTCCGTTTATCTTGAAAATCACTGGGCTGACCTAGCAGACCTCCAAGGTCCCTTCCATTCACAAATTCCACAAATAGCTTCCTACCAACAGAGGCTACACAAATAAACTACACTGACCAAGGGGAAAGCTAACACTAGCAAACAATGAGATGCACACAAGACAAGACGTATAGAGAAGTGGATCAACCACAAACTGGTGGACGATGAGCCGGCGGGGGATAAAAACACATTCCCTAACGATGGACAGACAGGCAATGGCGCTGAGGTAGTATTGTTGAAGATTTCCTATTTTACAACTTCAAGATAAATGGCCCAATTGTTTATATTCATTCTGATTAAATGTGAACGTGAAAACTTCCTCCAGGGGACACAGACATCTAAAAAGTTCCCAATGTATCCAATTTGTCATTTGATATTTTTACTGACAAGAAAAATGAGGGACTGAATATACAAACAGAACATGCCTGATCATATGTATAAAGACAGAACTCAGACCACAACCTGTAGCTGCCCACCCAGGAAACCAATCCCCTATCTACAGTAAACAGCCAGGAGGCCAGCCAGGCTAGCACATCAGACAGGAAGCCGAACTGCTCTCTCTCCACAACCCAGAAACTAAACCATGATTCTGACCCACGTGGCCAGGACTTGACTCAAAACTGACATCCACCCTAATTTTGGCCCCTATTTCCATTTAGGATAATTCAAAGAAAGCCAAATACGCCCCTAACGAATCACATAGGACACCCCACTTCTGCACAGCCGCCTCCAGCCCCCACAACAGCCTCCACTGAGAGCCGTTCTTTTCCATCCTGAAGCTTCCCCACTCCTCATCTGCCACTCACTTGCATGTCAGTCTCTGTCACACGCAAGTGATGGTGCCGACTCCCTTGCCACAGCAGCTCTGAGAAAGTCATCTCTGCCTGTCTCATGTGGGCGGCCTTCCTTTATTTTCCCCAAATAATCAGTCTTAAATGAGGGGCTTCTCTCTATATGGCCCAGCTACACAATTCAGAAGCCCAGCATGGCAATTCCAAGCCTGGAAAGACCATACACCCCTCAGGTCTTCTTTCCACAAAACACAGCTTCCTTGAGTTCTTCAGTCACTCCCCACCAACCAGGGAAGGAACCACGTGTTATGGAAAGATCAAGGGTCTTGAAGTCAAACTTCTGAGTTCATCAAGTACTTCATCTTTCCACTTAACAAATTACATGGCCTTGGCCAGGCGTGGTGGCTCACACCTGTAATCCCAGCACTTTGGGAGGCCGAGTTGGGCGGATCACCCAAGGTTGAGAGTTCAAGACCAGCCTAACCAACATGGAAAAATCCCGTCCCTACTAAAAATATGAAATCAGCCTGGTGTGGTGGCTCATGCCTGTCATCCCAGCAACTCGGGAGGCTGAGGCAGGAGAATCACTGGAACTTGGGAAGCAGAGGTTGTGGTGAGCCAAGATCATGCCATTGCATTCCAGCCTAGACAAGAAGAGCAAAACTCTGTCTAAAAAAAAAAAAAAAAAAAAAAAAATGACGTGAACTTTAACAATTTTCTTAACTTCTCTAAGCCTCTATCTTCATCTTCAATAAAATAATTTTACCTCTAAGATTGCATTAAATGGAATCCCACATGTAAAACAGCTGACAAATATTAGGGGCCCAACAGCTGTGCGCTCCTACTGCCGCCCCACTTTACCCCAAGGGAGAAGCGCAAGATGTCCAGAAAAAGCCTGTTGATCCCTACACCTCAGCATCCTGTGTTCACACAAGGCGCAGTGGCATCCAGACTTACCTGGGTCACCCAAAGACAAGCCATGTTTTGATTTGTCAACTTAGGTACACATGGCTTCTAACGTTCACCATACATGATCCATAATTTAGAAGAGATTTTCCTACACTACCCCGCGGTTCTATTTTAGCAGACTTAGATGTGCCATAATAGCTCACTCTCTTAAGCCCTCTTCAGTATCAAAAACGAAACTTTAATCTGTAACACAGTTATCAGCCGTGAAAGTGGAAAAGGTACCTATGAGTCAAAATGACCCTCTGCCCCCCTCCGCCCCACCCTACAAAAAGCTGTTCAGGAGTATTTGGGCTGCTTATGAGAATGCTGTCTGTATTCCCAGGGACAGACAAATGCCTACCCTGGTTAGAAGCTGCACTGCTCAGCCTCTAGAAAGCTCCCCACACCCTCTACCCAAGGAGAAGAGAAGCAAATGGGGTGGCCAGGCTCCAGGACGTGGACTGTTTAGTGTGGTTTCTGCAGTCCAGGTCACCGCCATGGGTGAAGCTTTTCCTTCCTTCTTTTCCAACCAAGTGGCCAAGGTCCTACGGCTGCTGTAGGGCCTCTTCCCCAGGATGAGACAGCCCAGCCATTCCCCTTCCCTCTTTTTTTTTTTTGAGATGGAGTCTCACTCTGTCACCCAATCTGCACTGCAGTGGTGCAATCTTAGCTCACTGCCACCTCTGCCTCCCGGGTTCAAACAATTCTCCTGCCTCAGCCTCCCTGGTAGCTGGGGTTACAGGCGCCCAGCACCACGCCCAGCTAATTTTTATATTTTTAGTAGAGATGGAGTTTCAACTTGTTGGCCAGGCTGCTCTCGAACTCCCGACCTCAGGTGATCCACCTGCCTCGGCCTCCCAAAGTGCTGGGATTACAGGCATGAGCCACCACATCTGGCCGAGTCAGCCCAGCCATCCTGACTTTTTGTTCTGGCAAAATTACTCTCTTCCACGTCTGCCTTCCAAGTAGCTAAATCAGAGATCTGGCCTTGGGGCAGGCTTGAAGAATCCCTGTGTTTTGGTCCTCAAGAGGTCCTACCATGGTCTGGGACAATTCCAAGACTTGTGTTCTTAAAGAGGAAAGAAACCTCACATACACGGCTCTCGCAGAGCTCAGGCAGAGCTCAGGCAAGCCTTGGGAGGCGGCCCTAAGGTTTGGGTGTGCCATCTATGATAACAGCTAAGAGATCTGAAGCCAGCTGTCTGGGTTCCAACCTCAATTCCAACAGCACTGGCTGTGTGATGTTAGACAACGTCCCCAGCCTCTCTGTGGTTCAGTTTCCTCACTCTAAAAGGGCCACAATAATAGAGCTGCTCTAAAAATTAAGTGAATTGGTGCATATAAGGTATTCAGAACAATGCTTGGCACATGGGGGAGTTCAATAGACACGTAATGAACAGAGTAACTTAGCAATTAGTAAATATACTCATCCAGGCCAGGCGCGGTGGCTCACGCCTGTAATTCCAAAACTTTGGGAGGCTGAGGCGAGAGGATCACTTGAGCCCAGGAGTTTGAGACTAGCATGGGCAACACAGCAATATTCCATCTCTACAAATGTGTTTCTGTAACATATATGTATATATAGACTCATATATTCACAGTGTATTTATAATACACAAAATAGCGGAATACAGACTTAACTATTCACAATGGTTACTTCTAGAGAAGGGGAAATGCAAGTTTCAGCTTTTTATGCTACACATATATTCTTGTATCATCTGAAATATTTAAGCAAATTGTATGTATAAATTTGCCCCCAAACACATAGCAGAACAATGTAGTTTTGACTCAAAAATCTTCAAATCATGATGGAATTGTCCTGTGAAAGTAAAGTTATAGAGATGAAAAGTCTCCCTCCAGCCTAAATGCTCTTTCATATGACCTATATTACACACACCAATGCAGATGCCCCAATCCTTTCTCCACTGTCATAAGAATTTTTCAGTGAACTGTATACCCCTTTACAAACTAGATGATAGTTAGAGTTACCAGGCAAGAACGTGGATCCAGTTCTGCTTTTTCAAAGCCCAATGTTCCTCACATAATAGCAATGCATTCTTCAACCGGTCAACTGCCCCCAACACCTGAGCTCTCTGTTGTACACAACTCAGCGAGGCCTGGGAGAAAGCAGGTGCAAATTTCACTTACTCAGTAACAACACATCCCACCTGATTCCTCTGCTGGGCTAGTTCTCAAGTCATCTTTTTCTAAGCTTTCATTCAGCTCTACCACATGTACCTAGGCTGGGTAAAATACTTTACCAGGCTTTTTTTTTTTGAGATGGAGTTTCACTCTCTAGCCCAGGCTGGAGTGCAGTGACACCATCTCGGCTCACTGTAACCTCCACCTCCCGGGTTCAAACGATTCTCCTGCTTCAGCCTCTCAAGTAGCTGGGACTACAGGCACACCCAGGACTACCACCACACCCAGCTAATTTTTGTATTTTTAGTAAAGATGGGGTTTCATCACATTGGCCAGGCTGGTCTCAAACTCCTGACCTCATGATCCGCCCGCCTTGGCCTCCCAAAGTGCTGGGAATACAGGCGTAAATCACCGCACCTGGCCTACTTTACCAATTTTATTCCTGAATTAAACCTGTTATTACTATCAATAATGTCAATCAGTGCCATTTCATTCACCGTATGACACACACAAAGCACTCCATACTCGCTCCACCTATCTGCTTTTCTGCAATGGCCACAGTGTTCCCCATCTTACATGAGAGGCACAGACAAAGACAATGACTTCTCCAAGGTTTTGTAATTCACAATCAGTGGCAGAACCAACATGACCAACCACGTCTGGCCAAGGCCTGTGTTTCAGCCACACCATCTGGTTGCTGCCCCTAAGGCTCAATGGGCAAGTAACAGATCACTCCGATTGCAGAGGCTTCAGAAATGCCTTCCACCATGGTACAATGGACGGTTCGCTCTCAGAAGGGGAGGCAGGGGTGGGAATCAGCACACAGTTCTGCTAGGTTTCTCATACAGGGCACAGACTATGTATTTTGTGCCTTGCTTTGCAGGTGAAATGTCTCCTGCCCCCTGTACAACAGCTTTCTTTGTCCTCTCCACATAAAAGTACAACTGAGTTCCTCAGGGAAAGACAGTGATCACTGCCCTGTGCCACACCTGACTGATGTCCAAACAAGTGGACACACAGGCTCTTCTCTTATGGCCCAGGCTGCCCCCATCTGCTAAGCATCAAAAACTACACGTAGGATTTGCAGAACATGAATGACATGGAGGTGACTGCTTTATCTCTGTTGAAAACTTACTGCACTCTCTTAAAAAAAGGGAATTCAGGAAAAACTGAACATTTGAGGCTGGCTGGCTGTAATCTTCAGCTGCTGAGAAAGCCTCAGCTGCTCGGTTCCACTGTGGAAATCCAACTCCTCCCTCAAAGTCCAACTCAAGTACACCTCCTCTGCGGAGGCAGTACTTGACTGCCCCTTCCTCCCTTTCACAAGCATGTGTTCCCTCTGCAGTCCCAGAGCATTCTATCACCACCTCTGGAGCCACGCTGTCCCAGCCTACAGCCAGCTCAGTGCACAGCTGCCTCTCCCTTTGTGTACCTGCAGGCCCCACCTGGGCTGCAAGGCTGCCTTCTTCTCCACACAGGCGGCACTCAGGAACTACTGAATGAGGGAGGGAGTGGATGAGCAAGATCAGCCAAGGGCTACAGGGAGTGACCTGCAGCTCCCAGCAGGAACAGCCCCTGCCCTGCCAATCCGGAGGTGCTGGCTCTGTTCTCAGCAGGGCCGCTAAAAGCTCCCTTATAACAGCTCTAGGCCACAATGGTCAACTTGGTGTCAGGCCCTAGAGACACCGAAACTCCTAACAAATAAAGAGGCCACGTATGCAGCATGCTCGTTAAAAGCACAGGCTTCGGGCCGGGCGCGGTGGCTCAAGCCTGTAATCCCAGCACTTTGGGAGGCCGAGACGGGGGGATCACGAGGTCAGGAGATCGAGATCATCCTGGCTAACACGGTGAAACCCCGTCTCTACTAAAAAATACAAAAATCTAGCCGGGCGAGGTGGCGGATGCCTGTAGTCCCAGCTACTTGGGAGGCTGAGGCAGGAGAATGGTGTAAACCCGGGAGGTGGAGCTTGCAGTGAGCTGAGATCCGGCCACTGCACTCCAGCCTGGGCGACAGAGCGAGACTCTGTCTCAAAAAAAAAAAAAAAAAAAAGCACAGGCTTCGGAGTCAGAGCTTGAATTCCGCTTATTATGTGACCTTGAGCAAGTTACTCAATGCATCAGTCTCATTTTGTCACCGGCAAAATGAGGACATTATCTGCCACACAGTGTTGCTGAAAAAGTAAGAGAGGTGACAGACGCAAAGTGCTTGGCACTTACTTACTCTTATTGGTTTATTACAAAGAAGAGAACACGGGAACAGCCAAATGCAAGAGAGGCACAGGGCACACCACGGGGCAGAGAGGTCGGGGCTCCCATGCCGTCCCTGGAAGTGCCACCTCCCCAGCACCAAATGAGTTCACCAAACCAGAAGCTCCCCAAACCCAGTATTTAGAGGGTTTTATGGAGTTTTAATAACATCAACATGATTAAGTCACTGGCTACCCATGACTAGCTCAATCTCCAGCCTGTCTCGTCTCCCCTCCCGGAGGTAGGTGTGGGGCTGACATGTCCAACTCTATAATCATGACTCATCTTTCTGGCAACCAGCCCTGATCCTGAACCTGTCTAGGGGCCGAAGCCCCCTGTCATCTCATTATCATACAAAAGACACTCCTATCACCCCAGAGATTCCCAAAGTCTTAGAAGCTCTTGTGTCAGGGATTGAAACCTAAGACCAAATATTATAACCAATGATGTTCCTATCACTCAGGAAATTACAAGGGTTTTAGAAGCTGTGGGCCAAAAACCAGGAAGAATACTAAATATATACACTATTATACTATGTATCGCACTATCAAAATAATTTTTTTGAGACAGAATCTACCTCTGTTGCCCAGGTTGGAGTGCAGTGGTGCAATCTCAGCTTATGGTGCGATCTCAGCTCACTGCAACCTCCACCTCTCAGGTTCAAGCAATTCTTGTGCCTCATCCTCCTGAGTAGCTGGAACTACAGGTGTGCAACACTACAACTGACTAATTTTTGTATTTTTTAGTAGAGACGGGGTTTCACTGTGTTGGCCAGGCTGGCCTTCAACTCCTGGCCTCAAGTGATCTGCCCACCTCGGCCTCCCAAAAATCTGGGATAAGTCACGAGCCACCGTGCCTGGCCTCACTATCACAATAATTATACTGAGAGGATGGGGGAGAAAAACGTGGGCAACAGGAGGAGCGGGGAAGGTAAGCAGCCTGAATCCTTGTCTTCCATAGTAGGACACCTCCCTGTCTTTCACACAATCTAGAAGAACGAGCTAAAACATAAACACAGTAACCTCCAAGGAGCAGGGATCAGAGTGGAGAAAGGTAAGGTGGGGGATTGCTGGGTTTTGTCCTAAGCCTTGTTAATTTCTGACTCTTAGAGCTGTAGGCCTGTACAACTTTGCTAAAAGTGAGTATTTACCTGTAATCCCAGCACTTTGGGAAGCCAAGGTGGGCGGATCACGAGGTCAGGAGATCGAGACCATCCTGGCTAACACGGTGAAACCCCGTCTCTATTAAAAATACAAAATACTAGCCAGGCGTGGTGGCAGGCGCCTGTAGTCCCAGCTACTCAGGAGGTTGAGGCAGGAGAATGGTGTGAACCCAGGAGGCGGAGCTTGCAGTGAGCTGAGACTATGCCACTGCACTCCAGCCTGGGCGACAGAGCGAGACTCCATCTCAAAAAAAAAAAAAAGAGTATTTAGTTTTTAAACAAAATCTGATACTTGACCAACAACAATAGTATATTAAGAGATATGGTTTTTTGTTTTTGTTTTTGTTTGAGAGAGGGTCTTGCTCTGTTGCCCGGGCTGGAGTGCGGTGGTATAATTCTAACTTACTACAGCCTCAAATTATTGGGATCAGGTGATCGACCTCTCGAGCAGCTAGAACCACAGGTGTGCACCACCATGCCCAGCATTCTTTCTCTTTTTTTTTTTTTTGGTAGAGGTGGAGGTCTCGCTATGTTGCTGGTCTTAAATTGCTGACCTCAGTGGATCCTACTGCCTCAGCCTCCCTAAGTTCTGGGATTACAGGTGTGAGCCACTACACTAGGCCAAAGTGGTGTATTCTAAAATTTTTTGGAATCCAACCACTTTGAAAAAGTATGGAGAACTATAAATCATCTCCCCATAAACACACATGGATGCAGATACACAAAATTGTTGCACAGGATTTTGGGGACTTCACAAAGTCCTGAAAGCCAGGTTAAAAACCTTAGGATTATACATTCTGGTTTCTTTTTTTTTTTTCTTTTTTTCTTTTTTTTTTGAGACAGTCTTGCTTTGTCATTCAGGCTGGAGTGCAGTGGCGTGATCTCCGCTCACTGCAAGGTCTGCCTCCCAGGTTCACGCCATTCTCTTGCCTCAGCCTCCCGAGTACCTGGGACTACAGGTGCCCGCCACCATGCCTGGCTAATTTTTTGTATTTTTAGTAGAGGCAGGGTTTCACCACAGCCAGGATGGTCTCAATCTCCTGACCTCGTGATCCACCCTCCTTGGTCTCCCAAAGTCTGGGATTACAGGCGTGAGCCACCGCGCCCGGCCCTAGATTCTGGTTTATTAAAGGAAATGCATTTCAAGTCAGAGTTTGTAATTTATTGCACAGGAAAATAAAAACTTAGTTAAGAAAATCAACAACACCCACATGATAAAATGAGGTCCTACTTGGTTTTAAACTACTTGGTGACCACCATCAGTTGTTTGCTTGACCACAGGATGCACCTAATTCCTAACTACGAATAAAGGTACAAACATTGTTTATTGGGCTTTTGGCTTCAGCCTTGAAACAATCAGATTCTCTCAAACTCAGGAATGTGAATCGCTGTTGGGTTGATGCAGCTGTTTCCATTCTAGAAATGGACCTGGAATCATGTACTTTTCGCCCATGAAGAGTCCTTTGTGTAAAACTTGAAAAGGGAAGGCCCCAAATTCCCCATATGGTGTTTCTTCCAGTAGAGGAATTACTCTAATGACTTCTTAGCAAAACTTACATGATCAGGGCAGGCTATCAAAATACTCCAGAAAACAAAGTTTAGCTTCATTTCTGATGGACCTGTCTCCACTGCTATCAGTCTCACCAACAACCTCACATCACGTCAGAGGAACGGTTTTTTCATTTAAGAAGGATCTTCATGGCTGGGTGTGGTTGCTCACGCCTGTAATCCCAGCACTTTGGGAGGCCAAGGCGGGCGGATCACGAGGTCAGGAGTTTGTGACCAGCCTGGCCAACATACTGAAACCCCGTCTGTACTAAAAATACAAAAATTAGCCAGGCTTGGTGGTACGTGCCTGTGGTTCCAGCTACTCAGGAGGCTGAGGCAGGAGAACTGCTTGAACCTGGGAGGTGGAAGTTGTGGTGAGCCAAGACTGCACCACTGCACTTCAGCCCGGGCAAGAGAATGAGACTCCGTCTCAAAAAAAAAAAAAAAAAAAAAAAGGATCTTCATGTTCCTGCCAATTTGCAAAACAAACAAACAAACAAAAGATATCTGTTAACCAGAGGCAACAAAAAGCACCTCCCAGGCTGCTGTAGTAAGTGGATCAGTAACTGTGGTGGGAGATTCCAGCCCCCGAGACCTGTGACTATGTCGTGCAGCAAAAGGGCTTTGCCACAGGCCTTAGGAAGAGTATCCTGGGCTATCCAGGGAGGTCCAATCTAATCCCATGAGCCTCTAAGAGCATAGAACTGGCCAGGCGCAGTGGCTCACACCTGTAATCTCCACACTTTGGAAGGCTAAGGCAGGCGGATCACGAGATCAAGAGATGGAGACCATCCTGGCTAAAATGGTGAAACCCATCTCTACTAAAAATACAAAAATTAGTCGGGTGTCGTCGCGGGCAACTGTAGTCCCAGCTACTCAGGAGGCTGAAGCAGGAGAATCACTTGAACTCGGGAGGTAGAGGTTGCAGTGAGCTGAGATCACGCTACTGCACTCCAGCCTGGGCAACAGTGCGAGATTCCATCTCAAAAAAATATTTTAAAATAGGGAATAGAACTTTCTCCGAGTGCAAGAAGAGAAATGCACACAGGGGAACTGGAGAGCCTGACCAGGTCCCTGGCCTACCTAGTCTTGAGCTGATGGGATTACGTGCAAAGACCAGATAGAGGCCTCAGGAGCTGAGGGCAGCTCCCAACAGATGGAGAGCAAGGGAACAGACACCTCAGTCCTGCAACCACAGGGAACTATATTTGGCCAAAAGCACTTGGAAACAATTCTCCAGTGAGGAATGCAGCCCAGCCCACATGGTGATTTTTGCCCAGTCACATCCACGTCAGCCTTCTGCCCCATAGAACTGTGAGATGATACAATTTCAATTGTTTTAAGTCACTAAATTTGTGGAAATGTGGTAAAGCAGCAACAGAAATGAATACAGTGATTCACGTGGAAACCCCTAGAAGAGTGTCTGGCACAGTGTTGACACCTGACAAGCGTTTCCTGATTTCCTTACATCGCAAGGCAGGGCTGGCCACACTCCATCCAAAACAATAAATGATAGACTTGTTCTGACAAAACAGATTCAGTGAATTATAAATGGCCCAGAATACCTACAAATTTTAGGTTTCAGGTAAGTGATTGCCTTTCTTTTCACTTAGAAGCCTCCCAACACTCATCTTACTGATAAACTCTAAGTACCAGGCAGGAGACTAAACACCAGACAAACCCAGCCCCAGATGCCCCAAGGGAGCCCATCCCAGCACTCACTCCGCTGCACTGAAATGATGTCCAGGTCAGTTTATCCCACTAGACCAAGAACTCCAGCTCTCCATGTGAGTCACCAGTGTTGCCTCTGCATCTCTGCTTCTAGGATGGTGCTTCTGCACTTCACAGGAAATCTGTATCAATGTTTGTCAACACTATATATGGCAGTGTCACTTAATATCTGCACAGAAAACATAAATTCTTTGAGGACCAGGGCCGGGTTTATTAGCCTTTGTACTCCTACTGCCACTGTCTGAGACATCAGAGGCACTCGGTAGAAGTTGGTGAAGAGAAAGAAAAGGCAGAGGAGAGACAGGAAAGCAGGACCAACACCGCAGACACAGATTCTGAGGTGGCTGGAGGAGAGGCAGGGCAGAGAAACTTCCTGGATGCTGGAATGGGGTTCACTGTGATACCTGCTGCTGGATTTCAAACGTCAAAGGTGACGCTTTGCTGACCTTGACCTCTGACTGCCCTTTAGCTTTCCCAACCTCAACACAGGGCACTTAGAAACTGAGATGTCAAGAAATTATGCTTCACTGAACCATGGAAATGTTATTTACATGGACGTTCATTACTGCATTTTTTACATGGGAATGTAAATAATTGAAGAGATTGTTAAAGGCTAAATCATGCACATTCAATAACTTTGTAAAATATTAATGATAACTGAAACACAAATTTT
The DNA here is from genome assembly GCF_043159975.1 of Macaca nemestrina. NCBI lineage: Eukaryota > Metazoa > Chordata > Mammalia > Primates > Cercopithecidae > Macaca > Macaca nemestrina. Next base: position 37,315 of record NW_027257552.1, on the reverse strand, counting down.
GATGTTCCCCAAAAATGCTAACATATAAAACAATACTGGCCAATTAAAGATAGAAAACAATCCTAATGAAGCTCCCCAACAGACACATTAAAACTTCTCTGTACATTAAACATTTGGGATTTCAAAGGAAAACCCAGATTCATTCCATTCTTAATACGTCGTTTAAAAAAAAAATCTTAGGTAATACAATATTTCATTTAAAATTTACAAAATTCCATTACATTCATAATTTCGTTTGATCCTCAAAACAATCTCCTGAGTTAGGCAGAACAGGTATTACTAACAACTAACTCCATTTTACAGGTAAGGGAACTGAAGTTCAGAAAGTACTTGGACTTAACAAAAGCTTTAATAGGGCCACATATCGAAACCAAATCCTCTGCTCAAAAGAACTAGAATAAGTTATCTTTTACATATTATTCATACTTATATCCTGTCAATATCCAAAGATGTTTTGAAGTAGGCTGCAATAATAGACACCTATCCAATAAAAACATTAAAATGAAAAACAGGGGGAAAAAAAAACAGCAGGTGACATGGGAGACAGACGAAGGTAGATAGCAAAGACTGAGACTTATAATCTAAGAAAACTTCATCTCTGACCTTCCAGTTCCAGGGAGATAACGCTAAAGGAAACAAGATGGTTTATAGACTCAAACTGACAAAAGAGAGGTTGCATTAGTTCTTAACTCTGAAACACTCCTAGAAGCCACAGCAAATCTCTAGGACAACATACCAATGGCATCAAAGCAAGAGTATACTTCAGTGATAGAGTGAATTAAGTTCCCTGTTTGGGACCCAGGCCAGGGCTAGAGAAAAGAACTCTGAAATGTAGAGCTCAAAAATACATCCTCTGTCGGCCAGGCGCAGTGGCTCACACCTGTAATCCCCAGCACTCTGGAAGGCCGAGGCGGGCAGATCACGAAGTCAGGAGTTGGAGACCATCCTGCCTAGCACAGTGAAATCCTGTTTCTACTAAAAATACAAAAAATTAGCCGGGCATGGTGGCAGGCTGCGGTAGGAGAATGGAGTGAACCCAGGTGGCGGAGCTTACAGTGAGCCGAGATCCTGCCACTGCACTCCAGCCTGGGCAACAGAGCAAAACTCCGTCTCCAAAAAAAAAAAAAAAAAAAAAAAAAAATATATATATATATATATATATATATATATATATATATATACATACACACACACACACACCCTCTGTCTTCTCCATACCCATGTGTCCCCTTCCGTGAGAGACTTCCTTTCATTTAATGCATATAAAAATCAAGCCTACTCTAAATGAAAAATACTTTGACACAGAAGCAGCATTAACTAGTTAAGTTTTATTAAGACATTAATAAAATCTAGAAAACCATAAAGAAAATCTGGTCGTGTTTTGAAGCCCTCTCCTAAGATCAGATTCCCCAAAAGAACAAAGTGCATGGGGCATATAGCAAAGATCTTTTCCTAAACTAAGATAAGAATGCAAATCAAAATAAAGGCAAAATCCTACTGAGTGAAGCAATAATTGTAATTCAGTAGCTCAAGACTTGACCAAATGGCTATTTTTAATCCCTATAATCATCCAAATAACTAGGAATAGCAGAGAAAATTGTGTCTCCTTTCTACAAAGACACATGGTTTTAAGAAACTCAAGCACATCAAATTCCCACCTTACCAAACAGATAAATTGGAAAGGAGCTTAGTATTTTATTTTTAAATTATTTATTTACCTTTTTATCTTTTAGACAAAGGGTTTCACTCCGTCACACAGACAGGAGTGCAGTGGTATGATTACAGCTCACTGCAGCTTCTAATCTTGGGCTCAAGTGATCCTCGCACCTTAGCCTCCTAAAGCGCTGGCATTACAGGTGTAAACCACAGCACCCGGCCTGACTATTTTAAAGAATTAATTACCATATTCCTTAGAATTGTAACTCCTTTATAGGTCATTCAACATGTGATGCAATTTTTTATAAGTGGTTTTTTTTTTTTTTTTTTTGAGATGGAGTCTCACTCTGTCACCCAGGCCGGAGTGCAGTGGTGCAACCTCGGCTCACTGCAAGCTCCACCTCCCGGGTTCAAGTGATTCTCCTGCCTCAGCCTCCCGAGTAGCTGAGACTACAGGTGTGTGCCACCACATTCAGCTAATTTTTTGTATTTTTAGTGGAGACGGGGTTTCACCGTGTTAGCCAGGATGGTCTCCATCTTCTAACCTCGTGATCTGCCTGCCTTGCCCTCCCAAAGTGTTGGGATTACAGGTGTGAGCTACCACACCCGGCCACAAGTGGTAATTTTAAACTATGCTTCAAACCATTACACAAAGCCAAGTACATCTACTCAAGGCACTCTCAAATTTCCATTTACTCCCATTTTACTCACCAAAAAAAAAAAAGTTAAATTGGAACGTATTTCACATGACACTTAAAAGATCAACAAACTGCTCCTGAAAAGGTCTGAGCTCAACAACTCCATTAATGAGAAAAAAAACAAACCAACTGGATATAGGGAAGATGCTACACATAAAACACAATTGTGAAGAATATGCAAGATATTGCCAAAAAGCTGCTTAAGCTTTCATCATAGATACTTGTCCTCAACTCTGAGATAAAGTATATACTCATGTAACTAAACTCGTTTAAAAGGAAACAAAGGGGAAGAAGAAAAAGAACTTCCACTTTAGAATCCGCATTTTCAAAGGCCTCCATTATTTACACCATTGCGGGAAAGAGAATTTTTCTCTGCTATATTTGCTTGAAAGAATTAAAGGTGTAGGGCAAAAATTCTTGGAAATTATGTAGTTTATGATCCTCAAAAGTGAGAAAAATGAAGCCCAGAAGAGAAGGCCTTCCAGGAGAATTCCAGAGCCGGAGGTAGACCCAGTACATTGTTTTTGTTTTTGTTTTGAGAGGAAGTCTCACTCTATGGCCCAGGCTGGAGTGCAGTGGAGCCATTTCACTCACTGCAACCTCCGCCTCCTGGGTTCAAGCTATTCTCCTGCCTCAGCCTCCTGAGGAGCTGCGATTACAGGCGCCCACCACCACGCCCAACTAATTTTTGTATTTTTAGTAGAGACAGGGTTTCACCATGTTGGCCAGGTTGGTCTCGAACTCCTGACCTCAAGTGATCCGCCTGCCTAGACCTCCCAAAGTCCTCGGATTACAGGCGTGAGCCACCGCACCCGGCCGACCTGGTAAGTTTTAATCAAGTACTCTGAACTATGCAACAAACACTAGGAAGTAATAGAAAAAAAATTAATCTAAAAACCCTCTGGAGAGTCAAAGAATTGCAGATTTAAAATAGCATGAATAGTTGGATTCATGGTATTGAAAAAGGACCTCGCATTTACCAGCATGCACAAACTGCCTGCGCACCTCTATCAGAGCATTTTTCAAGCTGTGCTACCGTTAACTTGTACTACCCAAAGCCAATCTGTCCCTGCAGATCATAAGCTCTTAAAGACCAGGACTTCAGGAGAACAAGCAAAACTTCAGAGAGAAGGGAGCCACAGAAACAGAGTTCATAGCAATGGGTCGGCAGGAGCTGATGACTGGAGGTGCGCGGTAGCCTTGGGGTCTGGGACAGCGGAGGGCAGAGAAGGCAAAAGGGCCTGCATGACATGCTACAGGGCTAGGAGCCACAGCTGCGGTCATTAGTTCAGTTTTGTCTCCTATGCCTGTTACTTATACACCATCTTTTGTTCAGAAAGAACTTCAGGTTGAGTATTTGGACTCCTTGAGCCTTCTGCTGTTTGTCTCCGGGACGTTTAACACTCTTAAAAGGGGAAAACTGTCCAGTTCGATTTTCCTTCCTGGGACATTACAGGTTTTTCAAAAGTTTGATGAAAGCATTCACTAAGGAGTGATTCCACTTTCTTTGGTGTCTGAGAAATACACGTCTGAGGGGCAGCATCAGGTCTCCCCACCCACGGACCTCACTCTGGCTCTCCCCCTCATAAATCTGACCTCTAACTGTAACTGCCTTGGCCTCATTCCGTGGGTGTGGATGCTCCTGCTTGAAACGCATTTTCCAGCCCGCCAAATTCTTGGGAGAGTTTCTTCCACTCTCCAAGCGCTGAGAGCTACAAAGTTCAATCTGGCTTTCCAGATTTTTTTTCCTTACCATTACTAACGGAAGAAATCAAGAAGCGCGGGGCAGAAGGGCCCTGCTCCCTCCAATCAGAGCCTAGCCCGGGGCCAGAGCAGGAAGCGCGGCGGTGGGACGCGCGGTGACAGCCCCTCGCCCCCCGGGACCCGCCAGCCAGGGCAGAGGTCAGTGCGGTCTGTGTGGCCGCTGCGCGACAGCTCTGGGCCCGCGCCTCTCGCTTCCTCCCGCCAGGCAAGTGAGAGGATAAACCATGGGGCGGGGGCAGTGCGCCCCCACCAACCGCGCACCCCGCGCACGGACCCCCACTACACGCGCGTCCCAGGCGGGGTCGACCCAGACGAGCCACGGAGCGGCGCGCAGCCCCACTAGCAGGGCGGCCAGGACCCACGCGCGCGGGTCCACGCAGCCACCTATATAGGTGACAAAACACTCAGGAAGCCGTCATGCGGGGCCGGGAAAGAGCCCCCACCCTGAGTCACGGACTCCCTCGTCCGAAGGTTCGCGCAGTCCCCTCGGTGAGTCTGGCGAAGCAGTCTCGCTGCCAGGGAGGGCAGGGAGGGCGGCGGAGTCTCCCACTCGCGGTGACCCGGCCCCGCCCCACGAGTGGGACCTCGCAGGGCCCCCTCTGCCGTACGCGGGGACCAGCCACGCCGCGGGGGACCGGGCAGAAGCCAGCGCCCGGGTCCATGCAGCCCCCTCCGCGACAGACGCGGGGAGCCGAGGAGCAGTAGGGACCGGCCCCCACCCGCAGGGCGACCAGGACCCCCGCGCGGGCCCACCCGGTATCGCAGCAGGCGCGAAGCCCCCGGTGCCACCCGAGCCCGAGACAAAGCCCAGGCGCAAGGACCCCGGATCCCGACCTCGGACCCTGCGGAGCCCAGCTTGGAGCCGCCACGCCCGGGGCAGAGACCCCCGCCCGGTCCGGAGACCCCGTCGCCCGTCCCGCCGTCTCACCTCAAGCCGCCGCCTCGCAGCGCTAGCTCCTCGCCGCGGCGCCTGGGCCGACTGGAGCGCAGCTGAGCAGCCGACAGAGCCGCCGCAGCCTCAACAATGGAGCCCCGGGGCGGGGCCGCCGCCGCCGCTTCAGCCCGTGTTCCCCGCTCAGGATCCGGCTGGGATCAAGGAGCTGCACCTGGCGCGGGGCCCCGGCCGGGAAACACACCGCGCAGGTGCACACCGTCCCGCCCGCCGCCCCGCCCCCAGCGGTGCCGGTCGCCCAGGGCCCGCCCCCCGACCAATGGGGAGCGAGCTGCACGGAGAGGGCGGGGCCTGGGGGGAACAAAGGGAGGTTGGGCGGGGCGGCGCTGGGACTGGGCGTGCGGGGTCCTGGGGGAGGACCGGACGCAAGAGCTGGCCGGATCCTGGCCTCCTAGAAGACCCAGCTCAACGTCCACCTGGAGTCTGCTCTACAGGACGCGCTCATCTCAAGCCCAGAACTCAGGCTTTTAGGGCAGAGAGCGAGAGACAGGCTTGCTTTACAAAAAGGGAAACTGAGGTCCAAGGAATAGGATGGCCTGCTGCCCGAAGTCACGTAGTCCCATTCACTCGTTCACCTTGTCATTCAGCAAACATTTGGAAGCACGTATGGTGGGCGTTAGGAGTGAAGTAGGGCCGGGCGCGGTGGCTCAGCACCTGTAATCCCAGCACTTTGTGGGGCCCAGGCAGGTGGATCACTTGAGGCCGGGAGTTCGAAACCAGCCTGGCCAACAAGATGAAACCCAATCTCTGCTAAAAATACAAAAACTTAGCCGATCGTGGTGGCGCGTACCTGTGGTTCCAGCTACTGGGAAGGCTGAGGCAGGAGAATCGTTTGAACCCGGGAGGTGGAGGTTGTAGTGAACTGAGATGGTGCCACTGCATGCGCTCCTGCCTGGGCGACAGAATGAGACTCTGTCTCCAAAAAAGAAAAAAAAAAAAAAATTAATAGATGGGAAGTAGAAGCGAACTTAGGGCTTCCCTGAAGGAGCTTGGCCAAGGAGTACCTGAAATGTCTCTGCATCTCTTTAAGGTCTGATAAAGGAACCAGGAGCGAGCGCTAATCACTTCCCTTTCCTGCCTCAAAGCTTTCATGTGTTTGCTGTTCCCCGCCTGAAATGCCAAGTTCCAATGGTATTTATTTATTTATAGAAATGGGGTCTCCCTATGTTGCTCAGGCTGGTCTCAAACTCCTGGCCTCAAGCTACCCTCTCGTCTCAGCCTCCCAAAGTGTTGGGATTACAGGCATGAACCACTGTCCCCAGCCCTGATCGTCTTTAAAAACGTCTTTCCTCATCTTATTTGAGCTTCCTGCTTCATGTGCCCCCACACACTTGGTTTCCCTGTACTTCCATAGCTGCTCCTCGGTGGGTCCCGGGGACCCACCCCCTTCTCTGCCCAACTTGTATATGTCTGGGCTCAGGCCAAATGCCCTTCCATTTGCAGTGGGCACTGCCACAGGAAATCTCATGCCCTTCTGGGCTTCACAAACCATCCACATGCTCTGCTGCCTGCCAGAGACATCTATCCCAGTCAGATGCCCAGCCCTGACCTTTCCCAAAGCCCCAGCTGGACACAGGGAAGCATCTCAAATTTTCTGCGGGCCAAAACAGAGTGCTTTATTAGTGTCCTAACCTGCTCATCCACATTCTTCTGATTCTCTGTAAACAGCCCCTCCATCCACCCAGCTGCTCAGGTGAAAATCTCAAATCCTCCTCCAGTCCTTCCTCCCCGAACCTCTCATGCAGCCCTCTGCCTTCCTAGGACGCTGAGCACCCCTCACTCCCAGCGCCAGCTGGGGTGCTGTCTGAGTGGCTGCCACCCACGTGGCATGAAGTGTGACCTTTCGCCCGGTGTGGTGGCTTATGCCCGTAGTCACAGCACTTTGGGAGGCTGAGGCGGGCAGATCGCTTGAGGCCAGGAGACTGGGACCAGCCTGGCCAATACGGTGAAACTAAAATACAACAATTAGCCAGGCATGGTAATGCGTGCCTATCATCCCAGCTACCCTACCCAGGAGGCTGAGGCAGGAAAATTGCTCAAACCTGGGAGGCAGAGGTTGCAGTGAGCCAAGGTGACACCACTGTGCTCCAGCCTGGGCAACAGAGTGAGACTCTGTCACAAATTTAAAAAAAAAAAAAAAAAAAAAAAAAAGAAGAAAGAGAAGAAGTGTGACCTCTCTAAGGCAAGGCAGTGTCCCACTCTGATTCACTTCCATGTGTAAAACAGGACCTGCACCCTGAAGGCACTCACTCAGGGAGGCTGCTGGGATGGGTGGATGCACAGTTCAGGTCTTCATGGTGGTTGGGCCTGACCCCATCCCCATCGCTCTTCCCACACACACCTGCACACTCATCACTCCCACGCTCGCACCCACCACTGAAAACCTGGCCCCTAATCTGATTTGCCTAACAAGGTCCCCGGATGAACAACACATACTTCCCTACCTCTCCCCTGCTAGGGCCCCACCGTGTTCTGGGATGTACTCAGGGATCAGGAGAACAAAACCTCAGGGGGTGAAAGGACATTCCAGGGTGCAGGCCTCTGCATCCCCCTCCATGCCCTCACCCCTGCCTGACACACCCTCACCCCTGTACTTGGCCAGCTCCTACCAACCCTTAAAGTCTCACCAAGTTCAGTGGTGACAGCCACACCCTAAAGTGACTGACCCCCCAATGACCTATGCCCTTGCATAGTCTTCCTGACCTTGGGTACGAGCCAAACCGGTGACTGGCTTCTAACCCATAGAGCCTGGCAAAAGCAATGGGATGTCATTGTCACAGTGCATCACCTTCCCACACTAGAGAGAAAGGTTCCGTCTGCAGGCGCTACAGGAGGGAGATGCTGTGCTGAGAAAGGACCTTTGGAGGGGCCCCGTAGGCAAGGAAGCAAAAAGCTGGGCCCTTGCTAAGCGGGTCCGAGGAAATGAATTCTGCCAGTAACCTCGGCAGACCTGGAAATGGATTCTGCCCTGGTGGAGCCTCAGATGAGGATGCAGCCCAGCTGCTTAGCGTGAGATCCCCAGCACAGGACCCACTAAAATGTGCTCAACTCCTAGCTTGCCAAAATTGGCTTAAAGGTGTGTGTTGTTTTAAGCTTCTAAGTGTTTAGTTATTGCCTATGAAAGTGTTAAAATATGAGACAATAACTTAGGTCCCCTACCCATCACACACATTCTGCTTTCTGGCATTCATCACAATTATACTTATTGATTTAAAATCTCCCTCTTGACTGGGTGCAGTGGCTCAGGAGTTCCAGACCAGCCTGGCCAACATGGTGAAACCCCATCTCTACTAAAAATACAAAAATTAGCTAGATGTGGTGGTGCAATCCTGTAATCCCAGCTACTCGGAAGGCTGAGGCAGGAGAATTGCTTAAATCCAGGAGGCAGAAGTTGCAGTGAGCCGAGATTACACCATTGCCCTCCAGACTGAGTGACAAGAACAAAACTCTGTCTCAAAAAAAAAAAAAAAAAATTGTCTCTTGCCACTAGCATGAAGGTCCCATGAGAAGAAAAATGGAAACTCTTGCTGATAACAGTGCCCCCAAATGCCCAGCACCGTGTAGCTCTAGGGCAGTTGGTCGATGGTGGACGCTGCTGGTTGGAGGGCCCAGCTGGCCCCCCCAGCTGCCTTCTCTCTGGTCATGTTCCATTATAGAGAACAGAATAGTTTCTTGCCTTTCCAGAGTCCCTCTTAGTGGGAATTGGCCAAGTGACATTGTCCTGCCCCGGGAGACATAAGTGGAAGTTGGCCGAAAGGTTTCTAGCCTTGGTGTGCTAGGACGATTTGAACCAGGACATGACAGCTGACCGTCCATTGTTCGGGAATTCTGCAAGTTGGTTGTTCAACACATTCGGTACTTCAAAATATTAAATAATATAAACTTGCAAATTAAAAAATGCATTAGACCAGATGCAGTGGCCCACGTCTAACACATTGGAAGCCTGAGGCAGGAAGATCACTTGAGCCCAGGAGTTCAAGACCAGCTTAGGCAAAAAAGGAAGACCCTGTTTCTACAAAAAATTTTAAAATTCGCTAGGCATGGTGGTGTATGCATGCAATCCTAGCCACTCAGGAGGCTGAGATGGGAGGATCGCTTGAGCCATCTGTTCAAGGCTCCAATGAGCTATGATAGTGTCACTGCACTCCAGCCTGGGTGACAGAGCCAGACCCTGTCTCAGAAATAAATGTATTTCATATATTAATAAATTTATAATAAATGTATGTATATACACATTTATGTATTATAATTATATATTTAGACATAAATATATATTTCTTGTTTTATTTATTTATTTATTTATTTATTTATTTATTTATTTATTTATTTTGAGATGGAGTTTAACCCTTGCCGCCCAGGCTGGAGTGCAATGATGCAATCTGGGCTCACCACAACCTCCATCTCCCGGGTTCAAGTGATTTTCCTGCCTCAGTCTCCTGAGTAGCTGGGATTACAGGCACGCACCACCATGCCTAGCTAATTTTTGTATCTTTAGTAGAGATGGGGTTTCTCCATGTTGGTCAGGCTAGTCTCGAACTCCTGACCTCAGGTGATCTGCCCACCTCGGCCTCCCAAATTGCTGGGATTACAGGTATAAGCCACTGTGCTCAGCCTATATATTTACATATTATAATTATGTATATTAATTTTATATAATTATATATAAATATAAATATAAAAACTTTCCTTGCGTTCTCTTGTTTCTAACTATAGTCAGTCCCATGACTTCAAATGCTATCTACATGTGATAATTTTAAATGTATATATATATATATACACACGTATATATATATATATATATACACACACACACACATATATATATATAGTTTTTTTTGAAACAGAGTCTCACCCTGTTGCCAGGCTGGAGTACAATGGCGCAGTCTCAGCTCACTGCAACCTCTGACTCCCAGGTTCAAGCGATTCTCCTGCCTCAGCCTCCCAAGTGGCTGGGCTTATAGGCGCCCACCACGACGTCCAGCTAATTTTTGTATTTTTAGTACGGACAGGGTTTTGCCATGTTGGCTAGGTTGGTGTCGAACTCCTGACCTTAACTGATCGCCCACCTCGGCCTCCTAAAGTGCTGGGAATACAGGCGTGAGCCACCTTGGCCAAAATATTTTTCTGTTTCCAAACATTTTACATGAGAGGAAAGCGGAGACTAAATCATCTGACACTCGACTGTAAAAAAAAAATCTTTGTACCTCTCTTCTTTTCATCTTTCCTAAGTATACATATTACCAAAATGTCTTTAGGTTGAGGTCGCCCCGTGAAAACTTTACAGGGCGTTGTGTCCTCAGCCACACTCCTGTCTTTTCCTAGTCCTGGCATTTTAGAACTGTCTGGGGATGACCCAGGATACCCACAGTGGCCATGTCTATTGGAGGGTCTAGTGAGTATCAGCCCCAGGGTCATCTCATCTCCAAGGACAGCCTGAGGTAGGGGGTAGAGTCTCTCAGGGGAGCAGCTGGATGCTCTTGGCCTTAGAGGAATCTCCTGGTATAATTTCATCTAAAATGGTGACCCCTTAGGGTTATTAAAATTTTAGGACATTAAAATTAATAGACAATTCAACGTAGGATCCACGGTGGACACACAGCGTGTTTATGATTTTGTGAGTAATATCATCTCCCCCTCTAGACATTGCGAACAGTATCAAAGGCAAGTGTACACCCTCTGCAATATAGGGAGGAATATCATCCTCTCCCCACCTGGATATTAGGAACAATATCAAAGGAGTGTTTTTGACCCCTGCGATATTGGGAGTAATATCATCCTCTCCCAGGTGGAAATTAGGAACAGTATCACCGGGGGCGTGTACACCCCCTGCCATATTGAAAGTAATGTCATCCTCTTCCCTCCTGGGTCATGGGAACAACATCACTGGGGGGTGTACATTTTCTGTGATAATGGGAGTAATATCATCTTCTGTGCCTTGGAATATTGAGGACAATATCACGGGGGGACGTGTACATCTTCTGCAATATTGGGAATGAAATTATCCTCTCTCCCCCTGCATATTAGGAAAGATATCACAGAGTGGGTGTTCACCTCCTGCGATATGGGGATTAATACCATCTTCTCCCCTTCCGGATATCAGGAAGAGTATCACACAGGGGTGTACAGTGTCTGCGATACTGGGAGTAATATCAACCTCTTGGCCTTGAAATATTAAGAAGAATATCACAGGGTGGATGTTCACTCCCTGGCATATTGGGAGTAATATCAGCCTCTCCCCTCCATGGATATTAGGAACAATATCCCAGGCTGGGTGTACACCTCCTGCTCTATGGGGAGTAATATCATCCTCTCCCTTCTAGGATACTCATAACAATATCACAGGGTAGGTGAACACAGCCTGCGATACTGGAATTATTGTCATGCTCTCCCCCTCCGAATACTACGAACAATATCACAGAAGAGCTGTACCCTCCCTGCAATATTGGGAGTAATATCATACGCTGCTTCTGTGGATATTAGGAGCAATATCACCAGGTGGCTGTCCCTTCATTGCTATGTTGGGAGTCATGTTTTGAGAAATTCAGAAATGCTTTCTCAAAAATGAATAAAGTGAGATTGTCACCTCAAGTAAAATAACAAAGAGTATCTGTTGCCAAAGATAAAATCTGAACTCAAGAGAAAATAAAAACTATAGAAAACTTATGTCTATCACAGTGAGCTTGACAGTTTCCTTATAGAGACTATTCTGATGAGATTGGTGGTAATATTGTTAAAAAATGATTTTTGATGTTGTATAAAAAAATTCGTTGAAATTGAAAGATCTATATAACTCAGTGAACCAGTATCTTCCAAATGTTACAAAATCATGCATAGATAAAATGTATTCAAAGTGCAGAATAAATCAGTGGAATTCCTGTAACAGAAGAAAAAGTCCATTGTTAAAGTTGCACAAAACTCCATTGTTAAGGCTGCAGATTCCACACTGAAATTAACTTCTAAGAAACTAGTACTTATGGAACTTAGGTATAGTATCACACCATAAGCACCAATACCTGAAAAAGCTATTAAAATATTTCTCCCCTACACAGAGGCTGATTTTTCTTCACGAACTTCCACTAAAACAAGTTATTACAACAGGCTGAGTGTAGAAGCGGAGTGGATATGAGAATCCAGCTGTTTTCTATTAAGCTAGACATTAAAGAGATCTGTAAACTGTAAATGACATCACTCTCCTCACCACATTTTTGTTTTGTTTTGGAAAATGCATTTTTCATAAACTGTGTTATTTATATTAACATATAATATATTACTTTTACTTTTATATGAATAAATAATTTAAGACTTCCCCAGTATTATTATTTAATTTATTTTATTTTGAGATTGAGTCTCACTCTGTCACCCAGGCTAACGTGCAGTGGCACGATCTCAGCTTACTGCGACCTCACCTCCCATGTTCAAGCGATTCTCCTGTCTCAGCCTCCCAACTAGGTGGGATTACAAGCGTGCACCACTATGCCCAGCTAATTTTTTTATTTTTAGTAGAGATGGAATTTCTCCATGTTGGCCAGGCTAGTCTTGAACTCCTGACATCAAGTGATCTGCCCACCTCGGCTTCCCATAGTGCTGGGATTACAGGTGTGAGCTACCGTGCCCAACCCTGAGTATTATTTGTGACTATAGTAAATATCAATAAGCCACACTTCAAAAGCCATTTGGAATCCTCAATTTTTAAGAAAGTAGGTGGGTTCTGAGACCAAAATATTTGAGAACTTCAGATGTAGATTAGGCCTAAGAGAACTCGCCAGTGGCTCCACTGTACACGAGGCATTTTCCTCTCACTTTTCTCTTTGAGGCCCAAGTCCACACAAATTAAACAAAATAGAAAAATTAAATGGGGCCGGCCGTGGTGGCTCATCCCTGTAACCCCAACACTTTGGGAGACTGAGACAGGTGGATCGTTCGACTCCAGGAGTTCAAGATCAGCCTGGGCGACATGGTGAAACCTCGTCTCTACAAAAAATACAAAAATTAGCTGTGTGTGGTGTCACACCTGTAGTCCCAGATACTTGGGAGGCTGAGGTGGGAGGATCACCTGAGCCCAGGGAGGTTGAGGCTCCTGTGAGCCATGATTCTGCCACTGCATTCTAGTCAGGGTGACAGAAGGAGACCCTGTCTCAGGAAAAAAAAAAAAAATATATATATATATATATATATATGTGTGTGTGTGTAAAACTTAAATATATATGTAATATTTACTATACATAATTTTTATATAATTATATATAATACTGTATAAAATTTAATATATATATATACTAAATATTTAATAATTACTAAATATACATATATGTCTGAAAGAAACGGCTAATATTTCCTGGTGTGTCTTCATGCCATAGAACATTGACTCTCATTTTCACCTCAGAACTATTCTGGAAGACAATAGTTGATCAATCTCATTTTGGTAGAGGAAGGAAGAGGCTCAGAACAGTTAAGTAAGTTACCCAAGGTTACAGAGCTAGTAAGTGGATAGTAGCCCCATAGATTTTCTCAGCATTTCCCATGAGACCAGGATGCATCTGATGATTATCGGAAATATTTAGGTCCAAAATACTTTTGCCTAAAGTATAAGCACAATTGAGGTGAAATATGGCTTTGATTTGTTTGAATTATCCCCATAACTGCCTTGGTATGGCTACTTTCCTGGGCCAGGGAAGACAATGGCATCACAGAGGTCCCCAAATTTCCTGCAAAATTCTATAAACCAGCTGGGCCTCTCTTTAAACTTCTTGGTATAAATCCTCTTCCAAAGGAAAAGGAGGGTTGGAGTTATTTTTTTCTTTTCCTTCTGTTTTTGTTCTGGCATTCTCTTGTGAGTATGGAACTGATTACTAAATAGGGTCAAACAGCTTGAGTCGGGCTTCCTGTGTGAATGTGAACAGTGCTGATTTCTAGCCTTGCATTTGATATGTTATCTGTGGCGGCTGTGCCCGACGTTGAAGTTTCAGATGGCTTCCTTCAATTTCCTGTATTATTGTAATTGTGGCTGTGTGTGCACATGTGCAGGTGTGGGCAGAGAAAGCAGTGAAGACAGAAGAGAGGATGTTTCTCTGTGTTTACTTGGATTTTGTGAAAGGTTTTTAGTTACATAGTGAGAGGGCCACATGTTTCAATGGAAAGAGCCCTGGTTAGCAAAAAGGAAGGTCCTCTCTTGTCTGCCACTAATTGCCTGTGTGGTTTTTGGCAACTATTTAGTCCTCGGGCCCAATTCTGCTTCCTCATAAGGCCCCTTCCAGCTCTGAAATTTTGTAACTCTGGTTTCTACTCAGAGCTTCACTTTCCAACTCCCCACACTTGGCTGTTCTAAAACGTTTGTTTTGCCTCCTGATTTTACTTTCCATGCCTTTTTTGTTCTCCTCCACTTCTCATTACTATCCCATTCGGATTTAAGTTCTTCTAGAAAAGTTCCTCCTTCCTCAGCAATTATTTTTCAGCTTCCGTTGTCTCCGAAAAAAAAATACTATAAAAGGTCGCCTTTATCTTGGAAAGAAGATTCAGAATGTGTTGGCTTCCTGTTTTGTTGGTGAGATGTGTAGAGCTTGGAGATTGGACTGTGGGTCAGGATTCTCCGCTAAGCCTTACATGAGAGCTCTGAGCTGCTGGTCTGCCAGCCATTTCTCTCTCTGCTCTGTTTTTATTAAACTCAAATAAGTTCAAATATGCATGATAGGCCAGGCGCGGTGGCTCACGCCTGTAATCCCAGCACTTTGGGAGGCCAAGGCTGGTGGATCACGAGCTCAGGAGTTCGAGACTAGCCTGACCAACATGGTAAAACCCCGTCTCTACTAAAAATACAAAATTTAGCCGGATGTGGTGGTGCGTGCCTGTAATCCCAGCCACTGAGGAGGCTGAGGCAGGAGAATCGATTGAACCCGGAGGCGGAGGTTGCAGTGAATTGAGATCCCGCCAGTGCACTCCAGCCTGGGTGACAGAGCGAGACTCTATCTCTCTCTTTCTCTCTCTCTCTCTCTATATATATATATAAAATAAAATATAAATATATATATTCAGGATAATGGCATATCTAATTCATCTGCTTTTATGGCCCAGGATGAACGTTTAAATGGAACCCGGAAATGAAACTTCTCGTTTTTCGTCAGCTTCTAGTCCCAAGCTGATGGCGACCCCAGAGCCTCCACAAGTGGTCTGGCGCCATCTGGTGGTGGGATGCGCTGATGCTTTGCTGCCTGATGGACAGAAAACGCAGTGCGTAATGAAGAAAACCTGTTGACTGAAATACACGCAGAGACTTAGACAAAGGACCGGTGACATTTGCAGCACATGACTCAGTAGCCCAAAAGTTCAAATTTGTTATTAAATATGCAAATTTGTGAAAGTTACAGAATCTTTGGGACCATGCAAAGTGAAGATTGATAATAGGTGTGTGCACTTTAGGCATGAGGCATGTTCAGTTTGTAACTTTGTAGTGAGATGCTTGTTCTTAGTATGGAATCCAGATGTTGTCTGCTGGTAATTTATGCTCCTGTGCAAAACGTGGGCAAATTGATTAATTTTTATCAATCTCATTTCATCTCGTTCTCATCTGTAAAAGATCATGTCTAAGGACCCTTACACGCTTTAAAAACTTTCAAGGAACCCCAAACATTGCAATATTCTGATTTCCTCTAGTGATTGTATGTGCTTCACATCCATGCTTTCTTCCATCCTCCAAGAGTTTAATGTTATCAGGAGGTGTGGAGGTAATACTAAGAATTGTCATTTATTGGATGCTGCTATGTTTTTTATACTATCTTAGGTAGTTTAACATTTTTAAAATTCTGGCTTACAAAAGTCTGTAACGTAAGTATCACTGTGCTCATTTTACAGATAAGGCATGTAAAGCTTACCGCACTCTGCTTTCCATGTTTACAAACTAAAAGATAAATGAGAAACAAGGAAGAAATATGCTAATTGTCTTTATGATTCAGCACAACACCATTTATAGTGTATTTACAGCTCAGTGCAATTTGCCACTTTGCAACAATACAAAATGTCAAGTATCCAAGCCACATCATCGCTCTGTCTTCACATACTGATAAAGCTGCTGCCACACCGAAAGTGTAGGAAGAGTTTTAAAAATGCATTTTCCAGGGTGCCAGGGGAAACAAATATTTACCAAGACCAGAGCTGGTATTTCACAAATCTCTTTTCTGTGAGCTGAGGAGTGAGGAGAGGTGGAGTGACAAGCCGTCAAGTGTAATGACCATGTCCCAGATGCTGATGCAGGGATGGCGAGTGGCAGAGGACTATTGGCAGGTGTCTCGGGCATGGCACTAGAGCAGCACTCCATTTCTGTTGACCGGTTTGTTTGGGTCTTCCTTTTAAAAGTCAGTCATCCTTTTCCAAAGTGTGCTCTGTAAGGCATTCATACATTTTATATGGAAAATAAAGCTTTTGAGGCCGGGCGCGGTGGCTCAAGCCTGTAATCCCAGCACTTTGGGAGGCCGAGACAGGCGGATCACGAGGTCAGGAGATCGAGACCATCCTGGTTAACACGGTGAAACCCCGTCTCTACTAAAAAATACAAAAAACACCTAGCCAGGCGAGGTAGCGGGCGCCTGTAGTCCCAGCTACTCGGGAGGCTGAGGCAGGAGAATGGTGTAAACCCAGGAGGCGGAGCTTGCAGTGAGCTGAGATCTGGCCACTGCACTCCAGCCTGGGTGACAGAGCGAGAATCTGTCTCAAAAAAAAAAAAAAAAAAAAAAAAAAAAAAGAAAAGAAAGCTTTTGAATGAAATACTGTGAGAAACAAGGGGCTGAATACAGTTAAATGAGTTTCTTTGCTCTAGTATAGGATTTCTTGAAACCTTTCATGTGTCAATGTGTACTTTTAACCTAATTTATAAATTAAATGTATTTTATTATATAAATTAAATACAGGTGATAGGGTTTGGCTGTGTCCCCACCCAAATCTCATCTTGAATTGTAGTTCTCATAATCCCCATGTGAGTCGGGAGGGACCTGGTAGGAGGTAATTGAATCATGGGGGTGATTGACCCCATGCTATTCTCATGATAGTGAGTTCTCACGAGATCTGATGGTTTTATAAGGGGCTTTCCCCTTCTCTCAGCTTACATTCTTCTCCTTGCTGTTACCATGTGAAGAAGGACATGTTTGCTTCCCCTTCCACCATAATTGTAAGTTTCCTGAGGCCTCCCTAGCCATGTAGAACTGTGAGTCAATGAAACTTCTTTCCTTTATAAATTACCCAGTCTCAGATATGTCTTTATTAGTAGTGTGAGAATGGACTAATCCAACAGGTCAAGGTTAAATAATTCAAATAACCCCAATAGCTGGGGAGCTGGGGATAAGGCAAAAAATGTAACCTTTCTCCCAGAGCTAGGAATCCTTCACCCTAACTACTTTAGCAGACTTGTGTGTGTGTAAATTTCTAAAACCTACCCTAGTAGCATCACCTTGCTTATGTGGTATCATAGTGCATTAAATCTGATGAATGTTGAAATAATGCTCTGTAGACGTCAAACAGCAACCCTGGTCCACACTTACATAGGGCAACAATGAACCCAGAAACAGCTTCTCTTTTGAGGAGGGCTTGTGCTCTCTAGGTGGTACACCCTCCTGCCATTGCAACCTTAGGTGACCCACCTGGCTCCTCGAGACATTGGGGTTTGTTTCCAATGGTTGAAATGAATGATCAAACCCACACTGACTTGATATCCAGACAGACTTTCCTATATCATAGATATTAGTCATCAACATTTTAGGGCATAAATTATGTTTCAGAAGTCTGTTGAGAATTCCTAGGCTGCTAAACACTTGGGAAAATCCCAGACCCTGATGCATTGCATCTTACCATTTGCTTTGTTTTGTTTTTTGTTTTTTGAGATGGAGTCTCACCTCATCACCCAGGCTGAAGTGCAGTGGCGCGATCTCATCTCACTGCAACCTCTGCCTCCTGGATTCAAACAATCCTCCTGTCCCAGCCTCCCGAGCAGCGCCCGCCATCACGCTGGCTAATTTTTAGTAGAGATGAGGTTTCACCATCTTGGCCAGGCTTATCTTGAACTCCTGACCTCGTGATCCACCCGCCTCGGCCTCCCAAAGTGCTGAGATTGCAGGCATGAGCTACTGCGCCCAGCCACATCTTACCATTTTAATAGCAACGTCTTTACTTTGTGCCTGGAACTTTACAGGCAGGAACTTCATGAAGCCTCCCGGCAGCCCTATAAAGGTAGGGACATGTAACATCTTTGATGTATAGAAGATGAACTGAGTCAGAGAGTCGTTAAGCAACTTTCATCCCTAGACAACTTCCAGAATCTCTTAGTGACTCCTACTGTTTCCCCTAGTTAGCTTTTGATTCTCTCCGTGAGATCTGCTCTCAGAACTTCAGCTGATCCTGATGCAGCCTTGCTGACCTATGGAATTTCCCCTCCTTTTCCAGTGCTTACCTCTCATTAGGACCTATGAGTCATTCCTCTGAGCATGACACACTGGGGCAAATGTCCGTGTCAAACTCTGTTAGAAGTTTCTATATTAAGATATAAAGAGAAAGAAGCAAAAAGCAAACTTTTATGTACACTCTGACTTCAGTTATGGGAAATGCATGGAAAAGAAAGCTGGAAGGAAAGACGGTGATGACATTGCATTAGAGTTGTAGGACAATGGATAGTTTTTTCTATTTTCTTAGTTTTATGAAATATGGTATATCAGTTATTAAATGAGAAAGGTTTACCTTCTTACTAATTTAAATATTTCTTTCCGAAAACTGAAATACGTCTATCAACTCAGATGGTTACCAGGCAATATCACAAAATTTGCATTTTTTTTTTTTTTTTGAGATGGAGTCTTGATCTGTTGCCCAGGCTGGAGTGCACTGGTGCAATCTCCACTCACTGCAAGGTCCACCTCCTGGGTTCACACCATTCTCCTGCCTCAGCCTCCCAAGTAGCTGGGACTACAGGTGTGTGCCACCACGCCTGGCTAATTTTTTGTATTTTTAGTAGAGATAGGAGTTCACTGTCTTAGCTAGGATGGTCTCGATCTCCTGACTTTGTGATCCGCCCATCTCAGCCTCCCAAAGTGCTGGGACTACAGGCATGAACCACCATGCCCGGCCAATATGCAATATTCTTTAAAATAGTTACCATTTATCAATTGCTAAATAATTGTATCTTACATATGTAACCTTGAACCCCTGTAAGAACTGACCAAAGCAGCTATTATTATTATTATTATTATTATTGAGATGGAGTGTCACTCTGTCGCCCAGGCTGGAGCGCAATGGCACGATCTTGGTTCATGGCAACTTCTGCCTCCGGGGTTCAAGTGATTCTTTTGCCTCAGCCTCCTGAGTAGCTGGGACTACAGGTGCAAGCCATCACGCCTGGCTAATTTTTGTATTTTTAGTAGAGACAGGTTTCACCATATTGGCCAGGCTGGTCTGGAACTCCTGACCTTGTGCTCTGCTCTTCTCGGCCTCCCAAAGTGCTGGGATTACAGGCATGAGCCACTGCGCTCAGCCCAAAGCAGTTATTATTATACACTTTTTGAAGCTGAGGAAACCAAGGCCTAGAGAAGGGCAGTGATTTTTTTCCAAGAACACATTGCTGGATTTGCACGGCCAGGCTCATGTTACTTCAAAGTGACCATCATCACCTAATCATTCACCTGGTTGAAACTTATTCTTTCCATTTTCAGGGTACCCAGAAATTTTGTTACTGTATCAAGATCACAGGAAGAGTGTTTGAGACATCACCAGAATCTACAGCCTCTGCTGGTGCTCCTGGGTTCAGCTTCTAGCATTACAGGTGTGCTAGCTTGTCTCCAAGATGGCACCCATGAGCCCTAAATTCCTGGATTGATGCTCTTGCCTAGTCCTCTATTGTGTCATATCAGGATTGTTCCAAGTAACCAATAGAACACAGCAGAGGTGATGGCATGTCACAAAGTTAGGTCATAAAGGACATCATGGTTTCCATGTTGCTGGCTTCCTCTTAGATAATTTTCTCTGGAGGAAACCCAACTGTGTGTTGTGAGAAGATTTAAGCCATCCAGGGAGAGATCCACATGGTAAGGAATGGAGGCCACCAGCCGACAACCATGCCGGTGAGGGATTTTTAGAGGCAGATCCTCCAGCCCCAATCAGGCCTTCAGATTACTGCATCCCACATAGATTACAATGTTGTGAAATGACACTGAGTCAGACTCATACAGCAAAACCACTGAACTCCTGACCCACAGACACTGAGATAAATGTTGTTTATTAAATCACAGAGTTTTGGGGGTAATTAGTCACACAGTGATAGATAATTGATAGACATTGCAGATAACTTGTCTCTTTAGTCCACAAGACTTTAGACAGAGAGGAACTCTACTTGAAGATCTATTCTTAAAGAACTACACCTGGTCAGGCACGGTGGCTTATGCCTGTAATCCCAACATTTTGATAGGTCGAGGCAAGATGATTGCTTGAGCCCAAAAGTTTGAGAACAGCCTGAGAAACACGGTGAAACCCCATCACCACAAAAAACTTTCAAAAAATTAGCCAGCCATTATGGTGTGTGCCTGTCATCCCAGCTACTTGGGAGGCTGAAGCAGGAGGATTGCTTGAGTCCAGGGGTCAAGGGGTCAAGGCTACAAGTGAGCTGAGATTGCACCACTGCACTCCAGACTGGGCAACAGAGTGAGACTCTGTCTCAAAAAAAAAAAAAAAAAAAAAAAAAAAAAGAACTACACCTGAGAAGAATTCTCTGTATTGGGATCTGATTTAAATAATTACATCCTGGACTTCAAACCTAGATATCCTGTACAAGTTTGAAACTTTTGGGAGGAGTTGAGAGGAATGAGAGTATTTTACATGTGGGAGAAATATAAATAATTTGTGGCCAGATGGTGGACTGTGATGATTTAAAATACATCCACTGATTATTTAATATTCCTTTCAAAAGATGCAACATAATTCCCCTCCACCTGAATGTGGGCTGGAGTTAGTGACTCGTTTGTGGTAAATAGAATGTAGAAGTGATTGTGTGTGATGTCAGAGACTAGGTCATGAAAGTGATGGTGTCTTTCGGCTTGCTCTTACTCTTGGATGATCTGCTCTGGGGATAGTTGTGAGTAGGCCTGCAGCCCACAGCCATGTGAGTGAGCCTTTTGAAGAGTGGACCTTCCAGGCCCAGTCAAGCCTTCAGGTGACTGCAGCCCCAGCCAACATCTTGGGAGACCCTGAGTCAGAACCCCTGCTAAGTCACTTCCAGATCCCTAAGCCTCAGAAACTGTGAAGAAAAAAAAATGGATGTGGTTTTAAGCCCTAAGTTTGGGGCATAGTTTGTTATGTAGCAATAGATAATATGTCTGATATGGTTTAGCTGTGTCCCCACCCAAATCTCACCTTGAATCTTAGCTCCCATAATTCCTTCATGTTGTGAGAGGGACCCAGTGGGAGATAATTGAATCATAGGGTGGTTTCCCCCGAACTGTTCTCATGGTAGTGAATCAGTCTCACAAGATCTGATGGTTTTATCAGGGGAAACCCCTTTTGCTTGGTTCTCATTCTCTTCTCTTGTTTGCTGCCATGTGAGATGTGCCTTTCACCTTCCACCATGAGAGTGAGGCCTCCCCAGCCATGTAGAATGGTGAATCTATTAAACCTCTTTTTTTTTTTTTTTTTTTTGGTAAATGGTCATGTCTTGGATATGATTTTATCAGCAGCATGAAAATGGACTAATACAATGTTATTGCTGAAAATTTGCCTTATAATATTTTCATATTTGGATGAGAAAAAAGATTTTGGATAAATCGAAGCAAACTCTTTTCATCCTAAGATAACAGAAACAGAGTAATTTGCCTCTATTCTTGCTCCTATTTTGTCCAATATAAGCCCAGAAATGCCTTTTGTCTTTATTGTCTAATTTTTTTATTGTAGAAATGTATTCAATCACTATATTTAATTTAGAGAACTTTGCTGTAAACAGAACATTCACAATTTTTTTAAATATATATTTTCTGAATAGCTACTTTATAATGTACACTGGGCATCCAGAGGCTATAAAGATGAATGAGGTGCAGTTATTGTCTTCATGGAATTTAACCTACTCATGGACTATTAAATAATTAAAAAACAATAATATATATTAAAGTACCAAATGCCATATATCCATATATTCTGAATTGTCTATTACCCTTTTACTCCTATCTTTTCAACTTAGCCTTTGCAACTGAAATCTTTCTTAAATTTTAAGTACATTTTATTTTTAAAAATCTTTTAGAGATGGAGTCTCACTATGTCACCCAGACTGGTCTTGAACTCTTTGCCTCAAGCAATCCTCCAGCCTCAGCCTTTCAAAGTCCTGGGACTACAGGTGTGAGTCACCGCACCCAGGCAATTCATTTATAGCTGAATATACCACCAGGTGTGGTGGTGTATGCCTATAGTCCCAGCTTCTCCAGCTACTCAGAAGGCTGTGGCAGGAGGAGCCCTTGAGCCTAGGAGTTCTGGACTGCATTACAGCCTGGGAGACAGAGCAAGACCCCGTCTCTTAAATATATATATATATATAAAATACAAAGTAAAAAACTCACATATCAAAGTGTGTACTCCTGAATTCACACAGTGACACACCCATGTATCCACACAGTGACCTACCCTTGTATCCACAATTAGATTTGGGAGCAGAACATTACCCAGCCCATATCCTGAGGAGCTGTTATTTTGCCTTCCATCGCCATACAAAAATTTTGCCAGTTTTTGAAATTTGTGAATGGAATGATATATGTAATTTTTGATTTGGCTTCTTTCACTTAAGTTACGCTTGTGAGATTTACTTTTGCTGTTCAGGGTAGCAGTAAATTCCCATAGGTCTATTACATTAAATTATATGAATACACTTGTATAAATACACTTGTCCATTCTACTGTTGATGGATAATTCGATGATTTCCAGGTTTGGGCTATAATGGAAAGTACTGCTAGGGACATACACGTACATATCTTTTGGTATCATAGAACTCTTTTTATCTGGTCTACACTGGCAGTGGAATTGCTGGGTCGTAGTGTACTTTTAGCTCAGCTCTGTCTCCCTCTCTGTGTCCTTGCTGTCTAGCTTTTCAGTATCTCCTATTAGTAGAGTTTCAAGTTTTCCCACATCTTGTTCCACATCTGCAACAACATTTGATATTATAACTCTTTTTTTTCATTTGAGATGTTCAGAAAGTGTGAAGAAAAAAAAAAAATGGATGTGGTTTTAAGCCCTAAGTTTGGGGCATAGTTTGTTATGTAGCAATAGATAATATGTCTGATATGGTTTAGCTGTGTCCCCACCCAAATCTCACCTTGAATCTTAGCTCCCATAATTCCTTCATGTTGTGAGAGGGACCCAGTGGGAGATAATTGAATCATAGGGTGGTTTCCCCCGAACTGTTCTCATGGTAGTGAATCAGTCTCACAAGATCTGATGGTTTTATCAGGGGAAACCCCTTTTGCTTGGTTCTCATTCTCTTCTCTTGTTTGCTGCCATGTGAGATGTGTCTTTCACCTTCCACCATGATTGTGAGGCCTCCCTAGTGTTTTATTATTTATTTTTTACCTAGGTTTTCTCTTTTTTTTTTTTTTTTTTTTGAGACGGAGTCTCGCTCTGTCGCCCAGGCTGGAGTGCAGCGGCGCAATCTCGCCTCACTGCAAGCTCCGCCTCCCGGGTTTACGCCATTCTCTTGCCTCAGCCTCCCGAGTAGCTGGGACTACAGGCGCCCGCCACCTCGCCTGGCTAGTTTTTTTCTATTTTTTAGTAGAGACGGGGTTTCAGTGTGTTAGCCAGGATGGTCTCGATCTGCTGACCTTGTGATCCGCCCGTCTCGGCCTCCCAAAGTGCTGGGATTACAGGCTCGAGCCACCGCGCCCGGCCTTTACCTAGGTTTTCTCCTGTGCTTGACAAGTCTGAAGGAATCAGAGAGGCAGAGACTGTGCAAAATATAAACTGCTCCTGAGTCTGAATAGGATGCATTAGAAGATGTAACAACTTGTTTGACAGACCCTTGTTCTCCCTGAACAACCAGATTTGTCCGAATTCCTACCTGGTTACCAAGTCATTAGTTACTAGTTGTTTGTTAGTTGACTAGTTAGTATCAACTCAGCATCGGTCCGTTCTGTATGGATGTATATGTATATATATAAGACATATATTTAAATATATATAAGGATGTGTATTTAAACGTGCTGATGGCCAGGTGTGATGGCTCACACCTGTAATCCCAGCACATTAGGAGGCCAAGTTGGGAGGATCGCTTGAAGCCAGGAGTTTGAAACCAGCCTGGGCGACATAATGAGACCTGTCTACAAACAAACAAAATAACTGGGTGTAGTGGCACACACATGTAGTCCCAGCTACTCAGGAGGCTGAGGCAGGAGGATCGCTTGAGCCCGGGAGATCGAGGTTACAGTGAGCTATGATTGCATCATTGCACTCCGGCCTGGGCAACACAGCAAGACCCTGTCTCTGAAAATAAAATAATAATAATAATAAATTGTCCTGGGCATATGAGGATTTTGATTCAGCATCCGGCTTTCATTGTCCAGAAGAGGGCAGCCTCGTTCCACGTTTTGTCTGTAGCCTCCCTGCAGACACCTCCTCCCTCCTCTGTTTGTTAAAGGGCAGGCTTTATTTGTTAAGCGCATGACAGCCTCCTGGGCAGCCAGGTGGGAACTTGGGAGGTATTTTTTCTCTTTGTTCTTTCTGGCTCTCTAACCAGATTCTAGTTAATTCCACCTGAGGTCTGGACGTGTCCTAGTTTCATTTCTAGACCTGCTGTCCCAGCTCCCTACTGTGTCTCCCAACCTCCTGCTGCAGACCCCTCAAATCTCAGACCCTCCCCTCCCCTCCCTCACCTTCTCTGTTTTCCAGAGGAATGTTTCCAAAGCACGTGCTCAAAAACGTTCCAAGGCTAGCATTTGAAGAAATAAATACATGTGATTAGGTTAAAGTCTAAATCCCCCGGTGGCATTCTTGACCGCGAAGAATCAAACTGCAATCCACTTCTCCACTTTCCTCTGCTTGTACTCCCCTCAAAAAACCCACGTTTCCGTGGAATAAGCAGAACTACGGTTTGAACAACTCTAGGTCCGAGTCTAAATGCAAAGCTCAATGTCTTTACTTTCCATCCATATGACCATGGCAAGGAAGTTAACCTCTATGAACCCTGGTTTTCATATCACTAGATGGGGCTCAGTGATACCTGCCCCTCATGGTTGGCGTGAGCCATCTTGCCCAATTGCCAACCAAGTTTTTAAGAATCCTCCAATAATCCCCCAAACTCTCCCTTCTCTTTCAGATAGTGGGACTCTGTGCTCATGCCAGTAAGTAAAGAAGAAGGAATAAGAAAGACACTGTGTGATCTAGTATTAATAAGGAAGTAAGTGATCAAATTACTCCAGCTAGATCAGTAGAATCTATTATCAAGCACGTTGAGGCCGACAGCATTCACAAATCAACTGTCTACGTTTATACTCACTGATGACTCGTGTTTCCTTTCGAGGACAAGTAAGCTTTTTAAATGATCAAGACGTTTACATTAGTTTTGCTCTTCAATGGCTTTTCTCAAAAAAGATCCAAAGGCAAAAGTTAAATTTAAAAGAGCTTTCCATGTGACTACCCCAAAGAGAGATTATCAATCACCAAATTAAATATTTGTATACAAAATAATATCTGGATGCATAGATCCTTATGTTCATCAGATGAAGAGTGAAAGACTTATTAGTCACCACGCTTTATTTACACCCCTGTCAAAATTACATGAAAATATTTCTCTCCAAAGAACCATTCTAGAGAACCCTTTCATACAAAGTGGTGTGTGTACATCTAAGAGGTTGCTCAGTTTAGCTCAAAGGCTAAAGAGTTTAGTAAACTGAGTTCCACCACCTCATGACTTTTAAGTGGTAGGTTACCACCAGAAAGAGACGACTTCAAGCACAGATTTCTAGCAGCAAGGCCAGGATTAAAAACCCATGTGACAACAGGCTTCAGAGAGAGGAACAATCCATTCCTAATTCAAAGGCCATCAAGCCCGAGTTGTAAGAACATTTTTGACTCTGAGGATCTTCTCTTTTCACCAAGAAAATCCCTTACAGCCATGGTTTAACATTCCCAAATTAAGAAATAGAAGAAACCAAATTAATTTTTAATTTATACTCCACTTTTTTATGTTTTCAATCGTCCACTACTGCAAGATGTACACTGAACGGTACAAGTCATGCGCATCATTTTCATCAGACAACCTCATCTACCAAAATGGTGATAACACAATCTTATTTTGAAGCCAAAAGAGAGTTATAAACATCAATCGTTTTCAGATATGCTTTAAAAATGTTCAAAAGTAACATCATTATTTTAAGTTACAGCACAATCATTAAAGGAAAAAAGAACCCAAGAACAAATAAAATTCGTTATTATTTTAGTTACTTTTAGTGGGAAAAATAAAACAAGATTTGGATTTTCAGCCAGGATAAAGTAAAAAGACTCTTGCCAGATGTCCATTTTCTCATTAATGAACTACTTGAGACTGTACTCCTGGGTCAACTTATTTCTGCTTCTCCTGTCTCTAGACCTATCTTAATTATATTTGTGTCTCAGGATCCATGACATCGATTTAAACAAACCCATGGGCAAATCTAAACACTGACCACACAGTGTCCAGTTTATTCATTTCTCTACAAAATGACAGAAATTCAGCCTTTAATCAGAAGTTGATTCTACCTAAATTCCTAATAAAACTAA
This sequence comes from Macaca nemestrina, assembly GCF_043159975.1. NCBI lineage: Eukaryota > Metazoa > Chordata > Mammalia > Primates > Cercopithecidae > Macaca > Macaca nemestrina. Next base: position 10,501 of record NW_027257552.1, on the reverse strand, counting down.
TAAAATGAAGTCACCTGGCCTGGCGCAGTGGCCCACGCCTGTAATCCCAGCACTTTGGGAGGCCAAGGCGGGCAGATCACGAGGTCAGGAGATCGAGACCACCCTGGTGAACATGGTGAAACCCCGTCTTTACTAAAAATACAAACAAATTAGCCTGGTGTGGTGGCGGGCGCCTGTACTTCCAGCTTCTAGGGAGGCTGAGGCAGGAGAATCTCTTGAACCCAGGAGGCAGAGGTTGCAGTGAGCCGAGATTGCACCTTTGCACTCTGGCCTGGGCGACAGAGTGAGACTCCGTCTAAAAAAAATTAAAAAAAAAAAATAGAAGCCATTAAAATGAACACATTTTTGTCAATGAGAAATAAACTTGTTTATTCCATGCTTTCAGGGTTCAATGAACTCTTAGAAAGCGTTTTCTGCATCCTGCTGGTTGTGGAAGTGTTTTCCCTGCAAAATGTTGTCAAGATGCTTAAAGAAGTGGTAGTTTGTTGGCAAGAGGTCAGGTGAATATGGTAGATGAGGCAAAACTTCATAGCCCAATTTATTCAACTTTTGAAGCCCTGGTTGTATGACATGTGGTCACGCATTGTGGAGAACTGGGCCCTTTCTGTTGATCAGTGCCGGCTCCAGGTGCTGCAGTGTTCCGTGCATCTCATCGAATGGCGTGGCATACTTCTCAGATGTAATGATTTCACCAGGATTCAAAAACTGTGGTGGATCAGAAGACCGGCAGCTGACCACCAAACAGTGATCATGACCTTTTTTTGGTGCAAGTTTGACTTTGGGAAGTGGTTTGGAGCTTCTTCTCAGTCCCACCACTGAGCTGGCTGTTGTATGAAATGCACTTTTCGTGGCATGTCACAATCTGATCAAGAAATGGTTCAATGTTGTTTCATAGAATAAGAGAAGATGACACTTCAAGAGGATGCTTTTTAAAATATTTGGTCAGCTCATGAGGCACCCACTTATCAAGCTTTTTCAACTTTCCAATTGGCTTCAAATGCCGGATGACCATAGAATGGTCGACATTCAGTTCTTCGCCAACTTCTCGTGTGGCTGTAAGAGGATCAAATTCAGTGGTTGCTCTCAATTGGTTGTTATCAATTTCCGGTGGCTGCCCACTACCCTCCTCATCTTCAAGGCTCTTGCCTCCTTTGCAAAACTTCTTGAACCACTGCACTGTACATTAATTAGCAGTTCCTGGGCCAAATGTGTTGATGTTGTGAGTTGTCTCCCCTGCTTTAGGACCCATTTTGAACTCGAATAAGAAAGTCGCTTGAATTTGCTTTTTGTCTGACATCATTTCCACAGTCTAAAATAAATAAGTAATAAGTCATTAGCAATAAAAAGCAAGAAATGCCCATTAAAATGATGAATAACATAACCACATTTATTTAAGAAGGTATTCCAGTATCAAACAGCAAATTCCAAGAATGCAAAAACTGCCATTACTTTTGTACTCACCTTATAGTAATTTGTGCGATTTCTTTTTTTCTTTGTTAGCCTGGCTTGATAGTGACCAATTTTGTTGATCTTTATGAAGAAACAGCTGTTGTTCTATTGAGTTCTTCTGTTGATTTTCTGTTTTCAGTGCCATTGACTTGTCATCTTGTTTTTATTTCTTTTGAGTGAATTTGGCTTATATTGTTCTTTTTCTTTTCTTTTCTTTTTCTTTTCTTTCTTTTTTTTTTTTTTGAGACTTAGTCTTGCTCTTTTGCCCAGGTGACCTCGCTCTGTCGCACGAGGTCAGGAGATCGAGACCATCCTGGCTAACACGGTGAAACCCCGTCTCTACTAAAAATATAAAAAATTAGCCGGGCGTGGTGGTAGGCGCCTGTAGTCCCAGCTACTCAGGAGGCTGAGGCAGGAGAATAGCATGAACCCAGGAGTTGGAAACTGCAGTGAGTTGAGATCGTGCCACTGCACTCCAGCATGGGTGACAGAGCAAGATTCCGTCTCAAGAAAAAAAAAAAAAGAAAACATAGTAGCTGGGCATGGTGGTGCATGCTTGTAATCTCAGTTATTCGGGAGGCTGAGGCAGGAGAATTGCTTGAACCGGGACCCGGGAAGCGGAGGTTGCAGTGAGCCGAGATCCTGCCACTGCACTCCAGTGTGGGCTACAGAGCAAGATTCTCTCTGGAAAAATATATATATATATATATATATATATATATATATATATATATATATATATATGTATTTGAAGTATTATCCAATGAGAGCAGGTGTTCTGGAAGACCTCATCTAAATACAGAATCTGAATGGGGGTCCATGTCACACCTGCCATTTTTTCATCTTTGCAGCTGGGCTTTTCTCCTCTTCTCTGCTGGATTCTGCTGTTTCCCACAAGGTGTTCAGAGAGTCTGCCCTGAATCCTACAAGCAGGAGATGAGAAACACACAGTGACACCAGCAGGAGAACATGAAGATGTGGTGACAGTTGTCCTCCTCCTGCAGAGTCCAGAGCAGTGCACTCCTACCACTGGTGCCCTAGCTAAGCCTGGGGGCCAGCATGCCCGATGATAGTCTGGGAGTGCTGCAGAGTCCCCACAATGGGCACCCAGCCTGTGCCCTTGCATTCTGCATGATCGTGGCCATTGTCACATCAGAGCCCCTGTGTACAGATCAGTGCATCCTAGCAGAGCTGCATGTGAGGAAAGACCACGTGAGTCCCGGGAAAGAGCTGAGGCCCTGCAGGGGAAGGTGGCCAGGACCGAGACCTGATGCCTGTCTGGAGAATCGTCTGTGGGTGTGAGTGGCACTGTGGGGTCAGTGCCTGGGTTCTGCTGCTCCCCCTCCTCGAAGATCAGGGCCCAAGCAGGGGATGGCATGTGTGTGGCACCTGGAACTGCAGGGCCACTACACATGTGTGAGGCCATCATGGGGACCTGAACACGGTGTCGTCTGCAGACCCCACCCATCCATTGGCCCCAATTCCTGGCCAGCTTCTGCCAAGGTGAGAGGGTGGAATTTGGAAGGTGGGTGTAAGCTGAAGCCTGTCCCCCAGTGGCTGACATACAGTAGTGACACTCTCTGTGTGGGAGAAAGAAAGAGAGATCAGACTGTTACTGTGTCTATGGACAAAGACGAGGACATAAGAAAGTCCATTTTGATCTGTACTAAGAAAATTCTTCTGCCTTGAGATGCTGTTAATCTGTAACCCTAGCCCCAACCCTGTGCTCACAGAAGCATGTGCTGTATTGACTCAAGGTTTAATGGATTTAGGGCTGTGCAGGATGTGCCTTAGTGAAAATGTGTTTGCAGGCAGTATGCTTGGTAAAAGTCATCGCCATTCTCCAGTCTCGAGTACCCAGGGACACAGTGCACTGCGGAAAGCCTCAGGGACCTCTGCCCAAGAAAGCCTGGGTATTGTCCAAGGTTTCTCCCCATTGAGGCGGCCTGAGATATGGCCTCGTGGGAAGTGAAAGACCTGACCATCCCCCAGCCCGGCCCCCGTAAAAAGTCTGTGCTGAGGAGGATTAGTGGAAGAGGAAGGCCTTTTTGCAGTTGATATAAGAGGAAGGCATCTGTCTCCTGCTCATCCCTGGGAGTGGAATGTCTCAGGGTAAAACCTGACCATACATTCTATTTACTGAGATAGGAGAAAACCACTTTATGGCTGGAGGCGAGACATGCTGGCGGCAATACTGCTCTTTACTGCACGGAGATGTTTGTGTAAAGTCAAACATAAATCTGGCCGACGTGCACATAGAGGCACAGCACCTTTCCTGAAACTTATTGATGACACAGAGTCCTTTGCTCACATGTTTTCCTGCTGGCCCTCTCCCCACCACTACCCTGTAGTCCTGTCACATCCCCCTTGCCAAGATAGTAGAGATAGTGATCAATAAATAGTGAGGGAACTCCAGAGACCAGTGCCGGTGCGGGTCCTCTGTATGCTGAGCGCGGGTCCTCCATATGCTGAGCGCAGGTCCCCTGGGCCCACTTTTCTTCCTCTATACTTTGTCTCTGTGTCTTATTTCTTTTCTCAGTCTCTCATCTCCAGCTTTCGAGAAATACCCACAGGTGTGGAGGGGCAGGCCCCCTTCACTCTGATGCCACCCTTGCCCTCACCTAGCTCTCTCATACCTGGGATTCTAAGGGGTCTGCCCCAGGGTTGGATGTCCACTGCCAATCAGAGGTGAGCACGTCGATGCCTCCTGGATGTGGGGCTACTGGTGGTCAAGGCCTGGCAGTATGTGGAGGGTCTTCTCAGAGGGGCCATGGGGCCAGGGAATGGGATGGGGCGCTAACTCCTCCCTGCATAGGAACTGCAGCCCCCAGCCAAGCCCGCCCAAGTATTCCAGGTGCTGCCCATCCCGCATGCACACTGCTAGGCTCCAGGTGGCCTGGCAGAGAGGGATGGCCTGGTGGGCAGCTGAGAAGCCAGAATGAAGGGGGCGTGCACTGCCATCCGCAGTCTGGCAGCCACGAGCAGGGCGGCTGTTGCCTGGTGAGCGAGGGGGATTGGGGAAGGGCAGGCAGCCCAGTGGGCCTGATTTACCAGTGAATGAGCTGTGGGCAGAGCTGCTCCTGGCTGAGGGCTGGGGTTGGGACAGTCTGTTTGTACCTCCTGGGCTCCAGACTGCCAGCTGCCTGCCCAGGGTCTGAATGTCCTACTGTGACCTGTTTCCTCACCTGGCCCAGAGGACAGATAGGGAAGGCTTGTGTTGAGGCTTAGGCAGGGTAATCCCAGTCAGCCCTCATTAGCTTGCCTGTCCTCCAGGTCTTTTTGATTTCTTTTTTCTCTTCTTTGTTATGAAACTCTGGAGAATTGTCCTCCAGCATGTCTTCAGCTGGGGAGGTGGAAAGCCTGGACCTTGCCCTTGGCTTCAGGGCCCCTTCTGCGTGCCCCCTCCTCCTAGGGTTTTTAAAAGCATATACTTAGCAACATACCCTGTACCTGAGAGAGCTGCAGAGAACCTCCTACGTGTCCAAACCAGAACACTTTGTTCCCTGACCCCAGGCCCTCATCACACCCCAAATCCTTTCAGGTGGCCAGCTTCAGACAAGAGTCTGAACTCAATGCTTGTTTCCTGGGGTCTACACAGGCCCGTATGATGGGGCTACCTCCATTCTACCCCTGTGCCTCCCCCAATTCATTAGGGGCCTCAACTCCAGTGATTCCTAACTGGGAGTAAGGTTCCCCAGGCAAGGAATGCAGCCCTCCCCAGAATGCTGGCCTGGCCATGTCCCAGTGGACATCAGTCCTGGAGCAAGAGGTCCAAGGCAGGGAGTTTCACCCACCATTTCACCAGGTGTGGTGATCTTCCTGGGTTCCTAGCCTTCAAGATGGGATTTTTACACTCTGCCACAGTGGGGGAAACCGAGGCACAGGGCCAGTGAGCGGTAAAGAAAGAAAACCTCTGTGACTAGGAAACATGTCACTTGCCCAGCACAGCCGCGCCAGGATAGCACCCTTGGGATGTACTGCTGAGCTGTTCTTGGCGCGTGGCATGGCACTGGGGTGGAGGTCAGCAGCTTGTGGAGTTGGGGGTGGGGGTGCTGGCAGGAACAGGTAATTTTGGACCCACCATGGGGAGGAAGGGGACATTGCCCCTTTCCCCACACCTTGGGCACAGCAGCAATTTTCTTCTCTGATGTTTGTGGGCACCAATGCCTATGTGGGTGTGGGTACATCCTCCCCTTTTGTTGGTGAAGAACCTTCCTGCAGCCGTTGGGGTGGGTATGGGCACCACATGTGCCTGGCAGCAGGGTGGGGCCTGCGGAGGCTTGGCTACTATATGTCTCACTGCCACCTCCCCAGAGGAAGCAGACCTTGTGCCCTAGCGCCCCTCATACCCAGTCCCTCACATTCTTCACTTGGCATCTCCCTGCCGGATTCTCCCAACTCAGCCCCTGCCAGGTTTCTCCAGGCCCTGTGGGCCCTGGGATGGGCTCAAAGGAGGCAGCAACTGTGCTGCCTGCCTCTGCCTGAAGTCAGGGATCCCTGGCCGCTACTGGCGTCTGGTGGGCAGGGTAGGTGGGGAGGTCAGGGGTCAGCTTTTCCACTCCCTAGCCTGCACTGGCGAAGCCACCAGGTGTAACTGGCCTGGAGGCTGATCTGTGTCCTCCACAGTCCCTTGATGCATTGTATCAAAGCCAATCCTTGTGTGAATGACTTGGCCTGTTGTTACCGCCCAGGTCAAACCAGAACCGAAAGACTCTTGCACTCGGGCCCAGAGCCTGGGGCTGAGGCCGCCATGACCACCCTGTTCTCTTCCTTCTGGGGTCCCTAGGAAGCTCCCAGGACTGAATGATCCCCACAGAACACAGTGGCCAGGATGGGAGGGCTGGAGGTCAACTCCCCCCCGCCCCTACCACCACAACCAAAAGGCCCCATGGAGGTTGGCCCTGAGCTGTGGGTCCCTGTCGGATGCAGGTTCCCACGGATACTTCAGGGGGTGAGCATGGGTCCTCCTGGCTGACGGGAGTCTGGTGGGCACTGGGTGTGTGGGGCCTGTGTAGGTGGGTTGGACAGCACTGGGCCTAGCCAGGGAGCCGGGGACTGGTGTGGCCAAAGTGGGCGGCAATATGTTGCCAGAACAAAACTACAGTGCAACCAGCACAGCTGGTAGGGAGAAGGAGGCCTGCCTAGCAGGACCATCCACCCCTGTCCTGGCCCCAAGCCCAGACTGCCTGCCTGTACTGGACATTGCCTGGTCCAGGAGGCCTGGGCATGAGGGTCAGGTGGTGTGTCCCTGGGTTCCAGACTTTGGTGGTCCCTTGGGAGCTGAGCATCCTCTGGACAGGAGGAGGACTCGCGGTCCACTGTTTGTATCGGCCCCTGGGGGTGTGCCCCCACCCCAGCTTCTGAGCCTACACAGGGACGTGGCCAGGGCTCCTCCCCTGACCTATGGCTCCAGCTCTGAAAAGCTCACTGATGACTCTAACAGCTTCCTCCCCAAAGCTTGGGTCCTCGTCTGTGGGAATGGGGTGTCCCAGGCCCCCTGCAGGCAGGAACCCACCCCCAGCTCCTCTGGTGGGCCCTCCTGGGATTTCTTACCTACTGGCTTGTGAGACCCGGTTGGCCAAACTTGGTGTCCTATTTTTATTTTGGCCTTTTTCTTAGTGTGTGTTTTCTTTAACTACTGCTGTGTAGATCTTCTATTGGAGTTTTATGTAGAGAATCTTGCCCACCCAGAGGGCCCCCACCCCAGAGAGCCTCCACTTCGGCCCCCCCTGGGCTGGTCCTGCTTGTGCTCCGCTTGGTGTGAATGTTGAGTGTGATGGATCCACACGGCTGCTTGACCCTGCATCTCCTTCCTTGTTGCTGAGGCCGGTTCTGTTCTCTCTTTCTCCATGTGAATTGCACTTGAAGCCAAGATGAAGGATGAGAAGTGGTTGCTACGAAGGACCCTCCTGCAGTGAACCCACTGTGAGGAGGCTGCGCTGACCCAGCCTGTCATTTCCTTCTCTAAGCTCATTCCAGAGGTCGGCCAGGGGCAGAGGCAGCCCGTACCTGCCTGCTCTTGTGGCCCGTGAATCAAGAATGGATTTTACATTTCCAAATGCCTGAACAAATAAAAAAATAACAATTCATGACACTGAGAAGGTTCCATGTCCATAAGTAAAGTTTGATGTGGGTGCAGTCATGCCCATCTCTTCACAGGCCACCTGCAGAAGGCTGCTGTGGTGTAGCCATGGCAGAGTTGCATTCTTGAGGTAAAGATCAGTTGGCAAAGCTGAAAATACTGACTCCTGGCTCTTTAGGGAAACAGTTTCCAGTCCCTGGTTTAAGGACTGTGTGGCAAGACCCCAGGATCTTGGTCAGCTTGTTCCTCACTCAGGGCCTGCTGTGGCCTTCCCTAGTATGTCTGCAAAGTCTGCGTGCTATGGTGCCTCTCATGGGGGCATTGAGCTCTGTCGTGCTAGATTTCAGGGTGTCTGCCTCATGGTCACCTGTCTCACCAACAGAGACCCTGTGGCCAGATTCAAACTAGCAGGAGCGGTTGGTCTTTGGCAGCAGGGATACCTTCAAGCTGAGCTGCCACCCACCCTGAGGTGGTCCCATGACACTCACTGTCTCGGTCAAGATTGGGGCAGGGGTGGTGTCCTGAACTGCCCTGCGATGTGGATCGTAATAGCCAGGGGGGAGAGGGGGTTGCTGTTACTCCCCATATCATGGGGAGTGCCTCACCCCCTGCGATGTGGATCATAATAGCCAATTACTCCCCCCTGCAATGTGTGTCCATTATTAGCAGTCTCTTTTATTCAGGATATTAGGAACAATTTCACAGGTTGCGTGTACCCAGCCTTCGACAGGAGAACGAATACCATCCTCTGCACCTCCGGATATTAGGAACCATATCACACAATGGGTGTACACTTTTTGGGAGATTTGGGGTAATGTCGTCCTGTGTTTCCCTGAATATTCGGAGACATATCACAGGGCGGTTGTACACCCACTACTCTCTTGGAAGGAACATCATACTTTACCTACTGGAAATTAGGAGCAATATCACAGACTGGGTGTCAAGCCACTGTCATACTGGAAGTAATATCATGCTCTCCCCCACAAGTTATGAGGAACAATATCACAGGGGGGTGTGTACCTTCTTTGGTAGTGGGAGTAGTATCATCGTCTCTTCCTTTAGATGACAGGAAAAATATCACAGGGTGGGTGTACACCCCGTGTGTTTTTGGAAGCAATGTCATTCTCTCTTCTTCTAGGTTTTAGGATTCATATCACAGGCAGGATGTACACCCCTTGTTTTATTGGATGGAATCTCATCCTCTTTCAACCTGTATCTTTAGAACAATATCACATGGGGGCTGTCCATCCCTTCAATATTGTTAGTAATACCATCTTCTCCTTTCCTGGACATAAGAAATAATATCACTGGAGCGGTGTACACCCCTTGCAATGTTGGTAGTAATATCACCTCTCCCCTGTGGTTATTAAGGACAAAATCCCAGGGTGGCTGTACGGTTCCTACTTTATTGGGAGTAATGTCATCCATTCACCCCTGGATAAGAGGAACCATATCACTGAAGAGGTGTCCACCCCCTTCGATGTTGTCAGCCATGTCATCCTCTTCCTGCCTGGATATTAGGAACGATACCCCAGGGTTGCAGGCGGTGTATACCCCCTGCGATATCAAAACAAATCATGCTCTTTCCCGCTGGATATTAGGAACTACATCACAGGTGTGTGTGCACCTTCTGGGATATCGGGAGTACTATCAGCCTCCACCCCTCTGCATATTAGGAACAATATACAGGGGACAGGGTGGTTACACCCCTGCGACATTGAGAGCAATATTCTTCTCTTTCCCCTGTACATTAGGAACCACATCACAGGGGTCTGTACACCTTCTGCGATATTGGGATTAATGTTATCCTCTCCCCCAACTGAATGTCAAAAACAATATCACAGAAGGATGTACACCCCCTACGATATTGCCACTGGTATCATCGTCTCCCTCCCAGGATATAGGGAACAATATCACAAGGGGGTGTACATCCCCTGCAATATTGGGAGTAATGTCTTCCTCTCCCCGCTGACTATTACGAACAATGTCACAGAAGGAGTGTACAACCCCTGCTCTGTAGGGGGTGATATCCTCTCCATCCCTGGATATTAGGAACAATATCACTAGACAGTGTACACCTCCTGCAATATTGAGAATAATCCTCTCGTCCCCTGGATATCAGGAATCATATCACAGGGGTGGTGTACATCCACTGCGAAATCAAAAGAAATACCATCATCTGCACCTTTGGATGTTAGGGACAATATTATGGGGGAGGTCTACAACCCCTGCGATATTGGGAGTCATATCATTCTCTCTCACCCAGGATATAAGAAACAAGACGACCGAGGGGATATACAACCACTGTAACAGTTTCAATAATGTTATCCTCTACTCGAGGGCTATTAGGAAAAACATCATAGAGGGGTGTACACTTTCTTCAATGTTGGGAGTAATATCATTCTCTCCCCGCCGGATATCAGGAACAAGTCTATTAATTATTAATATTAATAAATATAATAAAAATTAATAATAATAATCAATGTTAATACTCATAATAAAGGTAGTAAAAATGAATACTGGTTAAAAATGTTAACAATTGGTATTAATAATTAATAGTAATATCACTATTAATAATAAAAGAATGATATCAGCAATTAATGTTGCTTAAGTCAATATTAAGAGATGTTGGTAATAAAATAATGATTAATATTACGAACTAATAATATTGTTAAATGACATTAATATTCATAATTAATTTTAAGCGTGCATAATCATATATGTAAAATAATTATCCATAATTAATAATGGTATCCTATTAATAGTGTCATTGAAAATTATTAAAATTGATCATTGATGTTTAATAATTAATCAAATTATTACTCCTAATACCGCAAGGGGTGTACACCTAACTGTGATGTCATTCCTAATATCCAGTGACGGAGAGCATGATGTTAGTTTTAATATCGCAGTAGGTGTACACTCAAGCTGTGACACCGATCCTAATATCCAGGCGGATAGAATATGACA